>NC_089838.1:71265267-71578267 GCF_035609145.1 Eleutherodactylus coqui | reverse complement strand
GAAGCTGATTTAAAGACATCTTCAAGATGACTTCATTTTTAACAAAGTAATATACCAACAGATGGATTCCAAATCACCCGCAAAAATCAATTTGCATGACTTTCATCCCATAATGTGGCTCAGTAGTGTGTATGACCCCCACACATGTCTGGCGATGTACCTGATAGGATAGCAGATGGGGGATCTCTTTCCAGACTTGGATCAGGGCATCAGTGAGCTCCTGGACAGTTTGTGGCACTGCTTGGCAGCATCAGATGCGCTGATGCAGAATGTCCCGAAGATGCTTAATTGGATTCAAGTTGGGTGGATGTGAGGGCCAGTCAATGGCATCAATGCCTTCATAGAGCGTTTAGAAAAACGTGGCAGCATAAGTGGTGAAACTCAGATCATAAGGTTTTATTCTTCAATCTTTAAAAAGAAACAGGCGACATTTCGACCCCTCACGGACTTGATCTAGCTTGATAAAGACCAAGATGGGTCGAAACGTCACCTGTTTGTTTTTAAGCATGGAAGAATAAGATCTTATGATCTGAGTGTCATCGCTTCTGCTGCCACGTTTTTCTAAACGGTCTATAAACTATTGAAGGGATCTAAAAAGTTCAAGCTCCCAGAGTGGCTTTGCATCATACCCATCTCACCCTATTGGGTTTGTTTTTTTTGTGTGTGCTGCTGGATCCTACAATTCTACACTATGGCTTACAATGGCATCACTGCCTTCGTCATCCAGGAACTGCCTACACACTCTGGGCACATTAAGGGTGGGTATTGTCCTGCATCAAGAGGAACCTGCGGCTTTCATCCCAGGACCTAACAGGAGTCAGGGTACCATTGGCTATTACGTGAAGGTTTGTGTGACCCTCCAAGGATATGTCTCTGCAGACCATCACTGACCCTCCACCAAATCGGTCAGCTGGATAATATATCATGTGCTCAGTGTGAACCTGTTCTGGTCTTTGAACCAAATGTGGCATGAGTGACAGATCTACCAATATTGGTGTCATTTGGTAAATGCCAATCGAGCTGCACGGGGCAGGGCTATGAACACTGGTCTCAATACAGGACATCAGGCCCTCATGCCACCCTCATGGGGTCTGTTTCTGACAGTTTGGGCAGAATAATGCAGACCAGAAGCCCACTGGGGGTCACTTTGTAGGGCTCTGGCAGTGTTCGTCCTGTTCCTCCTCACACAAAGAAGCCCTTCAATGGCCCTTCCCAGTTCTCCTTGTGTAACGGCCCATGTTCTGGTATCTGCTCCATGCTCTCGAGACTGTGCAAGAAGACAACAGGAAACCTTGTAGCAACACTTATGAATGTGCCATTGAGGAGCAGGACTACATGGCCAACCTAATTTGGCTGCAGGTACTGTCACATGTTACCAGTAGTACAATGACACTAGCAAAACTAGAGAAGAATCAGAAAGGAAGAATAAGGAGAGAGCAGCAAAACTATCTTTTTTCTAGGAGTTGTCTTGCTGTTGCCCTTTAATTTGCACCAAAGCAGGTGAACATGATTCCCAATCACTTATCTTTCCTTACTGGGCAGATTGACTCCCTAGCTGAAGTGTAAGTGACTCGGGCGAGGGGTGTTATACTAGGAATCTATAGTGTTTCAGGAACTCTCCTGGGCAGTATATTTCACAGTCCCCTCTTCAAGTATGTAAAGTGGCCACCAGATTCTTAGATTACCTTATACACAGTGTTCTTCAGTAGTCAGAGACTCTCGGTATATTAACTATGCATTCTGCATGTAAACTGACATTTCTATTGTGAACCGGAGAGTCGCTTTTACTTTGTATACGCAGGTTTTATCATTTTTGTTATCAGGTTCTAAACAATTGAAAATATCTCCTGATGCACATTTGTCGCATTCTCAACTGTCCCACTAGGTGGCGCTGCTGGCTTATCTTTTAGGTTTACCTTATAATTACATACGGTGTAACTTTTCCAGTAGAACAGTCTACATGACATATAACTTAGCTACAAATATGCAGTTTTGGGACTCTGCCAACACAATAAATGCCTAACATTGTAACATTTTCCCAAGTATTTTCTCATCTTACACAATGACCAAATGGTAATATCACTATGGGAGGTCCACTTATTAGTCACTTAACATCTGAACACTCACTGCAAAAGGAGCCAAAATTTAGGTTAGGCTCAAACTGTCTCTTTTGTAAAAACACTATACTTTTTTCCCCACATAGTTTTTTTTTCATCAGAAAATGCTGCTTTCAGATGTTTGCTCTAGACCAATGAATTATGCTGCACAGTTTTTTATGGAGTTTTCCCCCACTTTTGGTGCATTTTTTGGGGGGGGTCAGTTGGACCTTGCTGATCTGCTATTGATGACTTATCCTGAGGACAGGTCATCAATATTTTTGTACCGAAAGCACCTTTTTAAGGGGATTTTCAAGGCATTGATGGGTTAAGTTGTTCAGAAACCTCAGAACTTGTAAGAAACAGGAGTAAAAAAAATGTGATGCTGCTGTAATGTCCCAACGTTTTATTTACTAGTGATTATTGTCATTAAAGGTAGAAACACTCTTCACTTTAGAATAAGGAATGTGTGAAATATAGATTGCATTTACAGTTAATACTACTGACTAACGTGCTTGCAATTACAGCAATGCAGTACATTTGGTCTTGATTCAGATCAGGAAAAGTGTCCTCTGTGAATATACTACTTGTAGATGTCTTTTGAGAATAACATTTCGAGGGCTCCATTATTACCACATGAGCAGGAGCACATCTCCAGTTACTTTACACACCCGGATAATGACAAAACATTGAAGAAACTAATAACTTAGGGTAACATGACTTTTTCTTTGATCTAAGTACAGGCATTCAGGACATCTTGTGTCTGATTGGTAAAAATCTGTCCAATCCAAGTTTCCATGGTCAGCAGAGATTGGGGGGGATTTATGAAGACTGGTGTTTCATATGCCAGTCTTAAACTGAAGTAAATTGTGCCAAATTTATTAAGAGGACAGAAAAAAACCTACTTTATCTATGATTGGCCATAGAGTTGTACAATGATTTGCGCCATTATCTGGCTTTGTTGATGATAAATCTGTCGTAAACTTGCTGGCCTCACCCCTCCGGCTTAACTTTGCTCATTTTGTTGCATCGCTTTTCAAAAGTTGCAAAAGAGTTACAAAAGTCTTCACTTATTAGGCAAATACGGCATGCTTCATAATTTAAGACTTTGGAGCGCTACAAAGCTGGCAGAATTGGCTTTATAAATCCTCCTTATTGGGTGGGCGCTCTATACCCCCTTATAGACTGAAGATAGTCAGTGAACCCCACCAATAATAATGCTGTTAAAAGTATTAGGTGCCTTATAATATATCATCAATGAGCCCAAATACTATATAACATCTTAGTCTTCCTCCAAAGTGTATGTGAAATATTCCCCGTTGAACACTGGGCACATGAAGTCATGTCTCCCAGCGACTTCCTCTGCAAACCAACTAAGCTATGGTGATAAACGAAGCCCCCTCCCCAACAAGCTCAGGAAAATTTCAATGAACAGCTTTATTTTTCCTGCAATACGCTTTGTTTCTGGAAATTGTGTTCTGTTGGAGCTAAAATCATTAGATGTAGTTAATGGCTTCCATTAGGAGTAATTACTGTTGGCCCGGTTAGAAGAAACATTACACAGTTGGATTTGTGCTGCTAGAATCAATATTTTCGTAAATAAGTATATGTTCATTAACATGATATGCTGTCAGAAAGTCTTCTAAAGCAGAACTTATCAGCAAAATTAACCTTTTTTCCAGCAGAACGAAAAGCTGGAAATTGATTCTGCGTAGTGTAGGAGAGCAGAAATGTATGAATGCGCTAATTCTTCACTTCAGAGGTATTGGCATTGTCTAAGCACAGATAAAGCTATAAGCCACAACTGCAGCGCAGAGTCAAGCAGAAGAGCAGAGCGCAGCATTCAGGACATTCAGGGGGTCTTCACACACAATGTCACATTTTTGTGAGGTTTCCTGGCTATGCTGTATTTTCTGCACACAAAAAGCTGTGGCCGGATGTTAGCCATAATTCAGTAGGGAATTTTATGTCACTTTTTTTTTTACTACATATGTTTTTTTTCAGAATGCAATACACTCTAAATCTGTTTTTTCCCCATGCATTTTTCCACGGATCTCTGTATAGAGAGGAAAAGTATTCAAAAACCGCAGATGTGTGAACAAAAAAAAATAATTTATCCAATATTGATCCAGAGGAAGGCAAAAAAAAACAATCAGGTAGAAGCCGATTTTTCCCCATTAAAGGAAAAAAAATTCTTTCCCGACTCCAATCTTGTCCAACCTGTCCAATAAAGTTCTCAATTTAATTTTAGTGTTTGATCAACTGTGTAAAAAAATTGTTGATTTAATTCATTAAAAAAAAAAAATTGCTATGGGCCCGTAGTAGGCCCTGGTTGGCAGATTACCAATCATACCACACACATCAATGATCTACTAGTGTGCATCACTCCTTATTGGATAGGGCAGCATTCTGGGAAACGTTACTGATCATGTCCTCCGATCCCGACTCATCGTTGTGCCCGTTCATTTTCATATTTCCTGCCGCTTTTGCAGTGCCAATGAATATTCATATCTCTGAGCTGTATAATTGCCATAGCTTTCCTCCTGATGTCATACAAATTTATTTCCCAATTAGCTTTACTCATTTTATTTTACAGAGATTGTGGAAGACAGCGCTACTCTCTGTAATGGTGTATGCTTTTACATCATTTGCCAAATTGTGCTACTATTGCTGTGTAATTCTTATGTATTTAGCTACTCGCTAAGCCTTCCCTATCCTCGTTTTTTAACCAATAAAAGACTAGTCTGACATTTTTGAAAAGGCCAGAGTATTATGCAGCAGCTTTCCAAATCTCAGCAGATTGCAGTGCAAAGGTAGCTGGCTAGCCATAAATCTTATTGTAATGAGGTGTCACTTCAAATGGAGACCTCCCCCTTGATCAATATAAAGGGCAGAGAAATAATTAGCACTGTGTGGCTTTAGGAAGCAGATCTATAATGCCATATGATGAGGGGAATGTCTGTTGATTACACAATGCCAATGTGACAGCAGGGGCCATGATCCTTGGCTCTCAGAATCTTACTGTCTCCCTGGGCTCTCCCTGATAATTAAATGCATGTGAGTTGGAAAGGACCTACAAGAATTAAGAGGTGCAGGTCTGTGTTATATATTCCCTTTACAGATGCTTCACTAGATCTATGTATTGCGTATGATTTCTATTCTATGAACGTATTATAAGAAATCTGCCTCTCCACTGCCACCTATTGGTGACTGCTTTGTACGTCAATATTTGACCCCTGAAAGGGCCATGGTAATCTGTCAAAAGCCGAAAGGAAATCACAACATATTCTATTGCAGCCTATTATTATGGAGGCATTTCCCTGTAAGCATTGCCTCTGTAGGAGAATATCTCTAAAGTACGGCACTTGATGGAGCATTAAATGGTGGTATGTAAAGTCCCAGAGGCCCTGCTGTGTGCATGAGGCCCAAGAGGGAGAGCCCTGCTACCTGGCTACTAGAGGAAGTGAGCAGCTTTTCATTGCTGACAATTCCATAGACAGCTTTCATTTTTGGGGAAAAATCATTAAAGGGGTTGTACCACAATTGCAGGTTATCCCTATCTACAGAATAGGGCATAACTTGCTGATTGATGGGATCTCATCACTGAGACCCCTGAAAATCTTGAGAACTGGACTCTTCTGTCCCACTTTCCTGTCGATGCTTCTTCCTCCGCAGTGATATCACTGTGAAAGCAGTGTTTGCTGACCACGTGTGGCCAGAGCTCCAGTCATTTCAATGGGGCTCACAGAAACAACCAAGCGGCAACATTTGGGTATCTCTGTAGTACCGTTGGAAGTGAATGGGGCATTAGTGCAATTGCATGACTAGCACTCAATTCAGTCTCATCCTCATTGTGGGGTGGTGCAGTTACCCTGCAGTGAGGACGTTGGGGGATGCCGGGCCCCCCGTTCTCAAGATCAGCCGGTGTCCTGGCAGTGAGAACTCATCAATCATCAAGTTGGCCCATATCTTGTGGATAGTTGAGAACTTGCAATTATGGTACAACCCCTTTAACATAGTTTTGGTATTCTTGGACTCAGGATTAATTTTTGCAGTGTGACGGTATGAAAAAACAGAATTCAGCTAAACAGTAAGGACTTTTAATAGCCAAATGGGATAATGTACCAGTTCTGAATAAAAAATAATAAGCAAAAAGACAGAAAAATTTTCAATCAGCCATTTGTACAGGATATAGACCAGAATAGAACCAAGAGGCAGATGTGAGAGTCTTCTAGACCGGTGTTTTCAACTCCTGTCCTCAAATCCCCCAACAGATCATAATTTGAGGATATCCTATAGAGAGAACACCTGTGGCAATGTCTGAGGCACCGACAATAATTGCATCATCTGTGCAATACTGAGGAAATCCTAAAAACATGACCTGTTGGGGAACTGGAGTTAAGAAACACTGTTCAATGTAACTCCTGGAACAAGAAGGGCTTTAGAGCAGAACTTTCTATCTGGAGGGCACATTCTGCCTCCGTTGTGGCCTCAGTCTTGTGCAGCTGGACCCCTGAAATCATTCATGAGTCACTGTGGAAATAAATTGCAATCTTAGTGCATAAGGTCCTGATCAATATTTCCTTTATTAATAACTGGGGGTAGACTTGGTTCATTCTTGTGGTGAGATTGATGAGATTTCTGTATTTATAATCATGGAATAATCTGAATGATTTATGAGTCTGTAGAACAGCAGTTGTGTGTTGAATGTTGAGTAATGGGTGGTGCATGGATGATATAAATAACTTACTTAATGTGACATTAAGCAGGAGAGTCATTTAAATCACTTGCTTGCTTTGGCATTACATGCTGTAATTTTGCATCATTAGTTACTTAGCTCTAAATTTCATCCTCATTATGTTTTATCGACTCATCTCTTGGTCACAATTCTATAAACTATTTTAATGTAACCTGAAATGATCCACATGGAAGTCCTGGCTCATAGTTCTCTGTGCTATGATTATTGGTTATTTGGTCCGCTTGTGTCCTCTCTTTTCTCAGAAATACAGAGAACTACAGTCCAAAACAAATATGGTGAAGGGATAATTTCAGCCCATGAAAATCAACTATGACAGCTTAAATACAAAGACTCATGCAGTTTAATCTACAGTGACAAGATAACGGACTAATATAGTCACAACTTCCATAAAGGCATATTCTATTACACATTAACCTTAACAAAGTATGGCCAAGTAATAATATATTATTAGGAAAAGGTCTATCTGAAAGAACATTACTCTTGCATTTATAACTAGCCATGTCCAACTTGGAAGACTCGTTTCATTTCCTTTTGTTTGAACAGCAGCCAAAATGCAGCAAAACATCCTAATACAGACGTTGCTCAGCTACAACTGCCTAAACGACGTATAAATGAATACTCGTTGGGGCAGGGTCTGTGAAGGTACCCCAGTGACTTTGATTGTTGGGGGTCCCATTGTTGGGATGACCCACGATCAGCTTTTATTATTAAACTGTCCATTAAACTTGCGTTCCCTCAGAGCAAGAATTGCCGCAGCTCCCGCCATGCCTAATAGAGAGGATCCTATGTCCTTTAACAGTGGCCAACAATCACGACAATTCCCTTGTTTTTGAGTCTCTGATAATAATTAGTACTCTAAATGAAGATCATTGATAAATTATTAAATGATTTATTGCTCATGGTGATTGAATATGCAACTGGAAAATGTATCATTCTTTGTAAATGCCAGCTGTGGGGACATTTGAATTTACACTGGGCATTACTGCTCAGAAGACTAGGTTGGGCAGCAATGATCACACAATTTTTCATGGGCAATTTGAAAAACTATTAAAAGTTTGGGTGTATTAAGTTAGATATTTAACCCCCTCCCCACTTTCTCCCCCCAGCAGTTTAGGACAAGCTCTGTTCGGTCTTCAGGAAAAAGTCATCACAGCTTTGGACAAGTACAGCTCATTCTATTTTAAACAGCTGTAGCTCTGCTTCTTTCAGGGATACCAACATGCTTTTGGTGTCACTTTAAGGGCTTATTTACACGAGCGTATATCGGCCGGCGTTTTCACGGCCGTCCGATATACGCTTCCATCTGAGCAGTCCCTCCCCCTTCCCTCCCCCTCACCAGCTCTCTGCTTCTCTCCTCCCCTGCGAGTGGTTTGCAATGGGAGTGGTCGGGACAGGGGTGGAGTTAAGATCCCACCCCCTCCCCATCCCTTGTCCGTAGACAGCAATGGGAGTGGGCAGGACTGAGCAGTGCTTAGCTCCACGCCACCCCCTTCCTTTGCAAATGCTGGACTGGAGAAGAGAGGCATAGAGCCGGTAAAGGGGAGGGAACTGCTTAGATGGAAGCGTATATCGGTCAGCCGTGAAAACGCTGGCTGATATACGCTCGTGTACATAAGCCCTTAACTAAGATTCTTAGTTTAAAAAAAGGATCAAAAGCATGTCCATAGCCCCCTTACAGAAGTGGAGTTACAGCCATTTGAAGTGGAGTAAAAAATACTGATTTTACAGCTATCAGTGGTGCAAAGGAGAGAGGGGGAACAAGCCTGCAGCACAGAAGATCTGTATATATCCCTATCACATGGAAGAGGGGAAATACATTTATGTGCATGTTATCACCCCTACATTAATCAGAGAGCACATTTTCTCTCTGATTGTGACATATGAGGTTTTTCCCAGGAAAGAAGTGAAATGATGAGGACTTGCTCACCTAATCACTCTACCACCCCATTTAGCCCACACATGCTGCAGTCATTGCTGACCGCAGCATCTAAACATTTTTACAGAACAAAAGTGAAAACCTTTTTTTCTCTTACACAAAACTTTAAATATTGAAAAAATATAAGGAACAAAAATAACTGCACATAATTGGTGTCACCACATCGATAACAATGCATATAAAAAATATAACATTATCCAGCACAGTAAGCTCTGTAGAAGAAAAATAACGTTTTCTGATCATCTCGCGTCCCCAAAACAGGAATACAAAATCATTAAGAAGTTGTCTCAAAATGGTACCAATAAAAACTACACATTTTCCCACAAAACATAGGATACAGCTTTGTCCAATGAACAAAAAAATGCACTGGTCGTGGAATGTGGTGCCACACGAAAAGTCTTTTTGTTAAGAAAAAAAAAGGGTTGATATTGTGCAAAAAAATGGTAAAACATCATAAAATCTCTCTAAATTTGATGCTGTCATAATCATAATAACCATAATATAGAATAAAGGTAACATAATACCTATACCACAAAAACACATCCCAAAAGACAGTGGAGAAATAGCTTTTTTCCATTAAAAGTCATTCAATGCATTAAATGTACCCAAAATTGTTTTCTATAAAAAATAGAACTCGCCCTGCAAAACACCAGATATCATATAGCTACACCGACGAAAAAATAAAAAGTTATGACCGCTGCAACACAAAAGGGGATATTACTTACTGGCTCATAAGGCGAAAATTAGTTATGTCACTAAGGGGTTAAATGTGCTTTTAAGGCGACAGAGTTCTGTATTAAATATATTTTCATGAGACATAAATGCAAAATCTACAATAAAAAGTATATTTTCAGGAAGGCTTTTCCAATTTCATAATGACTATTGGCAGGTTAACTTGCTGAACGGTCAGGGTCTCACCACTGAGACACACCAACCTATCCCAACCTTGTCATTGTGCCCTTTGCCCTCTATCCTGTACAGTGAGGAGGTGAATAAATGGAGCGCTGGTTTTGCACGCCCATTGCCGCTCCATTCACTTTCAATGGGACTGCGGAGATAGATGAGTGGCTAGTGCTTCTGCCAGTCCCATTGATGAAAATGGAGTTCCAACTGCGCATGTTTAGCGTTCTATTCAATGTGATGTCACAGTGTGAGCAGGGGGACCCTTGTTCTCAGGATCAGTGGGGGTCTCAGCAATGAGTCTCCCACCGATTGGCAAGCTATCCACTATCCTGTGGATAGGAGACAACATGCAATCGGTTTCAATACCGATTGCTCAGCCATTCTCATTCACTTGCACAGCCAATGTAACAACTGAACGATTTCTCATTTGGATGAACCAACGATGTATCTGCTCGTTAGAACAACAAATCGACAGGTCTAGACGGATCCTTACCTATAGACTGTAGTCGGTGGAGAGCTGAAGGTGTCATAGATTAACCGTACATGCCCTTGGTACAGCTCCACAGCTAAGGGATCATTGTCACCCTTGTAAAGCAAAATGCCATTGTCTTTGTCTGTAGCAACCTGCAAAGAGACAATCAATGATATGAATGAATAACGTATCCTTATATAGGTTTTCATACAGAATGAACTCGTCTATGGTGTATCCCGTATCTCAAGCATGCTAGAAATCCCCACTACTAAGTAGTGTAAGGTTACACCATTTTGACATAATACAGTTAGCGGTATAGAGAGCAGTGTTGGCAAGCACGACGCGTAGACATGTCTACCATGCTGCTGGAACTTGCCTGTTTATTCACATCCGGAATCTAAAACTAAAAATTAGAGAACTGTGGAAGGAGCACACAATGAAATTGTTAACGTCCTGGAGACACACTATAGGGTGATGATGGATGAAGTGGGAAATATGGCAAATGCAAAACGGAGTGTAAACAGAGAACGTATTCCAAAGTACATCCACATGTCTAACACCAGTTCACCAAACATGTCCAAGCCAGAAGTGCACAGACAGCACATGTTCTCATTGTGGGTACAGGCTTTGGGATGTCTGTCTTGTAACCTCCACTGCCTGTTTCATATTGCACGGCCATCAGCCAAGCTCAATGTGACAAGTCCAAAAGGACAAATGAGCTGTTTGTGATTATGTGTTTTGGCTCCCGAACTGTGGTTCAGCTTCTCGGTGTATTGCTCCTCACAGCTTTAAGTACATAAGAATTAATCGGACTTTTCATTTTATGTTCATTGGTGAGGTGTTACAGGTAAATTTAGATTGGTTACCCCGTTTCCGTGTAGGTAGGACTTTCTGCATTATCGCTTTCTGCAGCGGGTAGTAAGTTTCACTGACAAATATGCACACTCATGTCACATTTTTATACCTGCTCCTGATTACAAAACATTCAGTTGTACCAAATGGCGGATTATAATAGGGGCAGCTGCCCTGGTGCCTGAGGCTTTAAGTGGGCCCTCAGCCACCCAAATTACCCCTATTGGTAATCCACCAGTCCTAGGGCCTGTAGAGGGGAGGTTATTTTTGGTGAAATGTAAAAAAATAAGTTCTGCTCACCTGCTGTGCTGCTCCTCCCGCTCCTGGCCTCTGCAGTCCGTGCTGCCCGCACTGCTCACTCGCTGAGCTCATGGCAAAGCTATTATATGACATGCACACATGATCACTCTACTCAGAAGAGAGCGGGCGAGCAGTGCAGGCAACATGGACTGCAAAGGCCAGGAGCGGGAGGAGCAGCACAGCAGGGGAGTATAACTTTTTTGTTTACTATACACAAAGTGTACTAATACTGAGTGTGTGGGGGAGTTGCAGTTGGTGCCTATAAGTGGCACCGCTACTGAGTTGGGGGGCTGGCACCTATATGGGGCATTATCTCTGAGTAGTGACCTGTAAGGAGTATTACTACTGAGTGGGGGCCTATATTGAGCATTATTACTGAGTGAGAGCCTATATGGCAAAGTATTATTGAGTGTGAGTCTATATGACTTCCTATTACTTATTAGTGTGAGTCTTATTACGAAGCAGGGTCCTACATAGGGTATTATTACTCAGTGGGAAACTATATGGAGCATTATTACTGAGTGGGGGCCTATATGGGCTGTTAGTGGGGGCTTATATGTGGCATTATCACAGGGTTGGGGCCTGTGAGGAGCATTACTGAGTGGGGGCCTATATGGAGCATTATTATTGAGTTGAGGGCTGTGAGGGGCATTATTACTGAGTGGAGTCCTATATGGTGCATTATTTACTGGCTGGAGTCTGTAAGGGGGATTATTACTGAATGGAACCCTATATAGAGCATTATTTTTGCGTGGGGGCATATTTAGGGCATTATTACGGAATGAGGGCATAAGGGAAGCATTATTATTGAGTGGGGACACTTTTACTGCGTGGGGGACATGAAAAGTGGCACTTACTATGCAGAACCTACAGGAAGCACAAAAAGTGGGATAATACCGTGTTTTCCTGAAACTGGCAGGCTGCTGTGTAATACTTCTGTGTAATTGTCTGGCGTTCGATCCAATCATAGTGCTCACTTGCTGAAGCCGGGGGAATTCAAAGCCCCATTTACCAGAGAGAGCCTCCTCTGAGTGAATTACTAAGTAGCCTGCCGCAGTGCCTGGGAGACCAACGCGGGGGACACAGACGCCAACTGCGAGGTGAGTATACGCCCCCTCACCCCCGAAAATAAGACACTGTGACTCTTTTGGTACAAATTTTTATATAAGACAGTGTCTGATTTTTGGGGAAACGCGGTATTACTGTGTGGGTCACATCAGATAGCATTACTACTATCTGGGGCACAATGGATGAGGGGATTATGTGAAAGTTTGTAAAATGAAGCTAGATCCCTGGAAAATTGGGGAGTTAAAAATGTCTGTGTGTCAAATTCTGCAGAGACAAGTTATGACCGGAAGAAGTCATCATGATGGTCTAGGCTGGATGAAGAAAAGGGAAAGTGAATGACTCCAGTGAGGGAAGATGTCCCCTGTGATCACTGGACATAAAGATCCTGTAATCATTTATAGCCTGTGTGGATCTATTATATACTGCTATATGGGGGTGGGTGGTAAAACTGGTCTTTGTACTGTGTGTTTTTTAAGTAACACTATAATGGCATTATGTGTTCATGGTCTGTGGGTATTATTTGGCCTTCACATAGTGTTATTATTGATAGTGTTGATCTTTGTAGTGGTCTTTATTCAGTGACAGTATGTTGTTATTAATGACTATATGGTGGTAATATGTGATCCTGGTGTTGCGGGATTATTTGGCCTTCATATATTGGTAATTTTGGTCTTGGTCACTAAAGATTTGTTGAGTGACAGTATGGAGGTAATTGGGCCATAATGATTACAGTGTATGGGAAATAGTTAAAAATCTGGCGACGGGTGCAGTTCTCCAGAAAGAAGTAGCAATAAGTAGCAATTGTATAAAGATTTAAGAACCAGCAAAAAAAAAAAAACGCTTTTCGAGGCCCAACCTCTTCTTCAGTTAAGCTGGGATGAGACACAACTGGCTACTCCTTGGATATTTGGTTGTGCCTATTACCAGAAAGGGTGGAACACTGCTGGAGAGTTAGGAGAGGACTCAGAAGCGTGGGATCTCAGGATTTCCTGCTGTGAGAGAAGCCTAAATTGCGCCAACAACTGCGCCAAACTGGCGCAAATTACATGCACATTTTGGCACAATTTTTGGCATAAACTAAGCCAACTAACACTAAGGGCGGATTTGATTTGTGGAACCGCAAATCAAGCCCCCCATAGGGATGCATTAGCATCCGCAAATGAATTAAAAGCATACGGCTCACACGTGTGGGAAAAAAAATCGCAGCATGCTCCATTCTTTTGTGTATCCCGCAGGGGCGGCTTCCATTGAAGTCAATGGAAGCTGTCCGATCCGCTGCAAGGCCGCAGCTGTCACTGTGGACGTGCCAGGAATTCGCAGGAAAGTAGGAGATTTGAAGAAAAAAAAATTGCACTGCGCATCGTCCAGCACGTTGCCCGGCCCGCTGGATGCATCCACCGTGCTGAAGCAAGAAGATCCAGCTGACACAGAAGAGACCCGCGCTGGATCTGGACAGGTAGGAAAATGTCTTTTTCTGTCCATGTCTGCGGGTACGGCCGGATGCCGCTGCGGGATTCAGCAGATGGAATCCGTGCGTGCAAGTGGACATGAGGCCTTAGTCTAAACTTGGACTTGACAGTCTTAAAATTCAACAGCAAAACCACTATGATAAATATGGTGCATTTTAAGACTAACTTTTAGACAGTATTATTAACCACTTAGTGACCGTGGATACGCCGTTTGACATCCTGTATCGGCGGTATATGTATGAAGAGATACTCTTCATACAACACGGGCTCTGGCTGTTTCTTACAGCCGATCCCCAGCAGCAACAGCTCCAATCAGCTGCGCAGCTGATTGGAGCTGTTAACCCTTTAAATGCATAATTTACCCCGCACGGCGAACATCATCATAAAATAGAAATAAAGAACACCTGTCTCCAAGAAAAAATGCAATAAGAAGTGATCAAAATATCGTATGTATTCTGAAACTATACCAACTCAAACTACAAGATGTCCTGCAAAAAATGACCCCTTGCACAACTATGTCGACGGAAAAATAAAAAAGCACGCAAAAGATGGCGGCAGAAAATAATTTAAAAAAATTAAATATCTTTGAAAAAAAATTACAAGTAGTACAGCAAAGAAAAAAATCTATACAAGTTTGGTATTGTAGTAATCGTACTGACCCACAGAATAAAGTTATGTCATTTTTGTTGCAGTTTGTGCGCTGTAGAAATAAGACGCATTGAAAGATGGCGAAATTTCATTTTTTTCCATTTCTCTCCACTCAGTACATTATATGGTGCATTAAATAGTACCATTAAAAATATAATTCGTCCCGCAAAAAATAAAAAAACTCATACAGTGATATCAATGTATAATTAAAGGAGTTACGATTTTTTTAAAGGGCGGAGGAAAAAACGAAAATGGAAAAACGAAAAAAAAAAAAGCTTGGTCACTAAGGGGTTAAATAAGCCCCAATGTGCTTATTTTCTTCTACAGGTGGAATGGTTCATAGGAGGGCCAAACATGCACAGGAGGGATTATCATGGTGACAGATTCTCTATAAGGTGAACTTGTCATGTCTTATGAGCACCAAAAACTAATTTATTGACTCATAGGACAGACTCAAGAAGCTGCCATAGAGAACAGTGTGTGTGCATGCACGCCGAAGGCGGAGATGAGTGGCTTCCTGGACTGACAGTGAAGGAACGGGGAACCAGGTAAGTATGGCACCTGTCCTCTGAGCCCTTTCAGTTTACAATGCTCATAGGATATGTCAGGTTCCCTCTAATGTAAACTACAACTCATTAATTTCAATCCACAAGTCATACGAGGCAAATAAATAGGCTTTTTACTCATTCACATAGTTTACAAATGAACGGAATCTTGATTTCCAGACGCAACGCCATTCATGTCATACAGTCTGTGCCTGGCAGAGCAGCTCAATCCCCATGACATAGGCTGCACATAGGTCATGAGATGTGATGTCACTGGCCTCTTCAAACAGCTAATCGGCAGGGTCCTAAGTGGTGGAACCCAACAATCTCATATTGATGATGACCTATCATAAGGTAGTTCTAGGTAACCAGTGTAAAACAATTACCTTTATGGGCTTTATCAATAGACAAACTGAATAGCAATGTGCAGTTGGTGCCAGGGGTGTCCTGAGCAGGCAACTCCATTAGAGGGTTATAGCTACTGTAGAAATAGAAAGAACTACCTTTTAACTATATAGGCTGAAAGGGCTTTTGACATCTAAAAGCATTGCTGGAAGGAAGCACTGTACCCTCAGATTTTCTAATATGTCAATACTTCATTAGTAGCAGTTTTGAAAAAGGCTTATTTTGAAGAAATACAAGTACTTGAAGATTCTTTGCTATTTGAAGTACTTTTAATTGATACTGTCAAGGGAAATCTAGGTCAGAAGGTGATACTGCGGCAGAGTTAAATGGATGTTGCATGAATACCGACACATCAGGAGAATAATTAGTCAAGATCTGACAATGTTTTTAGTGAGCAGGTAGCTGTATCCTACAAAGGAAAGGGCATATACAAGTTGCAAAGTAACAGCCAGAAATTTGGATTAATGGGTACTTTGATTTGTGTAAAATCTTAAAAACCATACTTTTTCAAGGAAAGTGTTTGCTGCCACTATTGTAGCTGTCTGTCAGGCGAGGCGCCCTATCTATTCTTCAGAGAACTCAAAGAAACAGGAAGCGAGATAATATCTTTCTTCAAAAGGCTGGAATCACAGTCCAGAGCTAAGAGGCTACGGAATAAAGGGGCTTCATGGTGTGTTTCATAACACGGACAAAGCAGGCCTACAGATCTGCACAATGGCACTACCCCAAGGGCATGTCAAGCCTTCTGCCTTCACCCCACACACATTCCAGAATGCTAACTTCACATACACAAGACTGTCATTCTGCCGTCTGCAAACAAACAGATGAATGAGAGTATAGCTAACCATTAATGATCCAACCATCAACCATGTATGGTTGTAAGCAATGCATTCTGAGCCTTAGCTTTTACTGATGACATTTTTGTTACTTAGTCTTTAATGATGACTTAATGTAATATTTTAGCCGCTATCAGATGAGAAGATACATGGCCAGTAATGTCTATGGCCAATACACTCATCATTGGGAATGATTTTCCGCATAAAAAGTGCTCTCATTGTTTCAAATACCTTTCTATTTATGGCCTTTGAATGAATACCCAATTGTACGCCATATTGGAGCACTGGTTGGATCAGGGGCAAGGGTCCCCCATATGACCGGGTTATTTTCACTCATGTTGGTCCAAGCTTGATTTTCAATTTTTGGACTAATAATTCTTCTTGTGAGACACATTGTCAAATTACAATTGTCATTTCTCAAAGGCAGGTTAAAAATGAAAACATTGACCTAAGCACTAATGACCATTAATGAGACCCTACTGATTGAAAAATGAAAAAAAAAATAATGATGATAATAGCCTTATGCTGTGGTCCTGGGGTATCTCTGCAGGGATGTTCTAAGACGTCCCTGCAGAGATAGATTAGGACTGCTCAGAAGTTTATAGTCTATGGGCAGTCCTAAAGTCGTTAAAATATTTGTCTATATGTATAGATCTATCACTTACCTGAAGAGATATGTTTGCCTGAGGGCGGATTTTGGTACCAGTCAGTTCTACATAGGAGTCCTTGCCAACAAAGTTGACAGTAATGAGCTTTTCACATCTTTGACCTGCAAAACCAGCTAGGCAGCGGCAGACTGGTTCCTGTTGTACCACAATGCACTGTGCTCCATTTTGACATTCATATTCATCACAAGGGCTCGTCTGGAGTAGAACCATGGGAGGGGAAACTTCACAGAAGAGGCCACTTTTAAAGAAAAAGAAATACTGTATTTTAAAAACCTTTTATAATATAGGAAATTATTTGCTTCAACATATTTGACATAAATAGGGATTTTCCTAATTGACTTTTTTTATGTCAATCAAATGAGCTAAAAGTCTAAATGGTGAAGACCTGGCAGCTGGGCCCATACAGGTCTTGACAGCGGGTTCTAGTCCCCTATTTTGTGGAAAGGGGCCATAAATGCAGTTTCTCTAAACATAAATGGAAGCCTTCATGAGTAAATTTCTATTCTTTACATTAGATTGAAATTGTGCATGCATTGCAACCCCTTTAACAAATTCAGAGAACCCACTGGTTTTCTAGAATATAAGTATAATTAGACTTTTCTGGCATTAGACCAATAATCTATTCAATTTTTTTCCTAACCAAATAAATTGTGAATAGTAATTAAGTCTACAGGTCGTTACCGTATATTGTAATGTTAATTATTCTCTCTTAATGTGCCAATAAAAAATACAATATTAATGTGATTTAAACATTATTTTATATTGCAACGGAGCAGGAAAATCTAATCCCCGCCACAGATGTGAAGCCACTCTTAGGCCGGGTGCACATGAACAAGTCGGATTCCGGCTCTGACCCCGGCCGGCGACCCCGCGTACCTTCGCTTTCTGTTAACTCTGTTAACTGGGTGAAATCTCTTTGATTGCATCGTAAAGGCATGTTTAGGGGTCAACAAACTCTACACAAGTGGAAAGAGAGGTCCACTACACACAAGGAGCCTCTGAGAGCCTGTATATAGACTATGAACAGAAGCACTTTTAGGGCCTCTGATGATAAGACCGTCTATCTAATCACTCCACAACTCAAATCATTTATATGTCTGTCCGAGATGTAACTACATGCTGAGTTTAGCAGCAAAACACCAACTCCTAAGTGCTTGATTCTTTTTGACAAGATGCAACTGAAAATTCGTAACCTAATATCTGGTCTACAGAAAGGAGTGGTCTTTTATAGGGATTTATCGGACTGATGTCTTTTGTCAACCCTATTACTAATTGTCCAACCCCCCCAAAAAACATTTCTAACTTGTCTAGTAGTGTGATCAGAGGAGTTTACTCATTGCTCATCTTAACTTCCCCGCTCTTTTGGGAAATTGTATTGATAGAATTTCACTATATGCAGTATGGTATGTGTATACATAAATGGATCAAATCTTCATCTGTTTGCATGCTATCAGTCAAATGCCTGCTGTAATCTCTGTAGTATTATTACCTGAAGCCTTGTGGGCACACACAAGTGTATCCTCCAACATCATCTACGCACTGGGCTCCATGTTGGCATTTATGGTTGACACAGTCATCTTCATTTATATCACAATACTGCCCTACAAATCCAGGGGAACACTCGCACCTTAGAATAGAAGAACAAAGGGGTAAATACTAATTGGCTCCAGTACACAGAATATACAGGTGGTAGCAGCAATGAAGGTACAGAAAAAATATGTATGTTTTTACGCTATCACTAGTGCATGTGTCATGGATAATGAAACCTAGCTGTAAATCCTGTCCAACCAAGACTGTCATTCTAAGAGATAGACATGCCTCGTGCAAGCACTTCATAGTCATCAAGGTTTCTACATTCACCAATTCTCCATTTCCACGATTTGCTTTTATTCTATTCACCAGATTTTTGGGTGCTTTAGAACAAACCAGCTCCATGTTTCTATCTGCTTCACCTGAGAATTGCACATCCTGCTGAACTCATAACTATTTGGTGGCACATTCTGGAACGCACCATTTGGCACAGCTGAGTATTCTCTGAAGAGCACTTGAGTTACAGGTAGCAAATAATGCTAAATGAAGTGAAAGCTGATTAGACTGCGTCAGCCAAAACCTACAGATGTCAGGAGCCTTTAAGGAAATACACAGCTATTGTACAATTTTTTATGCTTTCAGTGCAAATATTTTTTATTTATGGTGTTTTGACAGACTTGCAAATTGCCGTTTTAAGGAAAATAAGTATTAGTAGGTGCTGTAGGTCTGCACTCTACAATGACCAACCTCTTATGTTAGTCTTGGAAGATGTGTTTCATGTGTGTCATTGCAACTGCAGAGGTAACTTCTAAGCATCACTTCAAGTCAATATGCCCTTCTCAGCTAGGATCTCCAGCAGCTGGTCTTAAAGGAAGTCTGTCACGTGATTTCATGAGAGGTCGATGATGACAAATGTATCTTTCTTTTTTTATCAGCATCACCAACTCAGAACTATCCTGCTTGTCACACTTACTGTGCGGTATGCACATGGCAGCAAATCTGTCCGACTGGCTGATCATCTCCTGTAGTGGTCTAGGCTCTCTCTAGGTTCTTCAGACGTTTAACATGTCCCTAATCAAAAACATGTGCTTCAAGACCCTCTGTGCCTGTGTCATGCTAGGGGATCCGGCGCATGCAAAGTGACTCTCTGTCTATGACGTAACCTGGATCCCCAAGTGCACCACATAAGACATCAATTGGGATCAGGCGCATGCACATGACATCACTTATGATCTGGACAACTTCCAAACAGTCTCTACGCCAGATCACCCAGTGCTCACAAAATCTCAGAGGGGCGTTTTAATAGAGTGAAGGAGGTGGAAAAAGCCTGGACTACTGCAGGAGATGAGCATCCAGCAGATTTACCTGTCATTAAAGCATCTGCAATGTCTTCTAAGAAAAACATTGCACCACTGATAGGCACCCCAAATTTCTGTTTAGGGCTTCTGAACATATTGGCCTTGAATGTAAATCAAAAATACCTGTTGGCCTTATTGGTCAAGAATCTCCATCTAACTGTGTCCATGGCATCTGTACATTTTGTTGCAGATTATAGATGAGCGAGTATACTCGCTAAAGGCAATTGCTCGAGCGAGCATTGCCTTTAGCGAGTATCTCCCCCGCTTGAGACAGAAGGTTCGGGTGCCGGCAGCAAGAACGGAGCTGCTTGGGAGAGCGGGGCGGAATGGAGGGGAGATCTCTCTCTCCCTCTCTCCCCCCCGCTCCACCCTGCTGACAGCCGCTACTCACCGCACCCCCGCGCCGGCACCCGAACTTGCAGTCTCGAGCGGGGGAGATACTCGCTAAAGGCAATGCTCGCTCGAGCAATTGCCTTTAGTGAGTATACTCACTCATCTCTATTGCAGATCTTCAGCAGATATCATTTTTCAATTTAATTCAGATTGAAGGAGTAAAATCTGCAGCAGACCCACAACAAAATCTGCAGCAAATTAGCCATGTGTAAAGGTACGTTCACACGTAGCGGAAATGCTACACCACACCATTTTTACTGTGTGTGAACATACCCTAAAGGTTCCTTAATAGGCTCTGTCAGATTCCCTTTAAAAGGAAAAATGCATTTAAAATAATGTCCTAATATTTCATAGCTATACGTGAAAAGTTTATAAAATCTTTGACCTGGGACCACCAGTGATCGGCAGAATAAATGGCTCCATGGGGCACCTAAACATTTTTGACACCAATGAGAGATTTCTGTTACATAAAAACCTAATCTAACATTATAAGCACAATAGACCAGACATTTTTGCTTGGATCGTTGTGTCAGATTTTCAGTAACAGAAGAGGTTTGATCTCAACAGTCATTCATTCTGGAAAGCGTTACTGATCATCGCATGTGTATTTAGGACTTGTCAGAAGATCATTTGGGCTGAATTTCCCATGTAACATGTCAATGGAGTCAGATGAACCCTATAAAGCATCCATCCTGCACAGAAACCGTCATAACATTAATGTGCAACAGATGGAAAAGACTGGTCCAGCTTTGAAGCAGAACATGTTCATCAACGATTTGCTTACCTGTATCCTTTGTCAGTGGAAATACATTTCGAGTCATGCTGACACAAGTTCTGTCCAGAAATACACTGGTCAATAACCTCATCACACAGTTCACCTGCAGAGAATAGAGGGCTTTTTACATGCAGTACAACTGAAGTGTACAGATAAAACAGCTGGCGCTTCTTATGAGGTCTTTGTGTAGTACAGGTCATCACACATGGAAGCCATCCGGCTCTGTATATTATCCAGTGGCATACAAGTGGGGAAAACTCTAGGGTATCTGGGGCAGACCTAGGAATACAGACCAAGCAGTGCCCAGGATTCCGACTTGACAGTATCAAACTCCAGCTCCCTGTCATGTCCCCTAACGGCACCAGAACTTAGTTTATGGTGTTATGGGGACATGATAGGTTCCCTTTAAATGTGTATACCACACCTCCCAAGTTACGGAAATAGCATAGCTGCTGTGCTATGCTGTTTCCATAAGTCCTGTTGACTTCCATGGGAGTTATGGAAGCAATGTAGTGCCACCTGCTCAGATGTTTCCGTAAGTCCTGGCTACTGCATTCAACCAGGTTGGGGTCAGTGAGAGACAGAAAGAGAGATAAGTGCAGGTCCAAGAAGTTTGAATATTTCATGAAAGTCTTAGATGGGAATACCCTTTATATACACACAACCAGTTTTAATTTTTTTCATCGTTAACTTCCAAGAGTCATAACTTTTTTGATGTTTGGTTGGCATAGCTTTATTAGGGCTTGTTTTTTGTGGGACAAGTTGGACTTTCTAATGGCACCACTTAGTGTACCATATAATGTATTGAGAGGCTTTAAAAAAATATTTGATGGGTGTAATTGAAATAAAAAGTCTACCATTGCTGCCATTTTACAAACTTCACAGTGCGGTGAAAAGGACATATTAACTTTATTCCGCACATCAGCATAATTACAGTGATACCCAATTTATGTAGTTTTTATACTTTTTTTAAAAAAAAATTCTTTTTATTTTTGAATAAAGCAGTAAAGAAACTCGAAAAGAAAAAGAAAGAAAATAACAAAACAAATATGTAACGAATTTCAAGCAATAGTGCATCAGGATGAAGAAGACATTCTGGGGAATTAGATCCATCTGCATATTGTATTACAATACCAAAATGAAGGAAGTATAAAGTGTTGATATTGCTCGCTGTACACGTATGGAGGATGCTGTGAAGCGCTAACATCAATTAGAATTACTTGTCTATATGTTGTTGTCTGATGTTATGCAGGCAACAGATTTTCAGTGATCCTATTCAGTGTAACCTGTTACAAATACAGGTTATATCTATCAAGACGATCTGCTAATAACAACACTTAGGGGAGAATGTTAACACTGAGGAAATATATAAATGAATGTAAAGCTCAAAGAATGTGAAAAGGGAATTGACCTTCAACCATCTGGCCACCATTCTCATCTCACAGCGAACAAAAGGAACATACTGCATTTCTGAATTGCCAAACAGACATTTACTGCCTGCTGACATCCAGCAGCTCTCACCTCCATTACTTCTGCATTAAAATCACTATTCATCAGTAAAGTATTTGTAAAATGAAGAATAGATACATATTATTCTAGGTCGTTAGCCTGACTGCACGAAATACACAAAAGTGCCCTCCTCCACTTCTTGTTCTCCCTCCTGTTATCTCTATTACTAGAGATGGGCATCACTTTACAACAGGCAGTGGGCAGCAAATTAGAATAAAGGGAGACCCCTAGAGGGCAGCACTTTTGAGCACAAAAGCGTCATTTTAGGTAAATAAAGTAAGTTGCACTTTTGCTAGTTATCTCATAAGCACAATTATGATCTTATCCAAGCATAGAATATAACAGATCAGCTCATACTCACCTTTCCCAGCTCTCCACACCTCCCACCCCGACAGCTCAAGGGCTGTGATCAGCAATTGGCTGCAGAAGCCTGTTAAGTCCTGTACACAAGCTGTTGCAGCCTGTAAACAAAGCCTGGGCACATATGATGGAACGGTCATCACGGGAGATTTTCTACACTGGGGGCCTGTTTTTTTTTTCAAGATGTCGGAGAACATCTTTGTAGAATACGTAAATGATGAAGCCGTGGCTTAAGAATTGAGTATTACAATAAAACTTTTGGCAGTAATGCTTTACCTGTGTAGTTAGGTGGGCAAAGGCATACATAATTGTTGACTCCATCTATGCAGGTAGCATTGTTCTCGCAGTCATTATCTTCACAGTCATCTGGATTTATCTCACACTTATCACCTTCAAATCCCAAGGGACAAACACAACTATAAAATAAATTGAAAGAATCATAACATTAGGTGGCACAACATAGGAAATAGACCTGACTAAATCAACAAGTGATGCTATAGCAAAACATACTACTACAAAACATATGCAGGAGCTCCTCGTGCAAATCATAGCGGGGGTCAGTGAGCATTATTATTATTACTGCAAGCCTAGATATCCTTCTAATATTTCCACCATTTCACCAACTATTCAGTGGAATATGCTACCAAGTTTTGAATGGAGGTGGTAGAAAAACATTACTGGTCACTATTGGTTGTAGACTTTGTAAGATCATAACCATTGCTGCCTATAAAAAATGTTTTAAAATGTAACTGCACTTTTAAAAAACTTTTGACATGTCAGAGCAACAAGTCAAAAGTTTTGATCAGTGGGGGTCTGAGTGCCCAGACCCACACTGATGGCTCAAATGAAGAGGTTGCAGCGGTCACCCTAATGCTGTGCCCCTTTGGCTATCTTCCACGCTTGTTGGCTCCTCTTGCTAGCTGAACAGGAATGCATAGGGATTAGAGATGAGCGAGCGTACTCGCTAAGGCAAATTACTCGAGCGACTATTGCCATTACATGCCCGCTCGTGCCAGAAGATTCGGGGGGGTGGGGGGGGGTAGCGGGGAGGAACAAGGGTGAGATCTCTCTCCCCCACCCCACCCCCCACTCCCCCGTGCTCACTCCCGCAACTCACCACTCACCCCCGCCGGCCCCGAATCTTTTGGCACAAGCGGGCATGTACTCGAAAATGGCAATACTCGCTCAAGTAATTTGCCTTAGTGAGTACGCTCGCTCATCTCTAATAGGGATCTATGTGTCAGTCTTCAGCTATGAAGAGGAGAAAAGATAGCCAAAGGGGCACAGCACTAGGGTGAGTGTTGCAGCCGCCCCTTCATTTAAGTGATAAGTCTGATGTCTTGGCACCCGGACCTCTACTGATCAAAGCTTTTGACATGTTGCTCTGACATTTCAACAATATTTGAAAAATGTTGATACTCTTTAAGAAAAAATATTATTAGTTTATGATTCTGAGATGACAGTCCTTTAAAAAGCTGGCAGACTTCTTATTTATGAAGCAGCATGTAGGACTCCTTCAGCCACACTGGTTGGGAAGGTGTGAAGTGTGATTTATGGTCTTCCATTAGCAGTCTTGTTACTATCAGTTTTTTGCTAAATGATCTAATTTACTTTCTGGTAAACAGAAAAGTCTGCATAGATTTCCTTGTGCAGGTATTTCTCTGGTGTCCGGGAATGATTAACAGCCACGAGCCTTAATTCAATTGCTTCGCGCAGGTTATACAAACTTTTCAATGTTTTGCAAGGTTTTTTGAAGCTTTAATGAAACGGACTGTTTGAAAACATGTTGCATTGATTTCCAGGGACATGTTTCAAAGGAACACACATATTTTCAAATATTTCATCATTGCAGAATAATGCCTTCTTCATGTACGGCTATTGATTTAAATTGTCCTCTAAACATACAAAATGTACAACAAAAAAATCCCAGCATTTTCTCCTTCTGTCTCCTCCTCTTCTTTGCTCGTATTTTGTCTCATATTTCAATTAGCACTAAGAAATATACAAATCCCTCTTCTCTGTGTCTCAGAAGATCAACCAGGTCTCCTCACAACCCTGTAAGACAACTGGCTGGAGTGTGAGCCTCCCTCCTATCTGCTGTAAGACAAGGAGACCATTACATTCTGCCCCTTTGGTTAAGCAGCACAAATGGAATAGATCAACAAGAGATTAACCCCGAGTTTTCTTCAGGATTTTTTGAAGAGTGTTGGTTTCAGGAAGATGCAGAAAATCCTGCAGACTGAAAAACAACGGGAGCAAGATTATCTTCGATTTTTACTTTTATCATTTATTTCTAGATTTAAAGTGACCCTCCAGTTTTGGGACAAAATTCTGTCTCAGGACTGGAAGGGGCAAAGAGTATATTTACCTGCAGTTCTTCCCTGCTGTCCCTCCAATCCCTCATTTCTGGGTTCTGTTTTTGGGTGTGCAAGATGGCCGATACAATCTTTAGACTACCTAATCCTCACAGTGCACTGGTGGGGTTAGACTACTAACGCACTATATCTGCTCTCTGATTGGCCAGATTTGCTCATGTGATCAGCACTGGCATATCAAAAAGCAATGCACAGTGTGCATTAGGTGATTAGAAAATTGCCAAAGCCATCTTGGATAGCTGAAAACAGCCTGAAATCGTCGGATCGGAAGGGCGGCAGAGAAAAACAACTACAGGTAATATACCCCAAACCCCTCCTGTCTCAGGACAGAATTTTGTCCCAAAACTGGAGGGTGGCTTTAACCCCTTAATGACGCGGCCCCCTTTTTTTCCATTTTCGTATTTTTCTCCCCCCTTTAAAAAAATCATAATTCCTTTATTTATCCATCGACGTCACTGTATAAAGGCTTGTTTTTTGCGGGACGAGTTGTAGTTTTCAATGGTGCTATTTAAAGTACCATATAATGTACTGAAAAACGTATAAAAAATTCTAAGTGGAGTAAAATGAAAAAAAAAACGACATTCCGCTATCTTTCAGTGCATCTTGTTTCTACGGCGCACAAACTGCAACAAAAACGACACGATAACTTTATTTTATGGGTCAGTACGATTGCTACGATACCAAACTTGTATAGGTTTTTTTTTACTGTACTATTTTTTTTTTTTCAAAGACATTTAATTTTTTTCAATTATTTTCTGCGGTCATGTTGTGCGCGCAATAACTTTTTTATTTTTCGGTCGACGTAGTTGAGCAAGCGCTTATTTTTTGCAGGATGTCCTGTAGTTTCCGATAGTACCAATTCGGAATACATATGACTTTTTGATCACTTTTATAGCGTTTTTTCTGGGAGACAGGGTAACTGAAAAAGTGTATTTCTGGCCTTTTTTTTGTTTTTTTCGGACCACGTTCACCGTGTGGGGTAAATAATGCGCGACTTTGATATTGATAGATCAGACTTTTACGGACGCGGCGATACCAGATATGTATTTTTATTTTATTATTTAGATTTTTTAATTATAGATATGGCAAAAGGGGGGGGGATTTAAACTTTTATTACTTTTTTTTTACAACTAAAAATACTTTATTGATTTTTTTTTAACTTTACATTCAAGTCCCCCTGGGGGACTTCAGCATGCGATGCTTTGATCCCACGGGGATGGCTTGATAGGCAGTCTCTCAAGGCAGCGCTGGGGCCTTTCAGAAGGCCCCCGGCTGCCTTGACACCTGCACGGCTCCCCTGATCTCACCACGGGGGGGCCGTGCAGGACCCCCGAATATCGTTCGGGGCATTTAAAGGGTTAATAGCCTTTCGGCTAATAAACAGCTGACGCCCGTGCTGTATGAAGAGAGGTCGCTCCGTGACCTCCCTTTATACATACCGTGACGCTCCAGGACGTAAATGTACGTCCTAGAGTGGGAAGTGGTTAATGAATGTTTAAAGGCTATGTATACCTTTTCATTCCTTTTTTTTCTTTAATTAATGCATTTATGGAAATTAAGACTTATTGTAATTGGTTTTCATTAAAAATTTCTGATTCTTTGTTTTCTATGCCTGTATGGTTTTCCAAGGTGGTGGAGGCTGCAAGACTGAAATCATAGCAAAATCAGTCAGTTGTTTCTCGGCCGCTCCTCTAAACCTGCTCCTGTCATGAAGGAGCATGTAGTTGGGGGGCGTATTACATAGTGAAGAATTTTTGAACCACGACCACTCAGCGGTTTTCTGCAGTGAGCGGGATAAATCCACACATAATCATTTGGAAATTTAGTTTATGGAAAGCTTACATATCATTGTTAGACAGGTCTGACATGGCAGCAGCATTTTACAGCTGCAAACCCAAACGAGACTGTGTACGGCTGCATAAGGGGCAACATTGTACTGCACATGACTGCGTACTCACGCAGGTGGTCATTTGCAGTACACCTGTTTTTTAGGGTTTTTTGTTTGTATTTCCTGCACCATTGCTTACCAATGCTGTGTATACCCGCAGCCCATATGCAATGTGATTGCGTATTGGCTGCAGGTATATACGCAAGAATAGAGAACAATGGGCTCTATCTCGTGTATATACACAACAAAATAGAACATGCTGCATTCTATTTTGGGCTCGCTGATTACGCAATTCCGACATGCTAGTGTGAGCGGAACTGCGTAAGGCAATGTAATTGATTGCTTATGAGCTCCTGCAAAAAGCCTCTTTTTCTGGTGACGAAGCGTCCATTCCTCGCATTCTTCTTCCTGTCTGGCAATGTATGCTACGTCACTAGTGATGTAGCATTCGGAGCCTAGCAGGGAGTGCCGAGTTATTGCAGAGAGTGCGCAAGCGCGCAGTCTCGGCAATAGATCGGCATTCCTTCCTAGGCAGTGACTGTTCACTACCTAGGAAGGAATTTGATCTATTACCAGGAATGCACACATTCACAGTCTCTACAATAGCTCGGTACTCCCTGCTAGGCTGTGAATGCTACATCACTAGTGACGTAGCATACATTGCCAGGCAGGAAGAAGAATGCAAGGAATGGATGCTTAGTCACCAGAAAAAGAGGCTCCAGATGGCTTACGGTGAGGTGACCCGGGGGGACTGCAAGAGCCAGGAGAAGATTGGCGGGGAGAAGATGCAGTCTGCCTGGGGAGTAAAAGGTAAGTATTCATTTTTTTTTTTAGCAACAGAACTCCTTTGATAAACCTACCATCTGTATGTCTCCTAACTGTATCGTAGACCCAAATTTGCATATTATTCCACCATATGGTGCCATTTGGATTGTAACAACGTATATGGACTGATAATTTTTGTGTTAGCATTTCAATTCAAAGCATTCAAATGTATAGGTATGGATGGAAAATGCATCTGTGACACAGTAAACCATAAGTGTCCCTCTTTGATGGTCCAAAAAGTTTGGAGGTAGAGATGAGCGAGCATACTCGCTAAGGCAAACTACTCGAGCGAGTAGTGCCTTATGCGAGTACCTGCCCACTCGTCTCTAAAGATTCGGGTGTCGGCGGGAGGCGGGGAAGAGCAGGGAGGAACGGGGGGAGATCTCTCACTCTCTCCCCCCCGCTCCTCCCTGCTCACTCCGGCAACTCACGGCTCTCCCCGGCCGGCACCCGAATCTTTAGAGACAAGCGGGCAGGTACTCGCATAAGACACTACTTGCTCGAGTAGTTTGCCTTAGCGAGTATGCTCGCTCATCTCTATTTGGAGGTATGTAAATACCCACACAGTAGAATTTCACTTGTGTCCCATTAACAATGTCTAGACATGAACACTGAAGAAGTCAGCATTTTTAGCTTGCATTCTGGACACATCCCTTCTTCAGAAATATAGCTAAAGAGATTATTAGTGCCAAAATAATAATAAATGTCCAATACATGACCTGTTACCTGAGAACCCGGGAAAGGAAGCCCAGTCTTATACTTAGAGATATGATATTCCTTTGGATTTCAGACAACAAATCAAAATTTTTATTTTACTAAGGAACCAAAACCCAGAGAGACTGTTTAACAGCCGAGACTCTAGAAATCCTGCTCTAGATTATCACACTTTTATAACATATGCTTATTGCTATTATTCGGTACACATTCATTTCAACAGGTCACATAGACACTTGGATGTGAAATGTCAGACAATAACGAATCGGGGCTTTAGAGACACTCGGCCCGGTTATGAAGGGCAACTGGCTTATTTCCAGGACAACCAGAGGCTCTGTCTAATGATACAAGCAGCTAAGCGGCAATACTGAACTCACTAATGTGTATCTGTTAACTAATGATTCCTTAATGAGGCAGCTTTCAGTTCGTAGCCGACGGGAATATATTCTCCAAAGCACTTTACTGTTCATACACATCTTGTACATAAAGCAGATGATCAAATTCAAACAATCCAGACAAGGCTAAATTACCTGAATCCATCTTTATTGGCGTCACTGGTGTGGCAGGTTCCTCCGTTCTGGCAAGGATTCTGAATGCAAGCGTTGATGGGGATGTCACAGTCTCGGCCCTATAAATGCAAGAAAGTGGACTGAAATTTGAAATGTGTTTGGAAAAACCGATGTTCAAGCATACGCCCAGGTTTTCTGGCTTTTGCTACTTATTAGCCATTCTGTTCCTTAGCTGCAAGGGTAAACAGACAATTCTTTAGTGAAGATAAAGACACTGTAGGTATCTTTACACGAGGCAATTATTGCCAGAATCATCAAATTTGGGCGATAGTCATCCTGTGTACACACAGCCACCAACAGGGAACTGGGCAACAAACTGCACACTAGTCGGAGTTGCTTGGTTTTTAGCTCACCTAAAATCCAAATGACTGTTGGCCCATTTCGTTCATCCACCGGTATGAATGACTGCCTGTTTGCAGTGAATGGAGGTGGGCAGCTGGAAGAGGTCTCCAACATAGTCTGCCTCCATTCACTGAACGACTATCACTCCTGTGTGACGGCTGTTGGGTGCTTGTGCGCCCTACACTCATCCCGTGTAAAGGTACCTTTAGTCAAGTACTGTTAAGATGAAGATGCTATATTAAGTACTAGGTCCCAATACCTGGAAGCTCTTCCCTTAGCCATACATTAGTCATATGTTAAAGTTCCTTTTGTCAAGCTACGAGTATACAGTATTTAGTTCAATTAGAGTTGCATAAATCTGAAAACAGCTCCCTCTAGCCGAACTTACAGACAGCCAGAATTTCGTCATGTAACTCTATGGCCGTGTGAAGTGAAACAGGGGATTTGCCTTCTGTAACAGAAAAACAAACTTTTTTGACTACTCTATGATCTCCACCATGCTGCAATGTTCTGCTCTCATTCCATCCACAATGACCAAAGTTTACATTACATCCTTTTATTACCACGTTCAGGATATCTCCTACACTTCACACATCTTATGGGAATCCTTTCCTCTTTCACACGGGCGTCATTTTAACGCTCCAATAGCCGTGCTAGAACAGTGCAGCTATCGGAGCGTTAAATCACATGAACAAAGAATAGCTGCTACCAAGTCACAGCTATTCTCCACAATGTTACCTGGCTGGCTGTGGCATCTTGCAGTGCACTGCCACTGCAGCCCCGAAATCCCTCATCCGCCAAAACAATGAAGGGTGTCCCTGCAGGGATTCCCTTCATTGTTCTGGCGGCTGCAGGGATAAAAGAAATCCTAGTGGGAAGTCCCTTCATTGTCCAAGTGCTCGTCGCTGCTAAACTCTCTTCCCTTCGCCGGCCGGCTATATAGACTCTGGAACCGACGACGTTTTCTCTTTTTTGATGGAGAGAAATCTGGGCGTCAAAAAATCCCACCTATGGCCGCCTGCAGACGAGCGGGTCGGATCCGGCGGCGAGAATTCTCGCCGCGGGACCCGACCCGAGCGCCTGCAGAGACGAGTGCGTACTCACCCGCGCCCGGCGGCCCCGGCTCTTTCATGTGCCGGCTGCTGGCGCATGCGAAGGCCCGGAGCCGGCGGCCGGGTGAGTGACGTTTCTGTGCGAGGCTCTGCGAGCCCCGCACAAAAATAGGACATGCCGCGGTTTGTTTGCCGCGCGAGATTTTGCGCGGCCAAACCGCGGCCATCTGCATAGGAGTGCGTATTGTAATGCACTCCTATGCAGGCTTTGAGCGGCGGAAATCCCGCGGGAAATCCCGCCGTGGGATTTCCGCCCGTGTACAGGCGGCCTAAGTCCTATCTTTTGAAAGAACCCATAAGAAAGAACAAATGAGAAACCATAGGTTCTTTTAGATGCCATTTTTTGACGCACCTACTCTGTATGAATACGATGCCGGTGTGAAAGAGCCCTTCGTGTGCATTGCTGAGTGGAGATTTAATGCCCAATTGTGCACTGATCATGGAAATATATCCAAGATAAAACCCTCTGATTTGTAAAAATTACATTTCAATCTACATTTATAATATTGTACAAGGAAAACCTAAAGGGAAATTAGATTTCTTTTGACATAAACTGCTTCAAGCTGAAACTTCTGTGCTGTGATACAGAGACTTTCCAGCAGACGCTGGATGTAATGTATTATACTAAACCCAATTATCCATTTGTTCAATGCCTAAAAATGGCATTTGGTTCCTGTAGTACAGTAGATCTATTTCTGCCAGACACTCTCAGACATTATCTACTATTATCATTTCTGCCAGCCTGAATCTATCTGGCATGCAACCAAGTAAGAACCTGGAACACCAGCTGCACTTTCTAGTGACTTTCTTGTCCTTGTTAATAAATCATGAGTTTCTGCTTGGTAGTAATATAGACCTACTTGGCACTCTTAAGCCTCATTTTTATTTGTATCCAAATGATTTATAACCGCCCTGAGAATAATACATTGTCCTTTATCGTGTTATCCTGTAATACACATCTTGGCTGTGGAAGACAGAATTTAGTAGAGGCATGTCAGTTATCATTAAGCGTGTTCCAGGATCACTTGCGGTGATCACAAAGTTGGTGGCGACTCATATATGAAGTTTATGATTGCAGAAAAATTACGGAAAATATCTTCCTTCCTTTAACGTATTGTGGTTGTAAACCATCCCTCATCCATTCATCTGCGAAAACCAGAACAAATTTTAGGTAAAATTCTTGTGTGTCTTTTGGGAGATGCACTTTACCATTTTCAAAATGAATTGCTGATGACAATCCTGTGAAGGAAACCATTGTTCAAGGGGGTTTCTCAAACTTTAGTATTGATGACTTATCCTCTGTATAGCCATCAATGTCAGATCTGGGAGGGTCTCACTCCTGACATTACTACCGATCAGCTGACTAAGGGGCGCCTGGTGCTATAACTGTCTGCAGAGCTCAGAGAATGGGACTGAGCGAAGTACCAGGCACGGCCAATACCAAATGTATGGAGCTGTGCCTGGTATACAATGAAGGGGCAGCAGTGCATGCCGGAGTGCAGATGTTTAATTCAGCTAATCAATGAAAAAGTCTGGAGTTAGAAAAGGGTTTGTCTTTATATGACATTAGAGAATATGGACATCAGAGGAGGGTAAACCCAATCTAGGCCATACAGAGAGCCACTGCAAATAGCAACTCTCCTTCTGGAGGACTCAGCAAGACCGTGCATCATTAGTTTGAATGGGCACTATGTAATAACACATTTCTCCTTCACCAGCTACAACAGGAGGAATGGAAAACCACCTGAAGCCTTCCCCACAAATAATGACCGATTGCTGGGGGCTTTCAGTTGCCAGACCCACAGTGATCATCTGATGGGCAGAGAGTTCTCAAGTGAATGGGATAAGTTGTAACACTAGGTGCGGCCACCCATGCAGGCTGGTAGATGTGCTGGTGTGAACATTGAAGGGAACATAGCACTTGTACAAGTGTCTTAGCCCCTAATTGTGCTGATCAACAGGTGTCCCTAAGCTTTAAAAATCAAACACTGATGGTCTATCCTAATGCTGCGTTTAGTTTAGAAAATAGTACAATCAAGTGAAACTGAACGATAGTTGTTCAGCTTAAACGCAACCAGCGATGAATGAGAATCATGAGATTCCTGCTTGTCATGCAGTTTCAGCCGACATAAAAATCGTCGGCTGGTTCACTTGTCGGGCAGTTTAAACACCGATTGTTCACTTCTTCACATAGAAATGTGGGCCAGGAAGGGTATCATTTCTCCTTAAGGAGAGAACCTAGAGGGTGTGAGGAGACTTATAAGGCCATCCATGCTCCTCTGGGAAATATGCAAATGGGAAGATGGAACAATGCCTCTACACCACCACATATTTGAAGGCAGCATTCCTGCAAGTCAATGTTAGTGTCACATTGTGCTCCTGTGACCTGTAGTCCTATGGGTTTCCAGGAGCACACTTCTACAAGTGTGGGATGATTGAGCTGGCTGGGTGTGTATTGCTCTAGTCAGCCAATCACCACTGGTTTGCTGCAGATAAAGGCCAGCCGCTCTTGCTAGAGGGCATTGGTTATTTATCTTCTGCTCATCCCTCCCAGAACCCTGATGTTTGGGGTCACACATGGTTTGCTTGGTGTTGCTACATGCATGACGTTCTGGGTGGAATTCCCTCATCTGTTGTTGTCAACAGTGTCCTGTTCTGCTTGTATGCCGCTTTCTATCTATGGTGAGCCAGACCCCTAGGTTCCAGTGTGGTGTTGTCCCTATTGGAGAAATCACCCTGCTTGCAGGCTGGACTTCCTGGGGTTAAGTTGTTAGAGTAAGGACTTACAAGTCAATGAGGATCCTTGTTGTTGGCCCGTGAGCTTAAGTATTTTGGCCAAAATACGAAGCAATACCTCGTATGTACTTTAGCTATTCCATCTGCTATCAGTGTGCAGCAAGTTCCTGGCTTGGCTAGTGAGTGGCCTGTAGATGTGGGTCAGAATGGGTAAAGTATAGGTGGCGCTGCAAAGGTATTTTCCATCTCTCCATTTACATAGGAATGTGAAACACTGAACGACAAGTGAGCGAGTACTGCATGATTCTCGTCCACTCGGGCAAACAAGAATCATCCCGTGTAAAAAGGGCATTAGAATATTAAAGTGCCAGGAAAACATTTTAAGGGGTGCTTCTGTTTTGCCATTTGTCATATGGGTGTTGGGGAGCCCTTATTTACATAAATGCAGTAAAATGTAAAAAACAATATGTTTCTTCCAATTCCTTTCTTCAGACATTTTGTTTAAAGATCAGAACCAATTAGTGTGGCAAATATGCAATAATAGGGGACAACTGTAGGCAGCATGCTCATTCTAAGAGTAGGGTCCCTTGTGGCACTCGTGGCTGCAGTGTAGCTAGGAGCCAGCAGTAATGCAAGTCAATGCAACTAGCAAATGCATTGAGTGTTAACTGACTGTAGGTTAATGCTGGTTTGCCATGAAGCCATTAAGTATCAAAAGTTCGCCTGAAACCGCATGTCTATTAGTAATCACCAGTCAGTTGGCCTAAGACCCTTCTTTTGCCAGATGCACTGACTTCCACAACAATGGGGCTGCTATAATTGTGGGGCTGTGAACATGTCAAGTGGGCGGTTCCCACTGCTTACTATCAATAGATGATGTCAGACCGTCCATTTGACAGGTTGATAGCACTGGGAGCTGAATCTACGAAGACCCCATATCAGCAAATGGAGACAAGCATGATTAAAAGGAAAGTGCTGATGGGTTCAGTGGGACTGCAGAGTTACGGGGCCAGCTCTGATGAGTTTACAACACAACGGGTTCTCTTTAACATAATAATTAGAAGAATATATTGTCACTGATGTGTAATATACAAGTGTGTTCCTCCTTACCTTACCTCTTCACTGGACATGTCCAAATGTGTGTATCATGAGATAACCAGAATTTTGTGATACTCTGTCACAAGATCTTTACGGTATACTGTATGCGTCTATTGCTGCCACCTAGTGGTTGTGATGTGACTTCACTATATTCAAGCGATTTGCTAGCATGTAGCGATAATGTATTAAAATGGCTTCATAAGACATTGCAGCCCTTAACCAAATTAGAGATAAGGTAAATCCTGCACTGAGCAGGGGGTTGGACCTGATGACCCTGGAGGTCCCTTCCAACTCTACCATTCTATGAAGAGTGGACACATTTGTAACTGAAGCCACTGTACCAGATTTGTCTGTGCAAATTAATATACAATTATTGCAAAAAATCTATTAAAAGCTATACAACTATCAATTATGACAAACAATGCAGTACTATTGGCATGAGGAGCCATAATACATGCGCTCATTTTCCACCCCGTGAGTGGATTTCATTGTCTGAGATATTGTCTTTCACATGTTGTTTATCTAAATTGCTATTAAAATGGAATACAAAGAGCTTAATGCAAAGTAACATAACAAAATCAGCACTGTAAATCAGATACCTACTGGCAAGTGCTTGGGACTGTTACTCAGATTCCACTGCTGGCACTTGCATTTGGGTGAGGCTGCATGCCAAAGAAATTCTTAGCAGTTTGGGGCAGCTTCTGTTTTAACTTGTTGGCTCTGTGTAGAACATGCTGGCCAGCAAGCGGTGGTAGTGAATAGTTTACGTTTAGAACATACTTAAGACATTTCTCTGAACAGCTATATTAGAAGCCCCCACAGGAGGCCATACCACGTTTCCTAGAAGGAAAACTGCATGAGAACGTCCAAATGATTAGGAGTGGAGGTCTACAACCAAATCATGACAATTTATTGGAACAGTGTGGCTCTCAAAGCTCAGATGTGTACCGAGGTCTGTAAGTCATTCACTGTAGGAGATGAATAGGATGGAGTTTCAAAGACTGTGACTCACTCCAGATGTCATCTGGTTGGGTATAAAATTAAATTATCAATTCTCGGTACACATTTTGCAAAACATATTGTCACTTATCTGTTTGTATCTTCCCTATATACTGCATTCAGTATAAGCAAGTTACAAATTGTATAGATCCAGTGTAATCAGATTATATAGTGTTCTGTGTACAAACCATAATGCAGGGTGCTTTGTATATTTTCAGTTTGATTAGATTTCCTTTAAGCTTAAAGGAATTGTTCAAGTTGTACATCCTGTGTAAAATCCATTCCCTATAGCAAATAAGGTTATACTCACCTCTCCATGCTCTCGCCATGTCCTGCCCCTCTGATGTCAGGTTTGTAGGCTACCCTAGCCTGTTTATGGGATGTCACAGGATTTGCAGCCAATGACAGGTCTCAGCGGTCAATCAGTGAGCTGTCTTATTGGCTGCCGTGCCTGTGACGTCCCACAAAGGGGGCGGGACTGCAGGTTGTAAACAAACAAGGAGCAGAGGACCTAGTAGCGGTGCCGGAGATGCAGAGAGAGGGGAGTATAAGCCTATTTGTTATGTTACTGATTAGGGAATGGATTTTAAACAGGCGCTACAACTTAGACAAGCCCTTAACGTACATCTAGTAGGAAGTCTACACAAAAACAGTACATGCCAAACTTGTAACCTTGTATCTACCAGGGATGCTATGACCACAACAAGGGCCCATTCAGACCTAGAATATTAGGGCTCCATTAGAGCTTTCTGTCTCTATGTTCCATTTTTAGGGCAGTGAAATAGAAATAAATGTTTCTGTTCTTATCTCATAATTCTCAGAAAAAGACTCTACAAAAGGAAAGCCTAAAACAACCGTTTTATTGATAAACAATTAAAACCATGGGGTGTAAAGGGACAAATACATATACACCTAGACTCTATGGCAAAGGAGAAACCAGAGTACAAAGGTGAACAGACCCCTCAGATGTAAAAAAGGGGATAATAAGGCCTTGATGCATGGTAGGGCCAAAATAAAACGGGGGTTGAGGACCGAGGCCTAGGGTCCACAACCAAGGAGCCACCGATGTAAAGAACGCTTAATGATAAACACTCAAGAGGCTATCGATGTGTTTCACAGCCCCGCAGCACCCTTAGCGGTGTCCAGCTAGGGCCCTCAGTGGAATACCAAGGATGGATGAGCTAGACCCACAGAGGGGTACTGTCTGAACAGTATTATACAAAACTATTGATATCCCAACAGTATGTAGATATATTGGATGCTCAAAAAAACTTTCCATGCTCCTAAGTATGATATTAGGATGCTCTGTTAAAAATAGCAGAGCTCTCAATTGTCCAGTTTCCTTTCTGTTCTTAGCTCCATTGATTTCCATGTGTTTTCAAAAAAAAAACTTTTTACACTTTTTTAACTGCACAAATGGCTTGCAGACTGTGTTGTTTGATCAGTTTTAAAGAAAAACAGAAAAAAAAAACGGAACAGAAGCGAACTGAAAGCTTTCTGTTTGCTTCCCTCTTTTTGGAAAACCCACTAAAATCAATAGAGATAAAAATGGAAACGGTTATTTCCGTTTTTTCAGTACAAAAAGATAGAAAACTCTAACGCAGGTGTGAATGGGCAATTCTGTATGACGATACTATGCGATCACCACCATACAGAGTTGGTTTACAATAAATGAATACAGTCACGCAGAGCATTCTATCACTCTTGCACATATGTGATTCAGCAGCGTGGACTAGTCATTTATGAACAACATTTAGGACTACCATACATGTTCTTATTGCCATACATACATACAAGTGGCTGAAAACTAAAACCCAATGGAAGAAATGCCAATAAACCAACAAAAATACAATTAGTAGCTAGTACTAAATGTAACCTTATTCTGTCTTCTCTGCTATCAATCATCCATAGGTGGCGCTGTTACACTTTCCTATGCTCAGGCCTTATACAATTAAATAGGGACGCATTTATTATTTCATATACTATATTTAAAAATGTAATTTAATGTAGGATCCCGCTAATACAGTACAAGCAGCACTCAACACAACATGGCTATTAAAATATGTACAGTCCTTTATTGCTAGTGAATATCAGACACCCTCAAAAGTTTTTTGAACATGCTAGTGAAACACGTAAAGCATTTAGCCTATTATCACACTGTATTACAGTAGTAGTAATGAGATACTTTCCTGACGGGAAACAATGCAGACATTGTATGGAAATGATTTGGGTTATGAATAAAAAAAAATCTCCGCAGCACTATTGGAGCATTCATTGTGAATTAGGAACATGCGTATTTCTTCTGCTAGATGAAGCCTTGTTTTCTGAACATGGAAGTAAATTAGGATATATATTACTACTATAGTAAAGCTAGGGAACCACAAAGACTTTTGCTGCAGCACATGTTACACAGCTCAACATTACAGTATCCTGATGCTACATCACAACTTAATGTAAGCGGATGTGGTTGGGTTCCAACTCACACATTGCCCTGACCTGACAACCCAATTTCTTGTGACAGTCAGGACCAAGCAACTTGTGAATTGCAATGCGACTCCAATCACGCCAAGTTGTGATGCAGCATTGGGATACTGTGATATTTGGCCACAGAGTATGTGTCACGGATAAAGTTGCCATGTGGCCATAGTTTTATGAATTAATAAGGCCTTCTTCACATAAGCGACAAAGTCACGCGATTTTGTCACGTTGCTACAATGCTACAAATCACATGTATTAGAAGCCTATGCTTTTCTATGGGTTAATTCACACCTGTGATGTTTTGTAGCATGCAACATCCCGAAACAAAAACCTTGCGGGTCCAGCGACATGCACGCGACTCATGAGGTTTTGTAGCCCATGTTTCCCTATGGAGTCTTCCTCTCTGTTGCATCGCATAAAAACGCGATTTTCATGCGGTGCAATGCAACTTTGACAGTAGGAAATCCTATTGTCAAAGCTATAACCTAAGCCCTGGCTGCAGGAAAAAATAAAAAAAAAACATACATAACCTTAGAAGCGCTGTGAGCCCGGCCACATCTTCTCTCTGGGTCCCCAGACTGTTTCTCTTTATCTCTTCTGCCCAGGCATTGAAAAATCACTGCCTCCTGGAAGCGCTGCCTCTCATTGGCTGATGCTTAGCCAATCACAGCCAGTGCTCAGTGAACTAATCACAGTCATCCATCAAGCGCTGGTTCTGATTGGCTAAGTGTCAGCCAATCACAGTCATCGCTTCCAGGAGGTGGGGATTTTTCAATCCCTGGCCAGAAGAGATGAAGAAGAAGAGTGCCAGGGACCTAAAAGAAGCTGCGGCAGAACCACGGACAACACTTCTAGGTGATGTATACTTTTTTCTTCCTGTAGCCAGGGCATATTTTCAGGGTAAGGCTTATATTTCAACTTACTCAGGCTTGCTTCTATGCATTGGAGCAGAGAATTTATGAGGGGGGGGGGGACAGACTAGAGACAGCAGGTGGCGCTATTCTAGTTCTGAAACATCTGGGGCTTAAAATTTCTTTTTTTATAAAGTGTAAATACGAAAATTGTTTATGTTATGGGATGGATGTAACTATGGCCGCCTGCACCCTGTGCCCGGACGGTTTCCCTCGCATACCTATCCGCAGTCTTCATATTTTGTACTGTGGATGTGCCGGACAGCACGCCGGTGCACATGCGCAGTACAGATTATGCCATGCCATCACTAGGCGATAAAGTGGTGTCCGCGACCTTTCCACGATGATGATTGTAGAAGGGCCGCGGGTCAGACGACTTCCATTGACTTCAATGGAAGCCGTCCGCACGGTATCCAGCTCAAAATAGAGCATGCTGCGATTTTTCCACCGCGAGTGGAAAATCACAATTGATTTCCGCTCGTGGGAAGGAAAAAACGCTTTTCCATAGCATGCTATGGGCGGTAATTGTTGTGGAATCTGGAGGTGGGCGCCCGCTCCGAATTCCCCAATGCAAACCCACCGGTGTGCGGGCGGCCTATACAGTATTATTCACGGGACAGTCCCTTTAATGCAAATAATTTTTTCTAATCATATCTGGTGTCAATAGCATGCAGCATAAACTCAGCTGTATTGTATAACCTAATGACCAAGCCAACACAAAGATAGGAAATCGTCCTGAGATGCATTCCGGGTTAATAAAAGGCTCAGTGGTATAAACTTGGTGCCTTACATTGAATTCTTCATTTCTGCAACAGGATGTAATAAAATCCAGAGATCCCATAACGCTATAGGTTAGGTATTTTCTATTTTACTTCATTGATGTAGTGCCCTACACAGAATTTCCCCAAACTGACATCAAAAAAGTAAAAACAAATGCTCAAAGAACAGATTTCGGACAATTTATAAAGGACCTGGAATCGCTTCCATATGGGCAGACTTGTGTGGGGCTGCTTGGTGAGTAGGAAGCAAGACATTCTTATTTAATTAACCTGCTTCTTTAAAAGATCAGCATGGTACACCTCATATGGTTCACATTTATATCTGACAACTGTAGTTTCCCTCAAATCCTCGTGGCTACGAATCATGAGCCAATCAAGTGGAGAATAACTAGTATATACGATGACCACTAATGTGCACGGTTTGCTTTAGTTATGGTACTTACGGTCTATGGAAGCAAAGCTAGCAAACAGCATGGAGCCGATATACATATCATGCCTGGCAACTGTGTCACTATTAAAAGGTCTATAGATATAAAAAGCTCAATACTGATCATTATGGGGAAAAACATGTATATTCTTCTAATAGAACAGATTTAGGATGTTGCTAACTAAAAAGAGAAAACCTTTTCCACTTCATTCGATGTATCATAATTTTCAACTTAATTGCTTTGAAACTCATCAAATTAAATCTGGAAGTAGCAGTTTCACAATGCTATCATTAGCTTTATGCGTAGCCAGCGATATGACTGTCCGGGACCTACATGACATAGAGAGGAATATAAAGAGTTATCTATCCTAAATACTCAGTTGAATGTCGAGCCATTGTGACCACCACGAGGGACAAGTTATAAGACATTAGTGTGGACTTATTACTAATGGCACTACACTGACCTCTATCTACACGCTTTACAGTTAAGGCGGCCATATATTTTACATAGCTCTGGACTGTATGCTATTTCGGCTGGACAGCTATTCCCCTGCACACATGAAGCTTGGCTTTACCGATTCACTGTAGGAGATGAATAGGTAGATTTTGGTCAGTGGAAAACTAAGCACTTTCAGACTGCATTTTTTCTCTGCCCTGCACTTTTTTTAATTCATATGGTCCCCACCATAACCTGCATTAAAAACACATGAAAATCGCATACTAATCGCATGCAATTGCGCTGTGTGTTTTTCTAACACTTCCATAGAAAATAATGAGCGGTTCTTAAAGAAGAATCACACAAAAATAGGATATGCAGCGATTTTTCTAACTCGGACTATTGGTCCAAGAGAGAGATAGCTTGTGTGAATTAACCCATTCAAGTGAATGTGTTCTTCGCCTGTGCAAGTTCTTGAAATCTAACCGAACTAAAATCATCCATGTGAATACAACCTTCAGTAAAGGTCGGGGGAGGGCGATCAAGAGGCTCCCATTAATAAAGTTTTGTAAAAATTATTTTTACTATGCAAAAGTAGTTACACATAAAAAACTATATAAATTTGGTATCACCACAGTCAGAACCACCTGCAGAATAAGGTTACCATGTCAATTATATCACACAGTGAACACTTTAAAAACAACGCCCCAAAAAAACACCAAATTCTTTTCTTTACCAACCCCCAAAAAGTACTAAAAGTTATTTACTACATACATGGCTATGTCAATGGAAAAAATAAAAAAAAGTTATGGCATTTAGAATGCAGAGCTGTAAGAACAAAACAAAAAAAACAATGTTCCCCTAAAGGGTTAAAATGTATGATAATTCAGTATATTAGAGAGCTGCAGGCTGACGCCTCATAGGAGTGACATACAGCACCATCTTAAAGAGGTTTTCTCCTCAAAAAGCAATTTGAGTTATCAAAGTTTTTTTCCCCAATAATACTAAAGGCCCATTTAGACACAACGATTATTGCTCAAAAGATGTCCTTTGTGCGACTTTTGAACGATAATCATTGTGTCATTTACAGTGCAAGATGATCGCTCAAACATTGAGCAATCACCTTGTGCTCCGAATGGAGGATGCAGAAGACAAGCAGGGTTGCTTGTCTTCTGCATCCAGCTGTTCCCTGCTCTGAGCGCACGGCTGTTATATAGCCGACTGCTGCAAGGGGAGGATGCAGAAGATAAGCAGGATGTCCCCGCTTGTCTTCTGCATCCAGCTGTTCTCTGCTCAGAGCGCCCGGAAGTTATACAGCCGAGCGCTCCGAGTGGGGTATGGTGAACAGAGCTGGACCCCTCTGTTCTTCATACCCAGCCTGTCATCAGGGAACAGGATACAGCTGAAATAATAGTATCAGCTGTATCCTGCTGTGAATTCCTGATAAGGCTCATCGTTGTCTTTCAGCGCGTTGTCAGTGCAGTTACACACAATGATTATCACTCAAAAGACGGCTTTTGAGTGATAATCGTTGTTTCTAAATGGGCCTTATATCCACTAGGAGTATTGTAGTTTTCAGATGAAATCTGAGGAATATGGAGACTCGTATGGCCCATTCACCTCTATACCACTCTGAAGTTGTACAGAGCTGTAATACGGTTGTGTTCTTGAGCCATGTGTGCATAACTGACATTAATAATAACTGAACTGGCTTAATGAATATTTAGAAAAGCAGAACCAAGCTTTACTGGCTCATTGCAAGTAAAACATGTCCATGCGGTCTTATCTTGTAAGTCTGTTTTTGCAGAAACTAAACAGTATTGGCAAGTTTTTGAGGAACCCAATTACAGACAAAGTTATGAGAAATGACTCTAGACAAGGAAATGTGTGATATCTGAACATGTGCATGTAATTTAACAGTGCCTATTTTGCATAAAATGTTTCCAAAAGGAAATGTGAAATGTTCACACTTCATAGATTTGTACTTTTCCCCCGTTTCTACATCTGAGGATTTATTTGCATGACCTTGGTAGTAAATTCCTTTCAGTGTATATATACATCCAGGGTACAAGGTATACGTAAGGGGAAAGGAGCAAGAAGCTAAAATGGATGTACAAGTGACTACTGGCCGCTGTCTGATGGGTTCATGTGAAACTAAACCCAGTATTGATATTACAAGGTATGAGTTCCTTCCAAGGACCCACGTCAGCTACGCCTCATCATTGTAGGAGATAAATTGAAAGCTAAATGGAGAATTTCCTTAAATCATATTACAAACAGCACTGCTGTGATTTGTATTAGTTTTGCTTTAGATTTCAAAGGTTAATTCTCGAGATGAGTGGTAGGTTAGTAATTTTAATCAGAGGACAATGCTGGAGCCCAGTGTGAAAGAGATCAATTTTCATTTATGCATCCAAGTAACACATTGTGAACATAGAAATGAACTACCTTGAATCCATAGGGGCAAGTACAACGATAGAATTCCAAAGGGTCAATGGTGCATGTCCCATTGTTCTTGCAGGGGTTAGAAAAACACGGATTGCATTTTGCCACAATGTTGAGGTCTACTGGACCTGAAATATAAGGAGACATAGGGAAAATTAAACAAAGTAAGTTTCCCATTTGCAAACACCCTGCACAGTCATATATAAAATGAACTTACAAAGCACATAAAATCTGGAGTTTGTTACCCTGTTTCCCTGGAAATAACCCCTACCCTGATTTTTCAGAATTTTTGGGAAGCTTGAAAAAAAAACAAACCCCGAGCTACATTACATAAAAAAAGAGCATTACATTACCTAGCAGGCTCGGTCCAGGCCCCCCACAGAAGATTGCTTTCATAAATCTTGCCTCCAATAAGCGATGGCTGTGATTGGATCTTGAACACTGCTCAGCCAATCAATGCAGTACTCGGTGGACCAATCACAGCCATCGCATTGTGGAGGCGTTATTTATACATTGTCTGAGCCGCGGCATTGATTTGGCAAATTCATAAATACCGCCTCCACAACTTGATGGCTGTTATTGGTTCTCAAGCACTGCTCAGCCAATCAATGCAGCGTTCGACGAACCAATTGCAGCCATTACATTGGTTCATCGAGCGCTGCATTGATTGGCTGAGCAGTGGTAGAGAACAAATCACAGCCAACATTTCCTGTGATTTATGAATCCCGTAACCAGGAAGCGTTCTTCTGTGGGCGGCGGAGGACTGCAGCGAATGCGCTGGAGCTTCGGAGAGCAGTGGGAGGGCCCAGACCGAGCCTGCTAGGTAAGTTTAATAAGACATTCCCCGAAATTAAGACCTGGTGCCTCTTTTCTGGCAATAATTAATATAGGACAATTTCTTATTTTCGGGGAAACATGGTACTAGTATTCCACATAATACATATCTAAAGGGGTGTTTCTACATTTATTACCTACCTAGAAGTAAGGTGATAAATGTTTATTCATTGGAGACCCCATTGCTAAGTCTCCCATTGATCACTAGAACAGGGATGCCAAGACCCCATTCCTCTTCACTTCAAGATTGCAGTGATTAAAGCATTGGAGTGGAGCAGCAGTCGAGAATGCATGGTGCCACTCCATATAAGTCAATGGGACTGACATAGGCAGCTGAGTACAGCACTGTACATCATTGTAGTTTCTTAGTTACCTGTATTTATGCATTACTGTATATTGCAGAAAGCTGGCACCGGACAACCGACCTGGCAGTTGTTACAGATGGCGGTCAATTCTCACAATTGTCTATATTCATAAAATATACACATAATAAGCATAAGAAGTGACTCTCAAAAGCATCCATAGTACACTAAATAATAGGACTACAGTCGCCTTGGTGAATTCTTGGCCATGGCTCTGGGGTAATTTCCATTGCTTTTTTCTTAGAGTTGTTTTTATGGTTATGTTCTGATTAAAGTTGGCTAAAACTGGCTGCCGCCCGTGACCATGTTTTTATTCAAATACCTTACACAAATCACATTGATGGGTGATCTACCAAAAGTCGTTTGTAGTCATGTCAGCAACAATAATTGCAGCCTAATAATCACTGACCTTTCTTTACTTCCCTATTTGAGAATTAAAGAGCAGATTACGAGATACATAATACACATGGCTTTTATTAGCACTGATATTTCAAGTTGGAACAAAGGCTTTAAAATACTTGTTGCAAAGTTCCACCTAGGAAAAACCAATTAATATTGCCTTTAATCATGAGCACATGTTTTAAATATGCATACACAATACTTGCAATGTGAGCCACAATATATAAAAAGACATAGAATAAATACACTCCAGTTCCTAAAGTTCAGCAATTAATTTAATAGAGCCGAACCGGCTAAAATATTGTTCAGGGTCAATCGGGATGTTTGGCAGGTTATGAATTACAGACCCCCGTGCCAAACAGTCTACGCAGAGTGAAATATCAAATCAACTTATCTTTTACATGTTGAAATAACCTGTATTATTTACAGTTCAGCGTCATCGCCTGCCAAGTTGTAAACAGACTTTTTTATGTCATTCGTTACAGTATACTTTAATTGCTTATGACACCTCAGTACAATAACTGCATTATTAACACCAAGACTGTTCTGCTAAATTTCATTCTCTAAACTAGTCGCTGGAATTAATTGTTAGTTATTACCGTATCAACCATTATTGGCGCTTTCTTACCAAATGGTTTATCTTCAGGTCAACAGTTTTGAAATAAGAAAAAGACACAACTATATAAATCATAAAATAAATTAAGATATGAGGAATACTGGCCCTTATACACAAAGTCATTGCCAAGAAACCATGGTCCATTTAGTAATACTGCGCTAATTGCCACCCAACAAGAAAGAATGATGAACATTCAGGCATGCATGGGAGATCATTTCAAGGACATGTCTCAGCATATCTCTGGCTACTAAACCCAGCAGAACAGCAGGGACATGGAGGATAGCCTACATATACATATGTAAATCAGGCTACAATTAGGCATTGTGTGATCCTCAACCCTCCTCCTGGCTCATCATTGGAGGTTCAAGAATGAGACTATTGCTCAAGCAAGAGCCGGGGAACAGGGTTGAGGATCACAAAATGAAGATATCCTGGAAGGCTTTAGTAATAGACCACCCATCTGACGATTCTAGCCTAATTTACATATCCTGCGTGGTGATATCAAAAGCTGGTTTTGGGGTTCCTGATGAAAGAATGAAACCTTCAGATGATTTTTCAGAATAAGCTGTTGTCTGTGTACATGAGGAATGGAGTGAAATTACATGGACTTCTATCCTGCATTTTTTAGCAGTTTGCCCCTTCTGTAAGCCTAATTTATAATTGTTTTCTCTGATCTCAGTTCCAGGAGATGTGGAGAATAGCTGTTATACATACACTGTACACATAGAGAAGAGAAAATCTTGCTGCCCTCTTTCTATCACACTCAGAGGCAACAGCATAATGGAGGACATTGTACAGCAGTAATGAGCAGTGTAGACGTGATACAAGTAGCTGTGAGACAATAAAACACATACTAGAAGTTGCTGCCATGCCTACGTGTGTCTCTTAACATGTCTCCCTCTTAGAGATGAGCGAACCTACTCGGCCACGCCCCTTTTTCGCCCGAGCGCCGCGATTTTCGAGTACTTCCGTACTCGGGTGAAAAGATTCGGGGGGCGCCGTGGGTGAGTGGGGGTTGCAGCGGGGAGTGGGAGGGAGAGGGAGAGAGAGAGGGCTCCCCCTGTTCCCCGCTGCTACCCCCGCTCCACCACGCCTCCCCTGGCGCCCCCCGAATCTTTTCACCCAAGTACGGAAGTACTCGAAAATCGCGGTGCTCGATCGAGTAATTACTCGAAACGAGTATACTCGCTCATCTCTACTCCATAGACTTCAATGGGCTACAGCTATAATCTCATCTCTAAGTAGGGATTTCATCAGCAATTTCAGAGTGAATTATCCATACAAGAGACAGGGCAAAGGAGAAGAAGCGGCTGAAATGTGAAAAATGACGTATTCAGGAAATATGTTTCATTCTATCTACTGCCTCAATGTACTATACAAACTGCAAGACAAACTAGCTCTAAGGGCTTCTTTACACGCGGCAATATAACGTCTTTCTTCGCGTGATTTTGAGTGTTAGCAAAGTTTTTTCCTGAGAGTAATCTCTCATTGCAATACTGCCACCTGCGATTTTCTCGCAGGAAAATCAATAGGAGTTTCAAATGTTAAAAATGCATCGCATTGTTCACACTTGTGGGTACAAATTGTGTCCGAATTGTGTCTTCCGTGAGCGGAGAAAAAAATCGCAGCATACTCTATTTTAGCGCGGATTCTCTGCGGTCGGCCTCCATTAAAGTCGATGGATGTGAGTGTTCCATCACCCATATGCAATTAAAAAAAAGTAGGTAGAAAAGCTGGAATGCCAACTGGAGGGGAGAGAGAGCTCGTTCTTTTGCATGGACGATACGCTGTGGATAACACATCCGCAAGGAAAAACGCTTGCATCTTCCCTGATCATTTGCAATTATTTTCCACGAATTATCACAGGTCTTCCGCTGTGGAAATCCGCATGTGTAATCCGACCCGTTCGCGTGAGCTGGCATATGTACCTTGCTGTACATATTCCAGCACGTGCATGAAGACCAAAATGGCATGTTGGCCCACTACTTAGTATGGTAGCCTAAGTTTTCCCTGCATAGTAGCACTTATGGACATCAGAGACTGGCAGGTGGCCAAGTTATATGAATGGGACAATGCTGCAGTTCTCTGCACACCTGGTGCCGCAGACCTACAGTCCCTTCATTCTCAGGATTGGTTGAAGTCCCAAAGCTCAGACCTCAATGGGACTCCGACTAATCAGGTAATCCTTTACATAATGTACAGGAGCTACACTGTTTCTTTACATTATGCGGCATCCCATAAGTTTATGACAATTGAGTCACAAATGACTAGATATTGAATTGTTGACTTTTGTATCTCAGAAACTCAACAATGTTTCCATTAACTCCATGTCTGCTGTTGAATTCTAACATAATCCACTATGTGAATGGAGACCATTAGGCTGTTGGACTACATGCCGCAGGTAACACGGCACCGTAGACAACAGATCAATAGCAATTTCCCAGGGCGGTGAGGTAAAGAAGTGCGACCTCAATCATTATACATTCTACGTCTTTATCTGCAATCACATTAAGACAACAGCAGTGTGTCTACAATGTCACAACTCGGCTGACCTCCTTCATGTCTTCTAATAGGATAAAAGAAGCCCAAGCGAGTCCCTTGGATCGATTGTGTGTTTGGTCATGCATGTATGCATAGCAGTGGATGCACTGAATGATTGTCCAACCATTCACCCGTATGTCTTTTATTTCAAGCAATTTTTAGTTCATAGAGTCAAATTGCGGCTTGGTTATCACCCAGCTTCCAGGCCACTGGGTTTCTGTTTGTAAAATCATTCCAAAATGCCTTTTTATATATTCCATTAAGACAAGCAGCATTCCCCCCTTGATAATAAAAAGCACTGCAACGCTTTGCTTTATAGAGTATTTTATATAACACTATTAAGTCGGAGATGTACACTTGCAATACTAATGAGGAAAAAGTTACATTGCAATAAAGCCTAGTTAAACTATAATAAATATCAGGATATTCTTCGAGAGTTCTGTTGACTGTACATCTACAGCTTAATAATAATAAGCACATACCTAAAATAATGAAGCCTATAAAAGTAATAGAAAGGCGCTGTCTGATTTATATGTGTTTTATGATTGCTTTCATTATAACATTTGTGTCTTGGTATCTGCTGTGTAGAAGCAGACTCTTTTTGGGGATGGGATGTCTGCGTAGTTATGTGCTAAAATAGCTTCTTAAGTGTTAATTCCATCGAGATGTACTTTCTACAGACACAATTTTAATTTCCTCTGCTGGCTGTGGAGTTGGATATCATAAAATATAAATGAAGTAATTGCAATTTTCTCTTAGGCAAACAACTAAATGAGTTGATATGAATAGTGATTTATGGTGCATGTCAGAAAGCTAGGTGGACAAGATTTCCATGTATAGGCAACAGCTTCTTCGGCAACACTTGCCGCTACAAGAGTTCACCCCCTGTTTTCTGACGTGCACGATGAAGAATGCAGGTTTCCAATGCTAATCAAAAAAGAAAAGGCGTTCCGTTCCCTTTGGATCATCAATATACCATGCGCATGCCTCGCCTTTTCGTATGTGGCACCGCCAAGCCTCACTCGGAGGGTACTAGACTGAGTTAATAAATGAATCCTCATAAATGAAGGCTGGTTACATTGCAATAATAAAGCAGACGCGTTAGCTGTAAGGCATACTTTACAGGCAAAAGAGTTTGCAATGAATCTGCAATACAGTAAAATAGAAGAACATGGCAGTTTAAGTCTTTCTGCCACATTAAGCTTTAAGTATTGTGTAACATATTCTGATGAATCATTTTGTGCCATCTCAACGCACAATGACAAATAAAATGAAACGCACGACGGGAAAGGGACACGATTACATGTTAAAGGAGTTGTACCAAGATTGCAAGTTATCCCTATCCTCAGGGTAGGGGATAACTTGCTGACCAGTGGGGGTCTCACTGCTGAGATCCCGCTGATCTCCAGAAAGGGACTCCTATGTCCCATTTGCCTCTCCCCCTGCAGTGACATCAGAATGAAGGGGGTGCTGGCCAAGCATATTGGGCTGACGAAAATATCTCAGTGGGTGCCGCTCGGGTATCTCCATGATCAGCACTCCATTTATTCTTCTCCACACTGTAGGGGGTGCAGTAATCCCACAGTGAGGAGGACTGGGAACACAGGACCACCAATATTGAAATCGGCGGGGATCTTAGCAGTGAGATTGGCATAGGATAGGGGATAACTTCCACAACCCCTTTAAAAATATATATAGTCATATAAATACACTCGTGCAGTCTACAATCAGTATACATATCCACCATATGTTAGACTTTTGATAATTGCACTTTACCTGCTACTGATATCAATAAATCATGGACAGTTACCTTTGCACTGGAATCTCTGTGTTGGAGTAGTTAGCAATAGTCGGTCAGTCATATCCTCAGGCCCACTACACCGCGCTATACCAGGCTCCTTATAACCTGCTTTTACCCATTCCGATAACCAGCGCAAATTGCAATCACAGTACAGAGGGTTGGTTCCAAGAGCACTGAAATATGAAAACAGCATAACTTCCTTTTGCTATTGGCTTCATGCACCAGTTCTTTATTTTCAGGATAATATAGGAGATATAATTAGGCTCCCAGAAATGACATTAGGAAAGAGGATGACAACAATGGGCAAATTATCGCTTTGTTTTAAGTTAAGTAATGCAATAAGAGAATGAAAGGCTAGTATAAGTTATTAGTACACAGTAAATGCTTTTCTCTTATTGAACACACAGCAGGAAAGGTTCCAGAGTCTTATTAATGCCCAGAATGGAGGAAGAAAAACATATGACAGATGAGGAATCTTTAGTCCAAGCACTAAACAATGTAGACTTTGATATAAAGAGGTAGATGTGTGTGATCTACTATAATACAGTTTCAGTACAATATTGGCAATCTGTTTTAGAAACCCCTAAAAAATACCACCCATCTGTTCTCCTATGGGGTTGAAGTTTTGAAGTAGAACGTAACCTTTAAGGGTGGCACCCCTGCTTTTAAACAATTTACAAGACTCTGTAGTTAAAATCCACATGAGAGGTTGAGTAACATTGTAAATATGTTGTTTTTCTTATCTGACACTCATGTTAAGTTACATGGTGTTTCCTTCTACATTCCGGTTTAAATTGAAAATTGAGAATTCTCCTGGGTTCCTATTTCCAGGCCAAAATTGTGGAAACTCGGGAGATAACATGCTGGCTCACTTATAGACATTAGAGTTTAATAGATGTCTATTTCTAAGGGTAAACCATGAAATGTGAAAGTCAGCTATATATCTGAATCAGAGGGGTAACTTGAAGCTCCTGGGACCCAATGCAAAATTTGTAACAGGGCCCCCAACTATAATGCTTTATTCATAGTTCTGGGCTCCCTATATGGAGAAGAGAGGTCTTATGGGTCCCCTAAGAATCATGGGCCCGTGTGCAACCGCATCCTCTGCATCCCCTATAGTTACGTCCCCGCAATGGCCAAAAACGCACTAAAATTATGCCTATTTGGCAGAAATGCTGCAGGTTTTAACCCTCGTATTTCAAGAGTTGCATAAATAGACATAGTGCAGCATTTACTATGAAAATGTTCCGCTCCACATGAGGATTTTAGAAATCTCCTCGGCATGGATTGTACTATAAATGCTGCAAGTTCCGCAGCAATTCCTACAGCAGACATTTTGCAGCATTTCATTCACGTGTGAAGAACGCCTAATGATAAAAGACATTCTTGTGTTTCTCCTTTTTACTGGTGGGGTGGTAATTCCTGCCGCTTCACAATGACTACTACAAATGAACATGAGTCTAAGTGGCCGGTGTACCTCCACTTACAACTTGAAATGGAAAAGCGAATGTAACTAGAATTAGGAAGAAAGAGGATTTCCACCCAAAACATCTCAATATATTAGTAAAGTGTTTAGGCTGAACGATTATCTTCAGAAAATCATTCAAACCAGCAAAACTGATCAATAACACTGGAGAACAAAAAAAAATCATGGCGCTTGGAATTTTAGACCTTATTCTGGGTATTTTTGTGCTGTTGATTCAGAAAATACCATCCATCTCATTCTAGGAGCTCTATTTTTTGAGATATTTCTGATGTCATCATGAGATTCTCAGTCCATGTAAAAGGGACATTAATCAAAAGTTAAGAGTGGCAACAAAAGCTTACCATGGGTTTATTTACTTACAAAGATATTGTCATTTTTCATTCATTCGAATGGTCATTTTTGCAATAGTGACAAGAGGAAGTGTAGTCGTATAAGTTTTCACATCTGTCACTTCACTTCCCTGAAACTAACTGAAAGTTGACTAGCAATGTGGCTGCACTTCCTGTTGTCACTACTGCAAAGATGGCCTCTATAACGGAACAGAAAATTGTCAATGTCCTTGTAAGTAAATTAAACATAATTACCAAACCCTGGTTATTACTCTGCCTGCAACAACGACAGCATTTATAATACTATTTATATTCTACATCGAGTATTTTCACAATCATCTATGTAATTACAAGCATTTGTGCGTTAGTCCTACTAAGCTCTGAAGTCAGTTCTGTATAAAAAGAGCTAAAGTCTGATGGCAGGAGAACTGTTCCAACTTGGAAGTAAAGTGTCAATGGGCTGTCCATTAAAGCAGCACTCTACACCTACGTCTCATGTAAGGAAATACCAAAGTGGAAATAGGAGTTAAATTGCATAGTAATGAAGGATGAGGAAAACCACACAGCCAGCAAAAATAAATATAAAAGGAAAGGTTCAGTTTTTCTGAGCTGCAAAATATAACATATGATATAATAAAGGAATAGGCAGCTGCTGGTCCATCTACTGCAGCAAAGGATATCCGAGATGGTTTATATAAGCTATCATTCTGTATATGTGGGATGATGTACTTACAGATGTGACAGTGAAGTCAGGTCATTAAATGATCCTTCAGGAACTGTAGAAATGTCATTCCCATGAAGAGTACTAAATAGAGAAACAAGAACAACCTTAAAAACAATAGCCCATATAAACTAGAGTAGAGATCCATCACCTTTTGTAGGTCACAAGTTATTTTCATATCCAACAGACGGGTGTTAAGCTGCATTTCTGCCGTGTATTTTGCAGAGCATTTAGCCCTGTGAATGGGTCACACGTGTCACTTCTTAACGTGGATCTGCATGGAATTGTGAATCCACAGCAAAATACTTGGAGGAATTTATGGCTTAGCTGTGGATTTCTGCCACAGGTTTTTAGAGGTGGATTCCACATGGAAAAATTCACGCTGGATTCCACTATGTGAGCATACTGTTAAACTCCCCACAATGTAGTCACAAGTTCAAGTCATGCTAAGACATCTCTGGTACCACTAGTGCATAATAGTTTTCTTAGCTACCAATAGCTGGAGAGCCACATAAAGGGGGCCGAAAACACATGTAGCTCCCAAATCACTAGTTGGGGAACACGAGCTGTAGGTAACCCTTTCTGCCTGTTGCCAAGTGACATAACATTTAACGTGAACCTGGCATCAACTATAAGCATGATGAACTTAATTAGGGTGCTCATAGTTTAGGTGACAAAGAGTATGGGGAGCTGAGTCTCGTACTCACCTGGCTCCACATTTCTATGTTGTCTATTGGCCATGTCAGCCAAAGTGTCTCTTTCCAGAAGACTGTGCATGCACACTCCCATTCTTCTCTATGGGAATGCATGCGCAGTCTTCTGGAAAGAGGCAAGCTTGTGTGCGTGTACCGACTTCGCGTGGTGACACCGGAAAAAACGGGCGGCAGGTGAGTATGAGATACAGTTCCCCGGACTCTTCATCACCTAAACTATAACCATAACTAAGTTTATGCTACTTATGACAGGTTCCCCTTTAAGTGATGTTAAAGAGCAGACTGTTCCGGATCCCGATGTCACATGCATTCAGCTCTGCAACATTTGTTTCTACATTTCTTCCCAGATACTGCTGGCTGCCATCTGACATGAACCGGCTTTGTACATTGTGTAACCATTTTATACACGCCATAAATGAGTATAGCTCACTAAAAGTAACACTTAAAACGTAGAGATTTTATACGGCTAATGGGGAAGCATTTACGTTGTATGCCAAGGACAAACTCAACAGCCATCCATTCAGGGCTTTATGGAGAGTACACTAGTACTGTAAACAGGGGACCCGCCAGATTTGCATCTTTTTCATTTCTGTGTAAATTTCTGGAGGTTTGACCTTTCCATTGTTTAATAAACACAAATGCAGTTAAAATCTCCCCATATACGCTTCGCTTCTACTACAGAACCAAATGGTGGCACTACTGCCTATAATAATCTGCAGAATCCGAATATTTGAGAAAAAATTTCTACATATGTACAATGCATGACAGAAAAAGCTGAAATTGTTTTGCTGATACTCTCATTTTCCGAGTCCCTTGAGAGCGCAGATAATGAATAAATGACAACAACAGATTGCACACTGTCACTCTGAAGCATTTCTCTTCCCCCTAGAGAATTGATTTTTAATAACAGTATAGATGACGTGCGGCGAGACTCGTAGCTGACACCACGCTATTCCGGACCAGTAGAAATGTACTCATTCCTGTGCATTTTAAATGTAAAGTGAAAGCACGCATCCTCGTTCAGCGTCTCCCCACCAGAAACTGACAGGGTCTTGGGATCCCAATACTGGGAGCTTGTTTGCTCAACCTCAAGAGACAGAAGTAACATGTAATAAATATTATGCGAATTCGGGTCACGGCACTTGCATTTCCATCTGACCTCAGTCTTCATCTCATTTTGAACTGCTGTACCTTAAGATGGATTTAACCCTAAGCTAGGAAACCTATGCTGACACTGTAATAAGGACAATTAAATATCATTGCACTCTAGATGAAAGGGAAAAGTCAGCTGTCACCAAAGATCTGGAAGGAATAGATTACACCGGCCAAAACTCATATCAAGCGCTCTAAATTATATCCACATTTGCAGATTTAGCACAACGCAGAACCTAGCAAGTAGTATTATTACAAAAGGGGATCTGGTATAAGACAGACAGTTCAATGCCAGGACCGAAGTGATACGACCGGCATATGGCATCTATATACATTATTGCATCAAAAACTATTTAGCTAAAAAAAAAGAAAAATATATATGTAAAATGTAAATGTTTTAGGTGTGGGAAAACAGTTGCAAAGTAAGAATGTTTTACCAAAATAGAAAGCATCTGATTGGCTCCAAATTTATTCCACAGCAGAACAACCACCCCAAATATACAGCTAATGTAATCAAAAACTATCTACAGTGTAAAGAAGAACAAGGAGTCCTGGAAGTGCTGATACGACCCCACAGAGCCTTGATCCCAACATCATCCAGTCTGTCTGGGATTGCATGAAGAGACAGAAGGATTTGAGCTAAGTTCTCCAAGATGTTTGGAACAACCTCCCTGCCGAGTTCAATCAAAAACTGTGTGCAAGTGTAACACATGAAGAATCAATGCTATTTTAAAGGCGAAGGGTGGTCACACCAAATATTGATTTTATTTAGTTTTTTTATCTGTTCATTCACTTTGCGATTTGTTAATTGACAAAAATTAGTCATTAACACTTCTATTTTGGAAAGCATTCGTACTTTGCAGCATTTTTTGCACACCTGCCTAAAACTTTTGCACAGTGCTGTACATTTTTGTTTTTATTTCTTTTAGATCATTGTCTATAGATATCAGATTGGATCTGAACATATGTACATAACAAACTTCAGCTTCCTCATAGCTGGAGTTTACATGAAAAAAAACTTGTCATCTTTTCTGCCTGGCACACATTGGTTGTATGGCAGTGTGAACACAACATATTTCTTTTTGCAAAAGTACACAAAATGGGCTGCGTGGCCTAATGTCTGTGCCATCCAACTCTTACTTGATTAAGGCACAAATGGTTTATCTTGTTAATATGCAAGGCCATGAATGCAGAATTTATCAGTTACACTGAGGGATGCCTGCTCGACAAATGCCATGGACAAGAAACAAGCGGCACACGGCACACAGTGTAACATTTTGTAGGCTCAGATTAAAATTTTTGCTTTGTGTGTTTGGCTTAATCAGATTCTGGTTGGATCTAACTACAGTACAGTGCACTTCGACAAATTGTATAAATCAACGGCTGGATCATGGAGCTAACTGGAAGCCATCTGCTCATTAAGGAGCCTGCTGTTAACTAAATATTTCACTAACTTGGAATCAAGATGAACTGAACAAGTGATACTTACAGCACTCGCAGAGACTTCAAGCCATTAAATGCATGAACTGGGATGCATCTCAGGCGGTTGTAGCTCAAAATCCTGCAAGAATTATCAGGGATATTCAGGCTTAAGCTTACCACTTCATGTATGCAATAAGAGCTATAATACGACAATGACGTTTCTGCATCCCTCTTCACCCCACTCTAGTATTTAGCAATAGCATACTCGCTAAGGCTAACTACTCGAGCGAGTAGTGCCTTATGAGAGTACCTGCCCGCTCGTCTCTAAATATTCGGCTGCCGGCAGGGGGCAAGGAGCGGCGGGGGAGAGTGGGGAGGAACGGAGGGGAGATCTCTCTCTCCCCCCGCTCCCCCCTGCTCACCGCCGCAACTCACCTCTCACCCGCGCCGGCAGCCGAATCTTTAGAGACGAGCGGGCAGGTACTCGAATAAGGCACTACTCGCTCGAGTAGTTTGCCTTAGCGAGTAGGCTCGCTCATCTCTATTTAGCAATATTTAGTATTGGAAAGTTACATCCACACCTACATCAGATGAGGGCATCCCTTCTGGAATTCAGAGGCGAAGGGTTGGTCCAGTTTGTTACAAGCCTGGCCATACATATCAACATACCCTCTGATCATGCAGAATATAGCTGGCAGTGGCTATTGGGTTGAGAACAAACCAAGTTGTTTGAGGGCCCCAAAGACAGAAGTGTCGATACACATTACCAATATATAAAAACATATAAGAAGAGGTTTACATATAGTAATTATCCATTTATTCAAGTATGCAAATGAGCTAAACTGTAAACAATGGCTGTATACTCACAGTGTAGATAAGTGGCTCATGTTGCTGAAGGTGTAGTTGGACAGAATGCTGATACTATTGTTACTTAAATCTCTAGATAATATAAAGAAGATATATTTATGATTAGTAAGCATCATTACTAAGCTAACAAACCACACTATATATGTAAAAAAAAAATTTGAAGGTGTTTTGGGCTAATTATTGCTTAAAGCAACCATCCAGTCCTGGACAAAGATGGCTGAACTGCTTCTCTGACTATCTGACGCGCAGCGTGCATTAGTATGCATCATTAGTCTAAGACATTACATGCTGCTTTGATTAGCCAGTGCTGCCCATGTAAGCAGCACTGGCCAATGAAAGCAGCATGTAGTATCTTAGACTAATGATGCATACTAATGCACAATATACATCAAGCAGTCCGAGAGGCAGTTCGCCCATCTTCCTTTTGAGGGTTGCTTTACTACTTCAGACTATGGCCTCATGCCCATGGTAGTGCATGGAAATTGAACTGCCTCTGTGCAATACTGGTTGATGAGAACTATTCTCTTCTAGAAACAATATCTCTTCCTTTGCACATATGATGTTGCATACCACATTTTTTCTGTCGAAATGGTCCAAAATCTGACTGAAAAAAAAAAAAACCTGTTTGCTACAATATGAAATCGGACATATATGGTGGTACAGTAAAGGTGCCCTACAATAGTGTTGTTAGCCAAACACTATTTCTCCAGGCTCCCCCATACACATGCATGCTTGCTTCAGCCAAGCTTTCATGTGCCTTCAATAGGTGGAGTGGAGAAAGTCACTGTCAAACAGCCCTGGTGGCTTATCTTCAAGGAGAACAAAGGAATCAGACACTGAAATTCAACGTGTCTGATCCTTTTTTGCCCCGGGAGGCCGAAATACACATTTAATAGTCAGAGACTCTCACCACGGATTCGGAGAGGTGAGTATAGGGTCTCCGGGGGGCGCTAGGACTGATTCCGCTATGAGATTTCACAGGCAGAATCTGACCCGCCCGTGGGCAGGAGGCTTTCTACTGCTTTTTACAGTTTTTTATTTAGTTACAGAATAGGAAATCAAAATCATGCAACATTCTTATATACATGTATTTAAAACTCTGCTGATATGATTTTCTTATACTAGTGCAGTAGCCCTTATCTGCACAGTAGGATGATATAGTCCATGGACGGGACTGTCATAGTAATGGCCGTCAGTCCTGTGACCCACCAACATATGAATATCACCGGGAGGTAGTTGTGTCGGTGTTTTGTTTAACAGTTCAGCTGCTGGTAAAGTTATCTACTCAAGAAAAACACGATTATCTCCAGGCGATGTTCTCATGTTCACCACTGGACAGAGGAGGCATGGAGAGGCATTTAGACACTGACAGACATGATAACGCTATAGGTAGTAATAGTGTGTGAGTTCTGCCCCTCAGTAATCTGCTAGCCACCTATTAGATACCTGATCAATGTAGGTTGAATACCTGGGGTCACATGACTGACAGCCATTACTATGGACAGTCCACGGACTACACCATTCTACTCTGCTGATAGGCCCACCGCACCGGTATAAGAAAGGCATGTGAGCTGAATTTTAAATACATGAATGTTTGAAAATGATATGATTTCCTATTTTATAACTAACTAAATAAAAAAAAAGCAAAGAGCAGTATGGAGTGGAGCACCCCTTTAACGTTTCGCCTGTTTGGATTCCTGAAAGATAAGTGGCACAAGATGAGCAGCTTTGAAGTTGCTACTTGTTACTCCGTCAAGTGTGGTAATGCAAGATTTTTTTTCAAAGCTGGTCATCTTGTGCCACTTATCTTAGCCGGTATAACTCGAAACGTGAAAGATGTAGGAAGGACGCATGTGAACACACATTGTTCTTCTATGTAAGCAACTGATACCAGCATCTTGATGTAAAATATGCCTAGTCATTAAAGGGTTAACCATTATTCCAACGTTGGGTGTATATAGGGCTGGCGGTAAGTACAGCATAAAGAATAATACTTACATCAGTGTTAGGTGCTTGAAACCTGAGATTTCTTTTGGCACCGATGTTAAATGGTTTCCTTCCAAATATCTAAATAAAAAATAATTTGAATGAGAGCGGATCATACAGTAGAAAGAGTAGGAAAAAAGTTCATGGCAAGGACTGAAAAAAAAGAACATTTCAGTATTAGCAGAATTGCTGGAAGAGCTGGCACAGCTTCGTGAACCCAGGGCAGCGAAAGAATGGAATAGCTAATAATTACTGTTCCATCAATGGGAAAGGGAGTGCGCTCTTTGTCCTTCACTGCTGAGTGTCTTGCATTTGGCCAACGCAAGTACCAAGGGATAATGGTTTTGACATGGTGCCGGGATTGTAATTTTTGTTTTGGCACTGAAATGTTTGGGACATCTCATATTCACAGATTCAAAGCTGAACCAATATACTGCGGTTAAAAGCAGGCTCCATTTCAGCTGGAGTAAATGGAGAGTTCAGGTTCCCTCTCCTGCAGCCAACGCCTTAAGACGCTCGGAGGTGGAAAACATGCTTTATATGCAGAATGTATGCTTTTTACTACAGTAATCTTATTCTTTCTCCTTTATTCCAAATGTTCAAGGCTTCTCAGATGAAGTGTAAAGATATAAAGATGTACTACTTTAGGTCCGGCATGCATACGAGTGAAACTAGCATCCATGCAATAAAATGATGTGCTCTGACCACTTTGCATCCCAGTGATATATAACACACATATACTAATGTGTCAGCATCAAATGAGTCATTACAAGTAAACATGTTCATATCTCAGAAATAAAGGACTAACACCCCGATTATTACTTTTCTTGTAAATTTTCATCTTTTATTGCAGCTTTCTCATTCTTACATCAGAAATTGTTATATTAGTAAGATCACCTTCCAGACGCATACCTAGCACGACTAACCAACATTTAATAACAGCTATGGGCAAAAGAATTTAACATCTGGCATTTCATTTTACTGTTTTATGAATCAAATCAAAGTTACAATGCTCAACTTTTTCCTTTCACTTCTGTTTAATGTTATGCAGGGTTTTTTTATTACAAACAGAGAAAGTGAAAAATGACCTTATGCAATAAAATAGCTAAATGGTTAAAATAAGGCCTGGCCCTAAGACTACTTCTTATAATCAGGATGTATGTAAATGATCCCAAGATAATCCAGTGCATCGGTAGTATAAGAGTACAAGGCATTCAGAAAATCTTCAGATACTTACACTTTTTTTAACATTTTGTTTGTTGTGGTCTTATGTAAATAAAAAAAAATCTAGTTTTTCCCATCATTCTGTACTCAATACCCCATAATGACAACGTGAAAATAGAATGTTAGAAGGCTTTGTAAATGTAAAAAAAAAAAATGAAAAAATCACACTTTGCATTGACATAAGTATTCAGACCCTTTGGTGTGACACTTGACTCTAGGGGCTTCCTATTTCTATTGATCATCTTTGAAAAGTTTCTACACCTCGGAGTCCAAATGTGGGAAATTCAGTTAATTGGACATCATTTTAAAAGGCACACACATGTCTATACAAGGTATCACAGCTCATAATGCATATCAGAGCCAAAACTGAGTCAAGAGGAGGAAAGAACTGATTGCAGAGCTCAGAGACTGGATAGTATGGGGGCACAGATCTGGAGAAGGCTTGAAAAAAACCTTCTGCTGCACTAAAAGCTACCAAGATTCTTAAATGGAATAAGTTTGGAACAACCACGACTCTTCCTAGAGCTGTCCGAACCACCAAACTGAGTAACTGGAGGAGAACGGCCTTTGTAAGAGACGTGACCAAGAACACAATGGTCACTCTAGCTGAGCTCCAAAGATCCTGTGTGCAGATGGGAGAAACTTCCAGAAGGTTGTGCAACTCCAACAATCTGGACCGTATGATAGAGGGGCCAGAAAGAAACCTTTAATCAGTAAAAGACATGAAAACCTGCCTGGAATTTGCCAAAAAAGCACCTGAAGGACTCTGAGACTGAGAGAAACCAAATTCGCTGATCTGATGAAGCTAAGATTAAAATTTTTGGCTTTAATTCTAAGCGTTCTGTCTGGAGGAAACCAGATACTGTTCATCAGCTGCCCAATACCATCCCTACAGTAAAGCATGGAGGTGGCAGCATTATGATGTGGGGTTTTTATTGAGCGTGTGGGACAAGGAAACTGATCAGGGTTGATGGAAAGCTGAGTGAAGCAAAGTACAGAGATCTATTTAATGAAAACCTGATCTAGAGTGCAAGGGACCTCAGACTGGACAGAAGGTTCACCTTCTAACAAGACAATGACCCCAAGCACACAGCCAAGACAACACAAGAGTGGCTTAAGGACAATTCTGTGAATGTCCTTGAGTGGGGTATGCCTAAAGAGTGTCTTTCTGCCATACACTATACTGGCATGTGTCTTTTGTGGTATGATTATGTCATTCAATAGAAAGATATGCAATAACAAATGTATACCATGCTGTATGCATTTCTTTTACAATTGGGGCCTATGTGTGATGTATGCCACTATACCTCGAGAGATGTTCCTGACTTATATCTCCAATATAGATTCTTAAAGCAATGTGAATAAAGATTTAGAGAAATCCTAACCCTTACATCTCTTAACACACAGATAGAATTATATGATACATATCTGTCTACAGCCACCACTAGTGGAGGTCTAGGAGCTTACTGAATTATTAAAGAGTTCAATGGGAGTTATATAAATTCTTCTTCAATAAGCTCTCTCTAGTGAAGGCTGCAGGCAGCAAGACTCTTATCAAAGTACAGAGATGTCCAAATTAGATTTGGAGAAGATTAAAGTTATAGTGACAGGGAATTTGGAGATCTGCGATAGAAAAATGGAGCTCTGACCTCTATAAAGATATATTACCCATACATTGAAGATAGCTGCCAGCCAAATGCTTGTTTGGCCAACAGCTATCTTTCCTCATGCCCCTATACACAAGCACGCTCAGCCAAGCATGTAAGCATTGTGAACGTAATGAGGGTGGAAAGCCACTGGCTGACACCTCACACACTTGAAATCCAACTGCATTGTACTTATCTCCTCTAATATCTGCCATTAGGGTAGAATCAAAAGGCCACCATAAAATTAGATGGTCAGCCTGGTCTACCAAAATTGACAAGTTCGATTGGTATACTGTAGCTCTAATATTTATGACCACCTAATACCTAGCATATGGCAACACTTTTAATCATAGGAATCTGACGCGGAGACTGAATGGGGCTCTGTTGTAGTTCCCTGCACAGCCAGTGGCTAAGAGAAATGCTAATGAGGTAAAAAACTTTAAAAAGGAAAAAACTTCACTCTCATGGTCCTGTGAGTGGGAACCCCATAGATTAGTAAGTGCTGGCATATCATAGAGATACAGTATGTCATCACCTTCTATGATGGGAATACACTTTTAATAGCATAAAAAATATGAACTTTCTCAAAAATTCTCTATTATAAAGTTACTTATACACTTTTCTTTATTTGGCTTTACTAATACTGCATATCACCATGCTAGTGCAAGTTTTTTTTTAATTACTTTAACCCTTTCATGACGAAAGGGTCATTGATGCTCCTGCGTCTTGGTCACATTCTGTAGTTCTAGTATTCCTAGTTTCAAAAAGACAAAACTTTTTTTTTTCTTCATTGGTAGGGCTGTTTGAGCACTTGTTTTTTTGCAGGTTGACCGGTAGTTTTTATTGGTACAATTTGGGAGTTCACACTACTTTTGTCTTGCTTTTTATTCAATTTTTTCTTCTTTTTTTTTTTGTAATTATGAAAAAGCCTTCATTCACAGCTGTTAGACAGCCGATACCTGCCGTGTATAGAGAAGTCTTGCCTCTTGAGTCTGCTGCATGTACGGCAAATGCTTTTCCGTCTTTAGGCGTCCTACGTCTGTGGTATGTGCAGTTAGCACTCATGTAGCCGTATCTTTTTCGAGAAGGGGTTTTCATTGTTTTCTGTATGTTCTATATTTTTTTTCTACAGACAGCTGTGAAAGGCCCAAAAGCAGTACAAACCCTCTTGGGATCCATGCCATGTCACAAAAACTATATAAATTGCACATTTAGGGCACAGATAACTTATTATTACTACCATGCAGTTGTAGTGGATTATTTATTTCTGCTAAGTAGAATGTCATCAGGATAAAATTAGAAAATACTGCCGAAGATGAGTTTTTGGCCTTGCATACCGTATTTAATTGAATTTCAGGAAACGGCTCAACATGGTTCTGATCCGGTGGCCATTGCTAAATCTGATCTTGCTGCAGTTTTAAAGTATCCATAGCACATTTCTATTCTTCCGTACATTATTATTTTCTAACATGAAAATAAAAATGTGGAGTGAACCAAAATCTAATTAAACCTGCAAGATTATTCCTATTTGCTTATTCAAGAAACTGAAAGATACTGATCTAACTGAATAGCTTCAAACAAGGGAACCTCTGGATAGTATTAGTGAAGAATCCCATGGGATGAAGAAGCAAGAAGGTAAACTTTATATTCATATATTCACTGAGGTGAAGACTCTGCAGGAAATTGGAAAATCTATTTTGCTGCTGTTAGAAGGCATGTGATCTTAATTTCCCTGTGTGCACAGAATGGCACCACAACTGCTAGAATTTTAAGCAACTGTTTTCATCTGGGCATTTTAAAAGCAGAGTAAAAATGGTGTCCTCACTATTCTCCGATAATGTTGATGGTTTAACACAGCAAACGGTCTTACTGAGGCTGAGAACATGTATCTATGGCTTTTTACATTATTTTAAAACAGGCAGAATAGTAGGATGACTGATGCCTATAATTACCTGTGATAGATTTGTTATATACCGCACTATGGTTATATACCACACTATGCATTGGACATGCAAAAATAATTGGATAGAACCTTACATGGTTACTATAAGGTTGTCCCGAGCCAAAAACTCATACATTTAAAGTCTCCTTTTTCTGCCAGCTATTTTTCCGGATATGAAGCCTGATGGCAAGGCTGGGCTAATAGTGTAATCTGATTTGGCCAACCTCTTGTTATATGCCCCATTATGGCATTTTAACTGATGGAGGTAGTGGTGAAAAGGGTATAAAGCTTAGAGGGCTATGGATATACAGAGAAAACATTGGATTGTCCAGTGAATGTACATTGATGGAGCACTTCCTGTTTAAAAGAAGATGAGAATCAAAGCAGATAAATAAGACCCTGCACTCCAGGGGTTGCAGCTATCAAAGACAAAAAAGTGTACTTACTTTACAGGGCGGTCTGCGCTGAGAACACCCCCTTAATCCTGGTCTGACAATATGTCAATAACATTTCTCAAGAGACCAGATCCGCAGGAGAAGTATAAAGATGACTGATTTATTAGTCATAGTTACCTTGGACTTTGGGTATGAGGGCCTGACCTTATCCTGGCTACACCAGTCACACCAGGTAAGTCCCCTCCATTTTGGGGCCCTTCATTCTATTTAAATTCACACCTATGGAGCGCTGCCCTTTGTTTTAATTGTTTAAGAGGAAAATCTCATCTCATGGCAACTCAGGGGCTGTGATGGGGTGGTCAAAACCCATTTACGGTGTGTTTTCAGGTTGCTGATTTGCTGTGGACTTTGGTGCAAAATCTGCAGCAGATTTCAGCTCTTCAATGTGAATTCAATTAAAAGAGTGAAATATGCAGCAAATCAGCTACATATGAACGCACCCTTAGAACGGTTTCACACGACCGCATGCGAAATTACGCTCGTCGCTACGGAGCTTAGTTGCGTATAAATGAGTTTTGTTTTTCCTCTGGCTGTTCAAACTCTGTGTCATAGTGCAGGAATGTGAAAAAATAGCGGGAAGATAGGTCCTGCCCTATCTTTGCTGCATGCACTATTAACTACATGCAGGAAAGATAGGGCAAGTCTTTTCTTTTCTCGGGCGTAGTATTCACGACCGAGGAAAGAGCTAGTGAAAACAAAACCATTCAAGTTATGTAACCCTGATTACACCCCCATGTTTTTAAGCCCTTAATGTCGCTCATCATAAATGATTTCTAGAACGCCATAATCAATGCTACCATAGTAAGATATATAGAAAAAAAAATCTATATTTTGAGAAAGGAAAAGTCGAATTGAGTTAAAATGATCTGTATATAAAAGTCCCATAAAATGACTGTTTTCTAGCCTATCTGTTGAGCGCTGAAGACTTGCAATGCGAGGAAATTGCATTTGATTACCGTGTGAAATTTATATAATGATCTGTTTCTGCATCATACTCTATTATTACAAACACAAATTTTTCCTATCTGAAAAATGCTATATAAAAATAAAACCTGGTAAGTACAGTCACAAAATACTGATTTTCTTCTTTTTCCTTAATATTGTAGCATACAGAAATAAGTACAGTGCATTTTGGAAAATCTGCAGATGTAATGCCTACACAATGACCAATATTATAACAGTAATCTACACTAAGGGATTTTACCTGCACACACGAATTGGGCAAAATACGCACGCAAGAAAAATCACAGAATGTCCTATCTTGGCGCGTATTACGATGCATACACGCAAAGATAAAGCATGCCATCTGAGCCCGGACTAAAACTGAGTAATTTTTATTTAGGACGAAGTCAGACGAGCGTTTTTTTGCGTGTGCCTATGTGTGCAAAAAATGCATCTATTAGAACCATTGGTTCCCTATGATGTGTTCACACATCTGTTTTTCACAGGTGCAAAATCGTTACACTTGCAAAAGATAGGACATGCGTGCAGCGCGTAAAGATTTCCCGCAGGTAGTTCCCTCATCACTAAACACTGTGACAGCACTGTCACAGTGTTCAGTGGTGAGGGGACTCCCTGCGGAACCAAAAGAATCCCCTGCCACAGCTGTGGCAGACGATCACAATGTTTTCCCATTGCTTTCGATGGGGCCGGCGCCAAACACACAGAGAAGATGAGATCCTGCTTACCCATCTCTCTATAATACACCCTTAGAAACAACAGCAACTGTCTGTTAAGTATTGGGCTTCTGTAGTTATTGGGCTTTAAGATGTGGGGAGGTATTCTTCTTATAGACTGCTGCCCTGCACTCACAGGTTGACAGCTCTGCAGACACTGTCTGCAATATCTGCCTCTCCTGCTGTTACAGCACATGTGTGTTTATATTATATTAGGTTTACTAACTATTTGGTCAGAATGGCAGAGGGGCAAGCATTCAGATACTGCCTCCCTGCTGACCATAGACAGTGCAAAGTAGCATGGGAAGTGAGGAAAAGGAAGTACAGAACAGTGAACTACTGGAAGAATTCAAGGCTTGACACACCCTTTCGGCATGAAAGTGGATTACAAACAGCAGGACAGCAGAAAAATGGAGAAGACCACCTGAAAATCAGATAATTCACACAGAGTATTGTATATGTCAGCTGGTTTTCTAGTACTTTAGTGCTCCCACCATACTTACAGCTCAGTCACATCCTTTGGGATGTTTTTAGGGATGGCTCTCAATCCTTTGTTGCCACAACGAACAACTGAGTCGACACAAGTGCACTGGTCTGGGCAGCGTAGTGTAGGAAGACAGCTGCTTTCCTCATTACCTGATAGCAAATGTAAAGATAAGATATATATTTGTATTATGTTTGTTTTTTTATATTGAATAACAGGTAATGAAAAGGGCTCATGAAAAGTTCTCAAAAGGCTTTTTTGTATTGTTATTATTATTGGTACATAATGAATATGGAATATAAAGTTAACAATTAGAGCACTGATGATGAATGTGAAACGTATCCATAGCTAACAAAAATATTACTAATAACAATGTTTCCTAAAAGGACCGCAGACACTGAAACACCCAGTGTACTGAATATGTGAGGGCTGCCAAAAAGTACTTGACATTTATCTAATTTATTGACCCCTGCTAGAAGGATAACTGAATCCTGATGCTGGTGGCAAAGGGGGGCATTTACTGACTAATCTACACCAGAATACGTTTTTTTGCCCCTGCGCTGTCCCCATGCACCATACAGACCTGAGTATATGGGCTTGGTTAGTCCTCTGGAGAGGGGTTCATTCTAGCAGCCTAGCCCTGGAACTGACCTATCATTTGGGAATGGTGTGTAATATTTGCTCTTTATATATGGTAGCTTATTACCTTCTCAGATGATTGTTTGTATACTTATTCCTCTTTTAATGTGCGAATAGCCAAATTATTCAGAGCCATCCTATTCCTAAATTTTGTTGAGAGGCAGTTTATCTCATTTACATCCTCATCTATCTCTTGGATATTAATCTATAATTACACATTTGTATGGGACAAGCAAGTAAATATAAAAGTGTAACCTATGTAACTTATGATGGTGTATTAGGTACACTTTTATATTTACCATTAGCTCTTGGGTTTCTTTTAATATCCATAATAAAGGTTATGGTTTAGAATTCTGGCAGTGACAGGATTTTGTCAAAATAAGGGGTTCCACTAATATTTCAGTGAAGATTCATAAGGCCGATTTCACATCTGGGTGAAACCTCCAGTCGAAGGTTCTTCTGCAGATCTGGCTCAGAATACCGGAAGAAAAAGTGCTCCAAAACTGAACAGAAACCAAACGAACCCCATTATAGTCAGTGGGGTCAGTTAGGCGCTATTCGGCTTCCTGAGACGGAGCCACTTAGCCATGGGGATTCCCCTTTCTTGCCCCATGAACTGAGCAGGGAAGTGGAACCCCAGGCACAGGTGTGAAACCACTCTACACAACCTGTTTCACTTTCTTTCATTAGTTTTGTGTTTTGAACATATTGTAGCAATTTGTTTATTGTCAAAAGACAGAAGCATATTGCTCTTTTTCTGTTGAAAATGTCGAAAATGCACTGTGGAAATTCCTAGGAACCTGGAACCAGTGATTGTTTACCTAACAAGATTCTAATAAGCAGAAACCAGTGTGTGCTTTTACTTCTAGCCTTCAATCATATATATTATATACAGGGTGGTCCAAAGGTATAAGGACACCTGAATAAATAGAAAACAGTGGTTGAGAACATCATCCTATCTGTGGCATGCTGGTAAGGGGAAGGGGGCAAATTTGTGAGGGGAGGTGTACAACACAGTAACCATTAAAAAAAAAAAAAAGCCATCTTGGAACCAAGTCATGCTTGGAGGCAGAAGCACCATAGAGGTCTTTGCTCCCACTGAAAGTGAGAGTGCTGCCTCCTATTACACTTCCATGTTCAACACCGGTGTCAGAGTTGGAAGTGCCGGCACTTCCAACTTTGAAATCGGGGTTGCATTCAATTGGATGGCAGCACTCCTACTGATTTCAATAGGAGTAAAGCCCTCTATGATGCTTCTGCGTCCATCCATTATGACGAAGTCAAACCCCACTGCACTGCCAGCGGGCCAGGAGATTAGCTGACTGCCCAGCCAACTGTCAGTGCTGTCATCAGGGTTGGAGGCAGAAACATCACACAGGGCTTCATTCCCATTGAAATCAGTGGGAGTGCTGCCATCCTATTACACTTCCACGTCTGTCTCCGATTTCAAGTTTGGAAGTATCGGCAGTTTTAATGGGAGGCTTCAGCTCCCATTGATTTCAATTGGGGTAAAGACCCCTATGATGCTTCCGCCTCCAACTACTATGACGAAGTCCAGCCTGCTGCACTAACAGCGGGCTGAGCGATCAGTTGATTGCCAGGAAACCCAAGTTGCATTGCGTTGAATACAACACAAGTCAACCCATTAAGAACGTAGGTCATAGTTTTATGTCTTCTGGATATATACTAAATGGAGAACATTCTAAATATATTGAAGTAGATGCACACTATCAGTTATTGCCCTCATGAAGCGGTGTGCTTTCCCCCCACTATCAAATAAGCAAGGTAGTCATTTTTTAGTATGGAGAATAAGATGTCTAATCGGATATAAAGTAACTGAAGTCATTCTTTCTGTACAGGTATAGCATTTGGCAAACACAGCACACTTCAATATTTACTTTTGCGAATGAATAAAACACAGTAGGAGAAGCTATATCACTGTTACTTTCCATATCTTTGATATAAAAAATGAAAGCTACGATTAAGAGCACTAGTCATTCATACAAAAACAAAAAAGGTTTGAGACAAGTCCTTCTCACTTCCATTGGAAAACAGTTCCACATTTAGGTAGACTGTGGGTTGACTTAACATAGCTCTATTTCTAGTACACTGTCAATCACTGAAGACAAACCACATGCATGTAACGTAGTGTGACCAATGTGTTCAGTTCCTATAAAACCTAAATACACCCTGATGATACCTCACGTTCTTGGAAACGGCTCTCGGCAGCCACCAAACAGAAACAAACTGCAGCTCCAAGAAGAAAAGACCTGACTAAGACATAATGCTTGTGCCAAGCAAATGAGAAAATATCAGTGTTTTCCTCTGCAGGTCACATATTTAATTTTCATTGCTACTGTGTGGTTACAAGCATTCCTCTTAAAATACAGGCCCTTTTTTGACTGATTATTGTATTGGATGTGTTGCTCAGCATTGCCCTCGCCTCTTCGAGCTTATTTGTGTTCTTCTTGGAATTATCATGGTTAATCTTACCATCGCATGTGAAGTCTTGGATGGCCACATCCTGAATTGGAATTTCCTTTAAGAAATATGGTTTTTGACAACGAGGATTTCCACTTACAACTCTCTTTTTCCTTAGCCACTTTCCAAGCCATGCCAGGTGACAATTGCAATTGAAAGGATTGGACAGCAGGTTACTAAATTAGAGAAAGGACAGAAATAATTACACGAAAGTACTGTTCTTTTTAGTTATCTGTCAATCTCATTGACTGTAAATGGAGCCACAGTGTACATGCATGACCACTGCCTCTCCATTTAAACTCCTGCAGTAGAGGGACTCAGGAGCCGACTTCTAGTGGTCGGACCTCCAAGTGGACTACATGTGCCACCAACACCACAGGACACCACAAAAAAGGAAAAAGGTAATGGAGTCCAGAGGTGGAGCATGTTTTTACTCTTTTATTATCTTAGCATTGAGGAAATGGACCAGTAGGCAATGGCATAGGATTAGTAGCCTCCCTGTCATAGTGTGTAATGTACATATATACAATAGCGGATCTGACAGTGCTCACACTTGCCAATATTCTAACCATTGCATCTGATCTGAAGGGATGGAGATCAAAGCTGTAAATGCTGTCTAGATGCTACATATCTCTGCAGGAAACTCTATGAAAGTATACTGGATTTTGGACACTTAAAGCGACCATCCAGCCTTGGACAAACAAAGGGCTTCTCTTGCTACCTGATACACACTGTATATTAGTAGGCATCATTAATCTAAGACACTGCACCTGCTTTGATTGATCAGTGCTGTCCACATGATTAGTGCTGGCTAGTCAGATCAGAATGTAGTGTCTTGGACAGGGTGCATGAGGTAGACAAATGGTACAGCTATCTTTGTTTGTCGAGGCCCGGAGAGTCGCTTTAACATTATTAGTATCACTCCTGCTTGTTAAAGGAACGATTCTCATAACTATATTACATTAAGGAAGCACTCTGGGATAAAATTGTCTGCAGTGTTATTAATGTAAATAGGGTAAATAGTAGTGTGAACAGCCTTGTTACTTTATTGGTGATTTATCATCTCCCTACTGGTGCTACGTGGTGCCATGTCACTCATGCTCGGACTCCCCGAATCCTATAGTTTCTTATACATGGGCATAAGACTTTGAGCATCATATAGGAATGCAGAGAATCTAATTTCCACTTCACACATAAGAGCCTGTATGAATCAGAGTCATGGGGTGCAAGAGAGCTGATAAATCACGGATAAAGTGCTGGGAGAGGGTGATTTACACCAAAATATTGTCATTATAACGAGTGGATAATGTCAGAGTTTGCTCGTTCACTCTGTTTATACAGCCGATACATCATTGGCTCGTTCATATAAGAAATTGTTCAGTCGTTCACATTCGCTGTATAAGTGACTGAGAATAAATAAACGATCGGTATGTAAACTGAACGATTAGTGAACGGGCCAACGATGGTTTTTATACCTGCATAAATGAATGGTGAACGAAAAGTGAATGATTTATAGTTCGTCGTTCAGTCGTTGTCTGCATTTAGACTGAACGATTATCGTTCTCTTTCTCTCGTTTGATCGATTTTTTGAACAATTATTGTTCCATCCAAAAGGACATTAAAAGGGGTTTGTCATTAAAAAAAATCCTTTACTCACTTATTCCTCCACAGGCAGATTCCTTATGGCATCTTCTCCTCGCTGATCTTCTCCAGTGCCTGCATTCCCCGCATTCTTCTTCCTGCAGCTCAGTGAAGGTCACATCCCTGTGATACAGTGTTCACTACCTAGGAAGGAATGCTGATCTACTGCAGAGACAGCGGGCATGCACAGTCTCTCCAATAGCTCGGCACTCCCTGCCAGACTGTGAACTAGTGACATGGCGTACATTGCCGGGCAGGAAGAAGACTGCCTGTTAATGTATGTAACATCACAGGAAGCAGAAGAATCAGCCAGCTGGAGGTGAGGTGGCACCCATCCTCGAGACAGGAGAAGACCAGCGAGGAGAAGATGCGGTAAGTAGACTGACGAGTGAGGAATAGATATGTATAGAATTTTATTTATTTTTTTAAATAAGGGACAGAACCCCTTTAAGAAAATGACCGGCTCTAACATTTACCTATTTTACTATACAAACAGACGGACTGATTTGCTTCGGTAACATATTAGCGCACACGAGTACTGCCGTACATGTGTTTAGTCACTTCAGAGGTATCCATCCTTTTACTGGTTCTATTTGTTCCTGCGATGTCCGTTCCCAATAGACGTGTACTATATGTACAACTGTTTATAGCAATTTACCATTTACAGCAGAGTTTTCCGTCTTTGTGCAGTATTTGTCAGCGTAATTTCATTGAGATACTTTAACGTGACCTTAATTTTGTATACAGCTTTTGATAGCAGTTGTCATGGAAACAGCTCGTAAAGAGACATTGCTTTTTGTGGTAAACAGCGTCTACAATCACTCGCTACACAGAGAACCCATCTGTGAAATGTTTCCTATGATAACTAATTTATAGGCTGAAAATACCTCGAGCAGCAAGCAGGTAAACTGCAGCCTCAAAGGTCACTTCGATTAGCAAGTGGAGCAGTTTAAGCCGTACTTATGGTGACAGACATCTTACAAGATGGTGGCGGAGCCTCAACGGTTATCAGGACACGTATCGCAGCCCCATATTCTCATATCTTGTGGGATTTTTAATAAAAAGGGTCAGTTTTTACGATTCATCAAGAGAAATAGCTCACTGCTGGCTACACTGAATCCACTTTTGTCAAATATTTTAAAAAGATATCGGAAAAAAGTGATTTTCTTCATTGGTCTTTTAAAGTTCATTGGGTAGATCGTTCACTTCTCACACTAACCTGTTAACTTAATTATTCACATTATTACAAGTGTGTAGACACCTAAAAAGTGTTGTTTTTTTGTTGTTTTATTCATGAAGTATAAGCAAGAAAATGTATTCTATAGTAGATAATCACTTTTTGTAATTTTTGCACACATTTTTTAAAAATCCCTTTAAAGGATCTGTGTCTTAAGGCCCATTTAGACACAACGATTAGTGCTCAAAATTCGCTCAAAAGCCATCTTTTGAGCGATAACCGTTGCGTCTAAACGCGCGGCCATTATGCACTGTTTGTGCACTATTCGTTCATCGCTGATTTCTAGCAAGCTAGAAATCAGCGATGACTATTATCAGCGCTGCACACTGATTTTCTCAGTGGACGGCGCTGATAGTATTCCTTCAGCTGGTATCCCGCTGGCAGTTCTCAGCGGGACACCAGCTGAAGCTCCGAGAACAATGCAGCTGTCTGCATACACAAAATAGCTGCTTTGTTCTCAGAGCTATTGCGTCGGTATCCCGCTCCACCTGCATTAACTCTTAATCAGCTACTTAGAGTTATGCAAAGATGATTGTTCAAAACTGTCACTCAAACTGTTGTTTGAGCCATCATCGTTCCGTGTCGATGGGCCTTTGTTAATTTTAAACTCATGATGCATTAGCATACTAGTTATAGTCACTATAACATAGACTATGGTTAGAGGAAAACTTATGGGGGTACATTTATCTAAGACCATTGTTTCACACATCGGTATCAGATAAGTGATGTTGAGTCACAAGTTATTCCCTATCCACGGGATAGAGGATAACTTGATGATAGTTTTGAGTCTCACTGCTGAGATCCACAGACAGTGATCCCAAGAATGGGGGTCTCATGTCCTCTATCCTCACTGCATGCTTATTGCATCCCCCGCAGTGAGAAGGAGACTGAATGGAGTGCTAGTAAAGCAAGTGTGCTGCCCTCCAATCACTTCTATTACGCGGCAAAATATAACATGCTTGTGGAAAGGGGATAACTTGTCATCTTGGTACAACCCCTTTTAAGTTGGAGACAAGTATGCCATACGATAAGAGCCATTTGGATGACTTATGATCCTCGTACAAGCCCTTTAACAACAGCCTCAGTGTACAGGCAGCCCTGGGGCTTTTCTAGATCTGCCTGTACAGGAATTCTCCATCTCCGTTTGCATCATTGGGAAACAAGGTAATCAGACCCCCTTGATCTTGTCACTCCTCTGTGTCATTTGTGCCTTAATTGTCACTGGTTTGCATCCATTTCCATCCTGGTCTGCGTTATTACTGCTTCAGGTAGATAACTGTATGCAATTATTAGCCTACACTCCTAACTGTAAGACCGCATTCTTGAAAGGTTTCTCTGACCATTAAATGATTTATTCATCATATAGATCTTAAAATGAACAATGTTTGCCATTTATATGTCGCTAAAAAGAATCCGATGAAGAATTATGACATTTACTATCACTGACTGAAGCAATATGGTGTTCAGAGTGCCCACATTGTGCACGTCCACCTAACGAGCTGAGCGCTGGAGGACACACATGCTCAGTCACTGTCTCCTCATTCCAGTCTCTACATAGTCATCCTTCGTTCATGGCAAGGCTGGCTGGGTTTCTGAGGTGGGTGATACTGTATATTTTATATAGTTGGGGAAAGTGAATAATTTTACTAAAAGCCCCTCCTGTCACCAAAAGGGGCATGGGGCAGCCAAAAAAGACTTTTTTTAGCTATAAATGCTGCAATAACTTTAAGGCTACATCACCACGTAGCGTTTAATGACATTTTTGCTGCGGTGCATTTTTTGCCTCGTGTGGCCCTAAAATTGCTGTAAACAGTATTTCTGGATTTTTGGCATGAAGACTCATTGGAGAGACCAGTTAAGAGATGCTTTATATTACTTTTGAATAAGAATGTACCAATTTTAGGAACTTACATTGTGGACAATGAAACCAAAGTATTAAATGCTCCAGGTGTGATAGTTGTAATGCGATTATCATAGAGAGAAAGGAGTCTCACGGAGCTCAGCCCGGTGAACGTGTCATTATTGATGCAGGTCATCAAGTTGCTCCTTAGCATCCTATGGAAAAGAAGGATAACTTAGAGGGAATGTATTATCAGAAAATGACTTACAGATGTGTCTTTCCTTTACTTATCGCTAAACCCAAGATATCCTATCCTGAGATGTTAAACAAACATGCAGACAAAAACATCCATCTGTGATGCATGCTATCCATTGCTCATGCGTTGCTCACAGACTTCATGTATTTTCTAATTGTGTGGCTATGATGTGTGCCTCTTAACAGATACATCTGTTGACTATCTGTTGCCCATAAGCTACCATGTTAAAGATAAGTATACATATATAATTCTAATTGCCAAAGGCAAAAAATACCCATAGATAATATCCCCTAAAATATAAATGCTTTATTATTCAAAAATGGACAAGGACAACATCAAAAAATATATTATAAAAGGCAAAAGGTGGTGGGAATCTAGTGTGACCAACAGTCATCCATCAGTATCTTGTGTGTAGTTGTTTCTATACACACTAAAACATAGGCCTGTATGGCCAACTTCCAAAAGCCTATGTAGAAATTAGTAGGTCAGCGCCACCAGAACCCTATTAAAAGTCTAACCTATAGCCACCTGACATGTTTTGTCTTACGGTGTCCTCAGGGAGAGTAACAACCAGGGCTATAGTCAAAGGTGAGGACGCCGTAAAACTAGACAAAGACAGAAGTAGTATACCCAATAACCTTGTGATGTGTGCACGGTATGCACACAGTGTGGGCTACGGATGTGTAGGTGCTATAATACCAGGAGGTTTATAGTCATGCCTATGGTAAGCAACACCATCACCCTGTTAAGAAATGATGCAAGAAGATCTCCATTACGTGTCACTTATTTTAGAAGTGTTAATGTTTGTTTGATAGTTAATTCATTCATTATATGATAATTATTAGAGATGAGCGAGCATACTCGCTAAGGACAATTGCTCGATCGAGTATTGTCCTTAGCGAGTACCTGCCGCTCGAAAGAAAAGATTCGGCTGCCAGCAGCGGGCGGGGAGCGGCGGGGGAGAGCGGGGAGGAACGGAGGGGAGATCTCTCTCTCCTTCTCTTCCCCCCGCTCCACGCTGCTCACTGCCGCAACTCACCTCTCACCCTCGCCGGCAGCCGAACCTTTTCTTCCGAGCGGGCAGGTACTCGCTAGGGACAATGCTCGATCGAGTAATTGTCCTTAGCGAGTATGCTCGCTCATCTCTAATAATTGTAATTCATTATCTTAAGGAGACTGTCACATATTTTTAGCCCTATATACTAAGCTGATGGGGGGAAAGTAGGTGACTCGTAGAGTCCGTAGAAGTATGTGTTATACTTACCTCCCCGTCATTCCCCCGGTGTGTGCGCTGAAAGCCACCACTCAATGTATTGAGCAGCGCTGCTAAGTAGTCTTCCCATTATAAAATTAGAATGCGAGGCCTACTTAGCAGCGCTACTCAATGCATTGAGCAGTGGCTTTCAGCGCTGACACCGGGGGAACGACCAGAGTAAAGATGGGGAAGGTAAGTATAACACTTATATCCCCGGATTCAGTGGGTCTGGTACTTGCAGCCCATAAGCTTAGCTTATAGGGTTAAAAGTAGGTGAAAAATTCCCTTTAACCACTTCCAGCCAACAATTTCATGTGTTTGTACTACACAATCCTAGAAACAAATGACCACCTGAGTGCATCCATATGTTGTGTGCAGGTTCCCCAAGACTTATTCCACAGTCTTTCAAATATGTTGAAGAAACATTATACTTGTGTTATTTATTACATGAAGAATGCTTACAGTGAAGCTAACACAAGTGCTCTCAGACACATCAACACTCCTTCAACAGATCTTCACATATTCGGCCTACTCACAGTGTCTTGAGGCCTACCAGGCCCCTAAACATTCGTCCTTGTACGGATTCCAACTGGTTCCCTGTCAGCATCAGCTCCTGCACCCCAGCAGCACCATCAAAGGCACCTTCACGTATATCTTTAATCTTATTATTGCTAAGGTTTCTGAAAAAGAGAAATACTAAACATGAAATTATCTGAAGAAGACAAAAAATGACAATATGTCATTTACATACAGGCACTGTAATGCTAAAGGAGTCATCAGGGGAAGCCTACCCAGGGCAATGTGAAAACATAAAATAAACCATACTCGCCTCACCAGATTCCTCGCTGCTCCAGTCCTATGTTGCCGGGTTCTTCACCGCTCTCCACTTTCTGCTGCGGCAGTGATGACATCCTGACACAGGGTCATGTGACTGCTGCAGCTAATTACACACCGAAGTGAGACAATAACTGGGGGCAGCTGTCACATGTCCCTGTGTTGGTGATGTCATCACTGCAGCAGAAAGTGGAGAACAATGGGAGATCGGGGCAACCTGTGTAGTGCAGGATCAGCTGAAGTGACTGGTTTTTAATATTTTTACACCACTCTGGGCAGGTTTCAAAAACATTTTTGGAGCTGAATAGCCACTCTAATCTCCCAACAGTCACATGAAAATTGGAGAAACCCTCCCAAAAATGTAACTTTTTACATTTCATTGTAGATTTTGAATTTATGTCTCACGTATATGTATTTGATGCAGAACTCAGTCGCCTTAAGTGCATTTTTAAGCCCTTAGTGACATAATTAATGTAAGCCTTAAGAATCAGTAAATCATTTCTCCTTTTGTGTTCCAACGGTCATAACTTTTTTATTTTTCCATCACTGTAGCTGTAGGACATCTTTTATTTTGCAAGACGAGTTCTAGTTTTTATAGGAACCAATGTATTGAAAAACTTTAATTCATATTTTTGTTGGGGACAATGGAAACAAGCAACTCACCACAGTTTTTTGTAATTTAGTTTTGGCATTCACAGTGTGGTATAAATATTATGTTACCTTAGTCTTTAAGTCATTACGGTTATGACAACACCAAATTTATGGACTGTTTACGTTTTACCACTTTTGTGCTATATAAACACTTCATTTTTTAAACAAGAATAACTTTTTGTGTGGCGGATCATTCCAGGATCAGAGCATTTTTTTTAGTCGTTAAGCTGCATCAGGCCTGTTTTTTGTGGGATAGCTTGTGGTTTTTATTGGTACTATTTTAAGGTGTATACAGTTTTTCTGATTATTTCTGTATAGGGGAAGCAAGATGATCAGAAAATGTCCATTTTGGATTTTTTTAAAATAAAAATTTTATGGAATTTTCTGTGCTTGATAAATAATGTAATGTTTTATAGTATGGCTTGTTATACAAGTGGTGATACCAATTATGTGTAGCATTTATTCTTTTTATTTTTTCAATATTTAAAGCCTTGTGAAAGGGGAAGAAAGTTTTTACATTTTTTTTTTGGTAACAATGTATACATGCCATGGCCAGCAATGACTGCAGCATCTCTAGCTACTTAAACGGTGTAGAGGAGTGCTTAGATGGACAAGTTCTCATCATTTCACTTTTTTTGAGGAAAAAATCCAATATGTGCAAATATGCTCTCTGATTGATGGGAAGGTGATAACATTAATTTAAGTGTCCGACAGCCACCCCAACAATTATGGCTCCTGATCTTTTCACACAGGAGCGATAATTGCTCACTGAACGGAGGCGGAGAGCATTGGAGATCTCTTCCAGATGCCAGCCTCTCTTCTGAGTAAACAGGCAGATACTCAAAGATAAACGACTTCCTGTTTAAGCAGGTCGATACTCGCTCTGATCTTAGGTGAGCTAAGAGGCAAGCAACTCCAACAAGTGAGCGAATCTTGTTCACTTGCCCTGCCGGCTCCTGTGTTTACATGGGACGATTGCTCCGGTAACTATCAGCCCATGTAAAAGCTTCCCTGCTACCAATCAGCAGACTTTTTTATAGTTTGCATTCAGTTCACAAATTCTATTCATGCGCAGCCTGTGGTCTACTAATGGATTTCTGGTATACTACCCTCCAGATGTTTGGAAACACTTCATATTTTAAACAGAAATTCACTTTTTAGAGACATTACTGAGAGGTTTTCCACCAAAAATGGGAACGTATCCCGGCCGAAAAACTTTAAAGTTGATCCCCCGCATGTAAAGAGTATGCAAGTCCGTCAAATATAGGCAAAGGGTGGATACTTTGAGAAGTCCAGAACTTTAGGTTATATCCAGATTCCAAGAGTCAGTTGGTAAATTGACCCGTTTTTGGTTTCAATAAACATGTACATCTGTAGGCATTGATTTTTTTTTCACTATTCCTTCCCAATTTTACATTTCTAAGGGGTGTTTTCAAACTTCTGGAGGGTACCATATGTATCTCCAAATAGCAAATTCATTTTCAGCAACAACAGCATTACTGCATAGGAAAAGTACTGCACATATAATAGAGAATGAAGAAATACAGTAGAGGGAACAGCAGAATACAACAAACACTGTAAAGCAAGCATTTCCTAGCATCTGGAAGGAAACAGAAAGCTAATAAATTAGCTAACACAGCTCCACTTACATTTTCCGCAGGTTTGGCAACTTCTTGAATATTCCTGTAGCTTCCAGGACAGAGATTTCATTGTCATTCAAACGCCTAATAAATAGAAACAGAGAACTCATAAACTTACATGCATTATTCAGCATGGACCTTCACTCTTAATTCTTAGTATTTTGATAGCTTGACTTTCTCAACAAGCTGTGGGTGGATCGAAGAGTTTGTGTGATGATACAGAACAGACAGTTAATGACTGTTAAGGAAAGACTGATTGATATAACATTACCTTCTTAATGTGAGACATTTGCATTGTGCACTGTGGAGACGCCATTGTGCACAAGAACAATAACTTAGGGGGGTAGGATTTAAAGGGGTGGAATTGTCCTTAAAATGGTCATCCTATGAGTAAATATATTAAGTTATTCTATAATATCACCCAAAACATAACAACTTTTTCAACTGGAAATGTTTTTATTAGATGCATCTGTGTCTACATATTGCACGTTACATAATTGTAGACACTCCTGCTGTTGTTTTGATTGAATGGTTCAAATTAAAAAAATTGTTATATTTTACGTAATCTCACAGTATAAATGAATATTTAATTGTGAGAAAACCCCTTTAAAGAGTTTTGTGTTTGAGAATTAGGCATAATGTGATTGTTCCCAGCAAGAGAAACCAGGTAATCGTGTAGATATGATACCTTTTAATGCCTAACAAAAATACATGAGCTTTCGGATCTCTTCAGGGTTCTTCCTCAGGCATAATGTACCCATTGAAATCAGTGGGTTGTCTATACAATACTTGGATGTGTAGAGCTGTATTGGGTCTCCATTTAGGCTTGAATAGGGTATATGGAAAGGGACATTCCTTTGAACTTTTGTCCCAATCCTCAACCATCATTTTACACTATGCACATAATCTGTGCCTGCATTAACACCATTGTAGTTAAAGGGCATCTGTCAGGAGCACCATAAACTACATTATGGTACTCAAAGATGAGGGAACGAGGAGTCTGGGGAGGTATGTTTTATACTCACCTGATCCCCCATTGGTACAGGTTCCTATGTCCTTATGAACTTTGTATGTACACACCAGCTTGACTATTATGAGAAGTCTGTGAATACACACTCCCTTTCATCTCTATAGAAGGTACTAATGCACAGCCTTCAGAAAAGAGTCAAACTCCAAGTTCACGTGGAAAACGTATTAGTATCTAGTTTAAACTAGCAGAAAGAGATATGGTGATGCATTCCCTTTAAACTCAAATGTTATGATGAATGATTCCTTTAAAAAAAATTTAATTCTTTAATTGTAGCCCAATTGTATTTTTCATCATTAGTACCATTCTATTACAGCACTTTTATCAACCTTGAGCTACACGGTTACTTTGGCCAAACAAAGATTGCATCAAGGCTGGATTCTTTGCAGCGATCATTAGTCGCGCGACTCCTGTCATGGCCAAAATCACCATGTGGATCTAACGCCCCATACACATTAGACTACAGCCGTCTGAACCCGCCGATAACAAACAGTGAAGTTCAACAATGAAAGTTTGGATGACTCTCTAATGTATATGAGGGTGACTCAACTTTGGCCTGACAGATAATGTCAGGAGAAAGAAGGATTGGGGATGTTAAATTTTGACGCCTGATCCTATTGTTCCCTAGTGAATAAGTTGACACCAGAGTTGTCTGGCTGTGGCTTACCTCCCTAAACACATGACTATTCAGCTGAGCCAAACATTCAAGCGTATGGGGCAACAGGGGAAAACAGCTGTCAAATAAACGCTCTTTAGTCCGACAGTTGTTGAATGTTTATGGGCAGCTCTAGCCTTGTTGTCACACAATTCCAGTTAAATACCCTGCATCTTCACTGCGTAAACTAAAACTAGCGGAAAAGGAACAAGTAACAAAAGACATTTGTATACGTTCCCTGATTTTACAGGATCTCGCTCACTTTTTAAGCAAAACCAGCAAAGTTCAACACACAAATGTTATAAGGACAATGATTTAAAATAATGCAAAATACTCTGCTAATAGCTAATCAAACTTTTCGGAAGTACAAAACGGAAATCTTCACTTTAGCTAACATAGCAAAGTTAGTCAGAACTTCACAATACAAAAAAGCTCCTTTAACATATAAAAGTATTGTGCGGGCAGAAGAGCACCCTGCCCAAATCACGTTAGTTTAAATTGTTTAGACAGAAAACAAAGTCAGCATTCTTCCCCATCGGATTACATTAAACTTGCTTTGAAAACCTGGATTAGAAGAACAGATTTGCGGTGGTCTACAGATATCAGTGCAAAGCACAAAGCCAAATACGTAAGTTATTCAGGCTACATTAGGGCACATTGTATTCTGATGAATCATAAGATTCTCATTGCAAATGGTAAGCTTGCTGATCTGTAAACTCAGGGCCCTTTTACACGGAACGAGTATCATTAAAAAAAATTGATAGATCGTGCGAATTTGAACAATAATCGTTCAGTGTAAACACGCCCGACGATTGAAAGGTGAACGAGAATTAATTTGCTTCTCATTTGTCGTTTATTTTAGACAGGCACAAAAATAATCATTCGCACGTCGTTGCGTGTGAACCGCGAACGATTGAACGCTATGCGAATGCCATTGCAAAGAATTTTTCTGCCTGCATTAATAGGCTGCACGAGAGAACTCTGTCACTGTTCCCTTGTTCCAATGATTTATCGCTCCGTGTAATAGGAGCCTCAGGTTGTATGCAGATCAAGACAGATTGGCCCAATTAATGTGCAGAAGCTCCAACTACATTCATTGTAGAAAGAGTAACCTACTGATGAAACTAATTGTGGCTTTATTTATATTGAAATTGTAGCTTGTGCGAATAACAAAGGGGTTGTCCAGGATCACAAAACATAATTCTTTTACATTGACTATGTCTGGTATTACAGCTCAAAAGCCTGAGGAAGGGTCCATAGAAGAGCTGAAAGTTCGCCTTTTAAGGCTCATTTACACACAAAGACAATCTTTCAAATGACTGAAAGATTGACAGTTCTATCGATCATTTTGCATAAAGTACTAATGGGCACTAATGCCCAATAATTAGCGCTTTATCAGCTTCATTTGCATGTAAATGAGCCTCCAGCAGCTGTTTGCAAATTTCAGCATGTGGTCTGAATTGCCCATAAGACAACAAGTGCCTAATTAGGACCCCCACTAATACATAGCCTTTATTAATGTTGCTAAAACCACATTATACTTATTTATTAAAAACACAGTTCACAAATAACATGAGCCCCAACACTCACATATTGACTATACCTGATAATAGAACTATGCAAATGGTCTTATAATATCTTGTAAACACTGTGACTGCTAAAATAAAAGGAGGACCAAAGCCCCCCTAACATGTTTTACAGTATACCGGCATCTTCAGAGAGTAGGGATAAATGCAATCAATAGTTGCCACGCTGGATATTTAACACCTCTGATGAATTACATCATCAGTCATCGCCTGCAGTCCCAACCAATCGCAGGATCCGCTAACATGATGATGTCATCCTCAAGATTACAATATGACAAACTACATGATTGGTTCCCATACAGTGACGCTACCTGTAGTATATTGAATAGAGTGACAACACTGTATGTCCATGTCACATTATGTCACCTGCACATGCCCAAAGGGATTATTGTACAATGACTGCCACTACTAAGATGTCTGAGGGTAGAGCCGGAGCACATGTCAATACAAATACCTTATACATACATACTATGAAACACATACAGCCCACTGATGGCCAGTTCACTAAGAATATATATTAGAGATATATTAAAGCATAATGCCCACAATATACTCTCACATCTTTAAAGTTTATAAGTAACGGGTAAGAAAAGGAAATGCTATATATAATAATACCATGACTTGGTACCCGTTACTTATATACATATAAATCGGATCATTCAATTGGTTGGGACTGGAGCCAATGACTGATGATGTCATTGATCAAAGGTATTAAATATCCAGCCTGTTGTCTATTGATTGCATTAAGCCTTACCCTCTGAAAATGTTGGTATATGGTGAAATATGGTAGGGGGGCTTTTGTCCTCCTTTTAATGTAGCAGTCACAGTGTTTGCCAGATACAAGAAGACCATTTACATAGACCTATTATTAGTTAGAGTTCATGTATCATGTTATTTGTGAACACACAATGTGTTTTCAATAAGTATGACGTGGTTTTTAACTAGGTTATATTTTAGTGGGGGGTCCTAATTAGGCATTTGTTGCCCTATGGCCAATTTCTTTTTTGGTTGCACATAATCCTGGTTCCGATTGGGGTAATTTGTCTTTCGGTATTACAGCTCAACTCCATTTAAAGGGTCTGCCTCTCCACATACAAACCATGTAATATGCCATCATACTGCAAAATATTAATATTCTCTAATATACTTATAAAAAAAATGCATAGGTGACAAAGTGACAAGTTATTGGGCAGTGCATAGTCAATGGGGCACTCACAGTTTGACTGGATTGTTCTAAGATACGTCCACCAGCTATAAGGTGGTCGTGCATGTCTAATAGGATAAGACATGAGACTGCTGCCATGCACTACAATACAATATGTGTTTTTTACTTTATAAATTGCTCCCAGAATCTGCAGAATTATATATCCATCTACTGCATGAACATTTCCCTCTTTCTTTCTTTCCTGGAGCACATCCCATACTTTATTATAGCATACACTACTTTCTACCCTATGATATCCGATCCTATAATAGAAAGTAATCTATGCTATAATAAAGTATGGGCTGCATTCCAGAAAAGAAAGAAATGTTCATGCAGCCAATATACAATTCTGCAGATGCTGTGAGCTGTCTATGAAGTAGAAAACACTTACACATTGCAGTGCAGAGCCGCAGTCTGGCTATGCAGCATAGGGGGGCAGTACTGTGCTCACTAACAAGAAGTACGGAAGAGTCACATAAAGAAGGGTTGGAGAAACAAATGGGTCAGAGTGAGTAAGTGTTCAATAAATAAACCGCAACTGCTGTAAGACAACCCGTTTAAAGAGAGGAAAGAGTTTGTTCTCATTAGCTACAGAGACACCAGACAGAGCCTCCGAGTTGAACGGGTCCTAAGTTGCAGTATCAGACTCAACCCATGAACAAGAGGGCCATTGTTTTGTTAAAGAACTAAAAAGAAGCCCTGCTTTCTAATCCAGACAAGCCTTTTAAAAGGGGTTTTCATGGCAAATACTATTGAACAGCAATTCTTTGGACAGGTCATCAATAGCTGATTGGCTGGGGTTTACCACTGGGGACCTCAGCCGATTAGCTGATCAGGCGTCCACTGTCAACACCGCTACACATAGGGGTATGTAGCGGAAGCTGATGCTCCAATCCCTGTGTAGTGGCCAGTGCTGGTAAATGCAGGTGCAGCTTCCATTGATTTTAATGAGACCCCAGCTTGCATTTACACGTGTCGGCCACTATACAAGGGTCGGAGCAGCAACTTTCTCTTTGTGCCTAATGGTGAATGTCCGATCATGAGGATAGGTCATCAATAGTATTTCCCTGGAAAACCCCTTTAAGGTAAAAGAATGAATTATGTAAATAGTACTTCTATTTTAGAGCTAGATAAATGCATGAATAAAGTACTTGAAACTTACAGATCTATCGTATACTCTGGCAGATAACTGGGTATTCGGGTGAGTTTTTGATTAGAGCAGTCAACAATTGTTCCTTCGCAGCGACATTTTTCCGGACAAACAAGATCCATGAAACAATCCCCACTGAACTTGCTTCTGTAATCTTCTGAGCCTGTGAGAAACATTCATTTGTCAAATAAAGCTGGTAAACAGCACCTTCAAGACAGACGAGGCAACCAGCAGAAATCTACGCTCCGTGTAAAGTAGAGATTAAATGAATTAAAACAAGGGGAAGGTTGACGGAAACACAGGGAGATATTAAAAATCAAGATAAAGTTGCAGTTGCACATCAGTCTAGTACTGGCTTAATCACCAAGTAACAAAGAGTAACCTCCGTAATATTCAATGGTGGGTAAGATATCAATGTATATTCCTATATATAATAAATAATGAAGTAATAATAATAATATCCATCAATACAGAGCCAGTATTACTTCTTTGAATTATTCTCTTGCCAAGATCCTTTGTCTTGCTAGCATTTTCTATCTTGCAGCTAGGAGCCAATGTAGCATTGAGTGCTATTTCTATCAACTTGCTAGAGAACAATGCCCCATTAAGTAGACACAAATGAATCACAATAATTCCAGTCTGACTATTATTGGCAATCCTGCGTTATACAAAACTGTTAGCATCTATATGCCTGTGGAGAATTGAGCTCATTTTGGCTCGCCATCTTCTGACCACATTTCTTAAACATAATCTCTTAACGTAAGTTAGTAAAACATTAATAAATCATAGGACTTCATATCTAACAGGATTTCTTTGTTCTCGTAAGCTACAGTGGCATGTGCACAGATTGAGAACGGACTAAAATACTGGCCAGGAACCATTGCAAACACTGTTGCTCCATGCATCACTAGAGTGCAACTCACCCGGTGGATGAGGCATGTGAGTGTGAAGCCCTAACTATTGTTACATAGGAAAAAAGGTGAACGGAACTGTCCTGTATATCCCCTGCAAACCCTAGGCCAACATTTTTCTACGTTAAGACTGAATCTTAAAGATATACTGTTCCTTTCTATTATGAGGGTTGTTTGAAATAATGAAATGTTTTTGTAAATGCAGTAAACACTGTAAAATAACAAAACTAATTCAATCCCCCACTGCTCCAGCACCTCGACTCTGGTCCACCCATTGGCTTTTGTTTACATGGCCTTATATCCATTTGAATGGCCTAATGGGTCTTGTGCTGTACAAAACTGAAGCCAGTGATTGGCTGTGTTAGTCACATGTGTGTATGGGAACTTAATTGGAGGAGAGGACTGGAGCGGCAGGGCTGGAGTGATGGTGGTGGTGGTGGTGGGGGTGGGGGGGTCGAACCAGTGGTTATATCTTCTTTGCTATTTTACCACATTTTCTGCCCTTTCAAAAAATGTTTAATATTTTGGACAAGCCCTTTAAGAAATGTTAGAAATGTATCATGGCACTTTATAGCAAAATGCAGAGTTGAGACCTGCGTGCTTAAAAGAGATAAACACTCTTTATTATACCACTGTGAGTAGTACTGTATTAATACAGTACCACATTTTTATAGTATAACCTAATAAAAACATATATAGTATAAATGTGGTGTATATTTTTTTTTATATCACCAGAATCTGAGCAGGTTATAACAAGAGGGAGCGCCTCTCACTGTCTAACCACTTGGATGCCATGACTGATGAGTTCCTATGCCCACAACATACCTGTACCCTTCATTCACAGTGCTTGGCGTTAAAAGAGTTTTCCCACTCTGTAAAATGGCTTCACAAGCACTCTGTACTTCCTAGTTGCTGTTGACCAGGACATGTGACTTCTGCAGCCAATCACTGCCTATAGGATCACTGCTGTGGCCATTGATTGGCTGATGCAGTGATCCTATAGTCGTGGTCATCAGTGACTAGGAAGTATAGAGTGGCTGAGAAGCAATTTTAGGGAGTGGGAAAACCCCTCTAAGTACCAAGGATGTTAAAACATAAGTAAATAAAACCATCGAACATGATGGAGATGTTTCAACTCAGTTCGGAGTCTTTTTCAAGGGGTTAAAGCATTGATTACTAATTCTGAAGTGGATTCTTCAACTGAAGGACAGCACTCAATTTTTAATGCAATAAAGTGGTAATTTTCCTTCTTTTCAGCCTTGCACAGCACTATATTACAAGGTGACAGCATCATTTTGTGCTCTGACTGTAAGCCCTTCATATTACTATGGTGCTTTCTGAGGCTGAAAAGAAATAAAATTACTACTTTATTACATGAAAAATTGAGTGCACTGTCCTTCAACTGAAGACTCGGTGGTGGCAGGAAGGGTTCCGAGGATGTGCACCACCTACACACCTGCTTGAAAAAGTCAAGTCACTTTGTGTAAAGTAATTCTAAAGGTGATACTTGAAGAAAAAGAGAAGAGGGCTGTAGTCATCTCTGTTTACTATTCTACAATGCTGCAGACTGGGGATTTTTCCTCTGGGGGTATTGTAACAGGAAACGTTGTAGCAGGTAGTAAATGTTAGATCATTGGGGCTGGACTGCTGAGACTATGAAGACAGGAAGAGTTTGTATATAGTGGAGGTCCAGCATCCACATTGTCACTCCAAGTAAAGCTGCCTGTACATCTGCGTTGGAATCTCTGGTCCGAGGTTCAGTCGCAGATCCGGCACAGAACACTGGAAGAAATAGCGCTGCATGCAGCGCTTTTATGTCTGTTAAAATGCCGGACAGCTAAGTGGAAACTGAACAGACCCTATTGTAGTCAATGCGGTCCGTTCAGTGCTGTTCAATTCTGTCATAAGACGGACCCATTTGCCTAGGGGATTCCCCTTTCCTGACCCCTAAATGGAGCAGGAAAATGAAACCCCCAAATGCAGATGTGAAAGCGGTCTAACTTCTATGGGGGTTAGAGTCTCAGTGATCTAACAATTATCAAGTGGACAGATAATAAATAAATATTGGTATAACTTCTCTTGGACACATGCTTCCCTCACTCCTAATACTTCAAGATTGTACCTATACATGTTCAAAATTCTCATTCTATATCACATCATGAATGTAGATTCTACTTTCTATATATTTCAAGATATTAACTATGGTACGTCCTTGTTATCAATTCTCAAATGATACACCTGAACCTGCAGTTGAACACTTGCTCTACTCCTAAGTCCTAATAAAACCTCTTCCAACACGTACACTGGCCTTGCTCAGCCTTGCCATGAAGTCAGTGTGGGAGATGTATCTCTCATGATCTCTCTCTCATGCAGCATCCTTCAAAATTACCAACAAAGGTGCATATCCTGTCATCGCCAGGTTGGCATCATCTCAAAAGCTCAACCCATTTTTCCGAACACATCTGTGTCTTGAAAAGTGGCACAGGAGCATATGTATTAGTTGCATCTTGGCTCCTTCTGGGGTAAAGTATATATATCTGTTGATACAGGGTGGGCAGGCCCCCACCCAACAAGCCTTGCATACTTTTCACAAAAGCAGCAAGGCCGACGCAGAAAGAAGTCACAAAACTTTTGCACAAGCTGGACTTGTACACAAATTTTTAACTTTTTTATGCCAGAATTTTGGTGTAAAGTAGTTTGGAAATGTCCCTGATGGTGTTTTACCTGAATGCCATATTTTTCAGAATACCGGTAATTACTCCATAAAACAATTAACAATACAGTGAAAATTCTGCCCCAGTTAGTCCGAATCACCGTCCACATATATGATCATTTTCCAACTGGCTTGAATGTGTTTGTATGAGCACACACTGATGCAGATTGTAATACCCCATGTAAAGGTTGGATGAGTTCAGAACACAAAAAGGCAGTGCTTTCATAATATTTTCAAGTCTCGTTGTAAGCTATGTCAATAAGAAAAAAGATCATTTATGATATAATTACTTAGGAAAGAAGATCACATGGACATAAGAGTATAAACAACATATTTTTGTCAAACACAAAAATCGGCCATTACTCTACTAGACAGCAAAAATCAACTGTAAACATGAAGATAAAATTTACTATGTGAACATGAGCCTTGAAATCACTGACAGGTGGCTGGTCTATTAACTTATTCCCATAAGGGGAACTAATGTGAAATGCAGCCATCTGCTTACAGGACTAGTTGAATGTATTCGTCCATCAGTCTGCGCAATATTTTATCTGTGTTTTACAACAGAGAATTAAGCAGTTCATTGGATTCAAGGACCCAATTAAACAATATATTCTGAAATATTATTGCCTCCATCATGAAGAAACAGTATTAATGAGACAGAGAGAAGGTGATAGTGAAGGTTAACATTACTACTCCCATCCTAACATGGCAGAATAATGCAAAGTCTTAATAATTTTCAGGTATCACCACAATATATCCAGTATCCCAACCTACGAAACGGGATTTAGTCTCGAAAAATCATTAAAGTAAGAATAGAAAAGAAAGCAGAGGAATCCGAAGAACTCCATTAAGCCTGCTCCGCATGGCAGAGGACATGGCAGGTTTTCTCTAAAACGGCCACTCCGATAATTTTTTTTTTTATTTGTTCATGATGTAGAATATATAAGTGAGCTAGTATTACCCTGGGTTAGTTATTTCTCTATATCTGAAACTCCTGGCCTCTTTGTCCTCAGATGGTCATGTGATCTCAATTCTGACCAGCTCAGATTTACTTGAGCTTATGGATTAATTTTCTATTTAGTTTCTCAGTTTTTGTGATGCTATTACATGGGTCTACCACAGAAACTGCCTATAGGGGAACATAAAGACTCTTGTCCCAGTAACTGATAATGATTACACAGCTCCTGTCACACAGTTATAATAGAGGAGATCACAGTTCATCCTCCTGACTGTACACTTCTGCTATGTAGCTTATTTTGGTGAATACAGAAGGTTTTGATAATTAAACTGTCCCACCATCAGGCAGAATGGTATAACCTTAGCTAACGCTGTGCTGATGCATCATGGGATTGAAGTCAAACTGAAAGTAAAAAATCTCAGCCTCAACATGGTGGCTGATAAGCATCAGACAGTAGGCTGCACTGCATAGAAGTGACTGTAATACAAAGAAAAGTGTGACAGGCAATCAGATAAGGGAGGCAGGAATGGAAAAATGTGCTTTTGCCAGAGTAGACCTTTAAATATTTATAGAGGATAATCTATTTTAAACTGAAGATGCTACATACATATGTAATTATTTATATGTATAGAAATTTACCATAATGTCGGAGGGTCTTCTTAAATTATATGTTTAACCTCAAACTCTTAAATACTCATTGTCAAAAAAAATCAAGCACCTAGCAGGAGTTGATGGAATGGAATGAAACTTTCTCTGTGTGATTGTAACATTGATAAGTAAGTGATTACAATATCAGAGCCAAAGGATCATTTATTATGGAAAAATGAACACTTAAAAGGGAGGTTCTAGGACCCTGTTGTACCACCTCTAGCCTGGATACAAGATGTGATACGGGCAGGCATGGATGTTCTAGTACCCTGTTGTACCGCCTCTAGCTTGGATACAAGATGTGATACGGGCAGGCATGGAGACTCTAGTACCCTGTTGTGCCACCTCTAGCTGGGATGTAAGATCTGATACAGGCGGGCATGGAGGCATACAGGTTCTATATGGTATTCTGCGGCATACCAGTCCATATTTGCTGAAACTGAGCCTCTAGATCATACAAACTCAGAAACTGTCAAAATTGGCATCGCAGATGGTCCCATAGATGTTCAATTGGCACTAAATCTGGTTACTGGGCAGGCCATGGAAATATAGCAATGTTGTGGAGGCATTCCTGTGAGACCCTTGCTGTGTGTGGCCGAGCATTATTCTGTTCGAAAATGCCTTTTGGAAGAGACAACACATGTGGCTGCAGGATGTCCTGAACATATTGCTGAGCTGTCATTGTACCTTGTACCACTACTAGGGGTGACTGACTGTCACATGCAATGCCCCTCCCAGACCATCACACCAGCATGGGGCAGTCTGCTAATCCACAGCAAAGGCAGGATTGAGGTACTCACCCCTGGGTCTCCAGACACAAACATAACCATCGTTAATTCCAAACTAAACCTGGATTCATCGCTAAAGACAACTCAGTTCCAGTCCAGTTTTGTTGTTCACAACACCACTGCAAATAGAGGCGACAGTGGGTGTCAAAGGCAGAACACATAATGGGTGCTGTGAGACCAGAGGTTCTACAGCCAAGCACCTGGAAAGGGTTGGCTGTAGGACAGGCAACAAAACAATTGGAGCTGTTCCTGCTTGTCAAACAATCAGACAATCTGCTCTACTGGTGGTCTGTTGATGCATCTAGTGGTCAACAAGCTCTACACAAGCAGATAAAGAGGTCACTACACACAAGGAGCCTCTAAAAGCCTTCTTATAGGCTAAGGGTGAAACCACATTTAGGGCCTTAGGCGACAAGACCGTTCATCTAATCACCCTACAACTCTAATCATTTCCATACCTGCCTGAGATGGAACTGCATGCTGAGTTTTGCAGCAAAACGACAACTTCTTCTAGGTGCTTGATTTTTTTTTTTTTTTACAAAGAATGTAGTCTACATATTACCGCTTTGTAAACAGCATGTGCTTATCTTGTACTGTTTTTGACGTACATCATGTATTAGAGGGCATAGCTGTATTCCATATTTTGCCGGCTTTTTAACTAAAAGCAATCGGTTTGCCTTCCTTATGTTTTCTTGTTCTGTTGATTTGCATCCTGAAAAGTGTGGTATTTATGCCAGGCACTGCAGATTAAAATTGGCCATACACCTTAGATTGTTGTCGGCTTCGCTTATACATATCCACACTTGCCTCAGTCAAGCCTACATCTGAGCACAACTAGGAGAGGAGAATATGCTGCTGCCAGACACCTCCGGCAGCAGCTTATCTCCTGGGAGAATAAAAGAATCAATATGTTGAAATTCAACCTTTCCGATCCTTATTTTCTCCAACCTCTATCGTTTGGGGAGAGCTGAGAAATCTCTATACAGATTTGATAGTTGTCCGGTGCTGCTCAAATCAGGGTATTTGGACAACACTAGACTAATATGCATGGGTGCCTTAACTGTCCCACTGTATTATAGAAGATGTTTGGTGTGAGCTTGAAAACAACCTGATCAACTTTATAGCATGGTAACACTTGCCACTATTCTGATTCATACTAGGTGCCCAAATACTGTGTGGTTTGCAGGCACTATGTGCTTTTGTTAAATATCCAGCATGTTCTATCTACTGTGGTTTTTATCTTTATGTAAAACTTGCAGCATTGAAAATTTGCATGTAAATTCAATACCGCAATGTAGATTTTTTTTAGAATTCATTTCTGGAAACATTTTCCTAAACCAGTTTTTTCACGATAGCTGCATGCAATATCTGCCATGGTTTGTTCCGTGTAGTTGTGGAGCCACGTACAAGTAAAGAAAACAACAGAGCTGTGAATGTAGTTCTGGACTGTAATAAATGATATTTAACTGGCAATAACCTCCATTGTGCAAAAAACACAATGGGAAATGTCGTTGGTCATTTAGTAGAGATGAGCGAACGTACTCGGTAACGGCGATTTCGCAATCAAGCACCGCGATTTTCGAGTACTTCACTACTCGGGTGAAAAGTACTCGGGGGCGCTGTGGGTGAGCGGGGGGTTGCAGCGGGGAGTGGGGGGGGGGAGGGAGAGAGGGCTCCCCCCTGTTCCCCGCTGCTACCCCCACTCCCCTCTGCAACCCCCCGCCCCACAACGCACCCGAGTACTTTTCACCCGAGTAGTGAAGTACTCGAAAATCGCAGTGCTCGATTGCGAAATCGCCCTTACCGTGTACGTTCGCTCATCTCTATTATTTAGTCAATTTGACTTTGATTCTGCATCAAACCGGTGTCAAGTCCACGTCTACTAATAATTCACTGTCCAGGAAACACGTGCCATATAGACTATTTAAATTTTGCTTGTGAAAAAAAAAGTGACATGGCACTTCCTGATGTGGTAAGGGGGCCAATTCATGTTCAAATCCGCATCTTCAAATGAAAACGCGCAGTGTGAATCTGACGGGCAACTGCTATCCCCATCAATTCTATGGAAATGAAAGGAGCTTTGCTTTAGTGGGTCTACCACTGCTCCATTCATTAGGTAGACTTAGGGACTACCGTTTTCATAATCCCTGGGGGACCCAGCGGTTGGATCTGCAGCGATCATACGTTTATCATTTATCCCACAGGTAATAAATGTATTTAGCGGCAAAACCCCTGTACGTTTTTATGTAGGTTATAGCTACAAAAAATGTTAAAGGAGTTTTCCGGGCAAAAACTATTGATGACCTATCCGCAGTTAGTTGCTGGTGACCCACCGCTCAAGATCATCCAGTGATCATCTGATCGCCCGGCCGGCTGTTGGAACAGCCGGGCTGGATGTCAACATCGGGAGCAGAAGTGCCATAGTGGGATTCACTCCCACTGAAATCAATGGGAGCTGAAGCGACCATTACACGTCCCAAATTTCTGCATCTGACAGAAGTGTATCAGCTACTTCAGCTCCCATTGATTTCATCAGGAGTGAAGCCTAGTATGGCACTTCCGTTCCTTTCCCTGATGACAATGTCTGGTCGGGAAACCTGAACGGCGTGCCCCCAGCGATAAAACTATTGATGACCTATTCTGAGGATAGGTTATCACTAGTTTGTGCCTGGAAACACCCTTTAAAATTCTGTTAACATGAAACTATATTGAATGGGTTTTCACTCTTTCTTTAGCTTTCTGTATCTTCCGTCAATGGAAAGAGGCTGCATACGCACACTGACATATCAAGAGAATGGAGTCTGGGGACTTTGATGACAAAAATGCCAACTTTAACCTGGGGTGGAACGGATATGTTTTAACCATGAATGAGCCAGAAAACTTTGTCAAATGCCAACAAATGTAACTACCAAATAACAATTTCAAGGTCATGTACTTATATTGTGTTTTCCTCACTTCATAATTAGTGCACTCCTAAAACCATATAGAAATATGTTTAGAAGCTATAATGAAATGTTTTATCATCTTCAGTTTCCTCATAAAATGCATTTCTCACCTTTTAAAAGTAGAAGAATCCCAGCATGCCATGCGGCAGGAAAGTATGTGGCCTTCCATGGTGCTTGACAGAACCATGTTCAATTTGTATTGTTCTACCACATGGTTAGATCAAGCACAAAGGAAAACCTCATTAAGAGTCATAGCCAGTGTTAAGCAGCACTAGAGAAAGAAAGATGTGAAGAGAAGCATGGAAGAGAACGAGCTGTAGACCTAAGACAGCTGACCCCTTCCACTATAGAGAAACTGCTCAGATGGTCCGTCATTTAAGGAACAGCCGGTTTTTGGATATGTTAGTTGGAGGTGCAGTGAAATAATGCTGTCAGTATACAAATTAGCTTTTCCTGGACATAAAAGCCTTTGAGAAAAAATGATATAGTGTCACAAACAAAAGTAACATTCAAGCCCTTATTCTGTACACTTGACACATGTTATACTTAATACAAATGTAACTTTCTGAACACTAATGTACCTTTTTAATCTCCATACAGAAATTTGTCCTAATTAACTCCTCAATACATTTTTACAGTAGTTGGAGTCTCTTTTTCTGAAACATAGATCCAAATCCCAAAAAACAAAAGCAAAAAACTTTTGGCTGCCTGCAAGCATCACTCGGGAGGATTAGTGAATACTGTTAGTGCATTCACTTCAATAATAAAACAGTATGTAGTAAGCTCCTAACATATCCTATTGGTGGCCATGAGAAAATCACTTAAAGGGGTTGTCCCACTTTTAGCTGTTTTGCTGCAGGTAGAAGACAGCGCCTTATATTAAGCAGTGGTCCGGATTGGTACTGCAGGCAATGTCCCATTCACTTCACTAGGACTCAGCCTGCACTACCAACCCATGCCACTGTGCATTGTACAGAGCTGTCTGCTTCCTGCAGCAAAACAGCTAGAAGTGGGACAATACTTTTAACTAGATTTCTTGCAGTGGATTTGGATCTCTGTATCAGAAAAATAGAAGTACAAATGGTAAATATAATAAGAAACAAATGAACACAGAATTTGGAGCCAAAATGGCAACATGGAACAAAGAGGCATTCGCTTTAAGAAAAATGTAACCTTAAGGCATCCTTCACACACATTTGTGCATTTTTTTAAAGGTACTTGTGTTTTGCAAGCGCTTTTTGGGTGGTTTTTTAATTCACACATTTTTAACGTGCATTTTTTTTCTGGTATTTTTCATGCCCCATAGACAATGCAGAAATGTGAGGAAAAACTGCCAATTGGAAGATAAGCCACTTGTCCAAAAAACGAATGACAAGTGGGAAAAAAGCCACAAACATGCACTATTAGTGGTACACTTAATATTTCCTTGTTGACTTCCAGCTGATATCTGGCAACCAGGTTTTTTGCTCAATTATAAATGCAGCAAAAAATGCTACTAAGAAAGTGGTGTTTTTCCTGTGTTTGAAACCGCACTAATGGTATGTCTACGCGGGGCGGAAATGCTGCCGGATGTCCATTGCGAATTCCACAGCATTTCTGCATCGGTTACCCGGCGGCTTGTACTGGCGGACACTGGTCACCTCTGCATCACCTGACCAGCCGCGCTGCGCTCACCAATGGTGCAGATTTTGACTCCGTTTTGCTTGCAAAATACCATAAATTTTATGTACTTCTTCACATGTTATTTTATACAGACATGTGTTTTTTCAGCCCTTTGTTTAATTATAGAGAAATCTATGGGAACTTGACCGAACACGACAATACATATAGTGCATGCTGTGTTTAAAAAACAAAAAAACATATTGCACTAAAAAAATGCACTAAAAGTGAGGGAACGTGCCTCAAGAAAAAATACACTCTTTATAATGTGATTCATAACTCTATTCATCTCTATGGGACGGCTATCTGCACCAGTTCCATAGAAATCAAGGGAGCAATAGTGTGCATGTGTGACCGCCACTCCATTCATATTTCAACTTATGAACCCCGTTTTTGTGATTGGTAGAGATTAGAGATGAGTGAACGTGCTCGTTTAGGGCAATTACTCGATCGAGCAGCGCTTTTTTCGAGTAACTGCCTACTCGGGCGAAAAGATTCGGGGGGCGGCGTGGTGGAGCAGTTACTTGAAAAAAGCGCTGCTCGATCGAGTAATTGCCCTGAACGAGTACGTTCGCTCATCTCTACTAGAGATCCCAACAGTCATACAATCACCGATCAGATACTTATTCTGTGGAAAGGTGAAAAGTTGCTATGATGGGACAACTTCTTTAAAACTACTATACTGCTCACACAGTTACACAACTCATGTCAAGCATCAAAGATCTAGCTAGTAGACACCAACAGGATAAAGTCAGGGTGGAGTTTCTATTATAGAATGTAGGTAAATAAACAGCAATCGAATATATATATATATATATATATATATATATATATATATATATATATATATATATATATATATATATATATATATATAAAGTCCCCCTAAAAGTGAGCAGGAAATTAAGTGAGTTCACTGCTGATCTTTAATAATTAACTGCATAAATCACAAAAACTACCAGCTATCTTACCGTACTTTGGGTTTCAGCTCTAATATGTGGGATCCCATATTCATTGCAGACAAGGCGGCGTTCTACTTGGGTATTAGCAGTTTTTCAGATGCATAAGATGTTCTGTTTGGAAGTAGTGCTCCCTATGGTAAATGTAAAGTCCCCCGATGCGATCACCAACTCCCAGGGTGACGTCACATTGTGACATTTTCTTGGCAGACTGTTTTTGCAGGGTGGTTTGCCATTGCCTTCCCCAGTCATCTTTACCCCCCAGCAAGCTAAGTACTCATTTTACCAACCTCGGAAGAATGGGTGGCTGAGTCAACCTTGAGCCGGCTACCTGACACAAGCAGGGAATGAACCCGCAACCGTCAGGTCGTGAGCCAGAGCTGAGGACTGCATTTTATCTATGTACTTGAGATTTTCACACGCGTTAAAAAAATCACAAGTGCTTCCAGCATCAATGGTAAAAATCGCATCGCATGCGAGTGCAATGTAATTTTTTTCTAAAGGTCCAATTGGAAATAATGGGTGATTCCTTGCGAGGAATCACATAAAAATAGGATATGCTGCGATTTTTCAATCTAGCAGCATCGCAGCGAGAGACAAATCACCCATGTGAATAAGGACATTGAAATCAATGTGTTATTTTCACGGGTGAGATCCGTCCATATAGCTATCTCACAGAGCATCGCACGTGAAAATCGCCCATGTGAATATACCCTGAAGCTGTAAACCACATGGGCAGAACAACCTGGTTGTTAGTTTAAGGTGGGTAGGGGGATCTTACATGAATGGATTCCTATTGCAGAATAAAATCGCCAGTGTTAATACAGCCCAAGGCTAGTTTCACATGGGTATTCGCGATTTTACGCAGAGAAAATCATGGATAAATCACGTCTTTGTTCCCACAATTTTTGAGCGTCAGCGATACTTTTGTTTAAAATAATCTCACATCACATCGCTGCCACCCACGACAAAATCACACGGTTTTTTATTGCATAAGTCAATAGGACTTTTTTAATGTTAAAAAAACGCATCACAACCATTCAATGCAATGGCTGTGATTGGTTCATCTAGCGCCGCAGTGATTGGTTCATCTAGCGCTGCAGTGATTGATTCTCGAGCGCCACGGCTCAGCCAATCAGAGCCAGCGCTTTCTGGAGGTGGCTGAAAACTACAGACAAGTGTGTCAGAGCTTCAGAGAGAGATGTGCGGCAGAGTGGACAGCGCCTGTTAGGTAATAATGTGTGTTTTTTTTTAATGCAGCTAGGGATTTTAGGGCTCAAATAGTAGGATTTCCTACTGTAAAAGTTACATCACAGCGCACCAAAACTGCGTTTTGGTGCGATGCAACATATTGGAAGGCTCCATAGGGAAAGACGGGCTACAAAACATCGCAAATCATGGCAATATGTTTTTCATGCTGTGATTTTTTTCTCTTGCACTGTCGTATGCTACAAAACATTGCTAATGTGAAGGAACCCATTGGAAAGCATGAGCTTCACACATATGCAATTCGTAGCGCTGTCACATCGCAAGAAAATAGCGTGATTTTTTTGTGCGTGTGAAAGCGGCCTAAAGGTACGAAGTTTAAAAACAAAGCTTGTTTAAACATGTGATGCAACTGAATGAATCGTGCTGCTGGCATTGATTCCTATGGTAGAAAAAAACAAAGCTACCAGGGTCTGTCTGGATCCCATTCTTTAGAAGCACAGAAGTAAAGGATCTGCATAATTTCTGTGCTCTGTTGCATCCTGTTTTACAGTACGAAAAAATAAACATTCAAGAGGGCACAAAAAATGAAGAGTGAGCCTAGCCTTATTCTGCATCACTCCAGGCGTATGGTGCTTCAGTCCCCACTGACCTAGAATGATCACGTAGAAGTGATCAAACTGACAACTCTGATATAAATTTTTTACTTGGCAACTCAATTCTGCAAAAAGAAGCTTTGTTTGTCAAAGTAAAATATCAGTAGACGTAGAACACATAATCGCTTCCAGGATTAAAAGGGTTGTCCAATTTTTAACTATTGATGGCCTATCAACAGAATAGGCTGTAAATAGTAGATCAGTGGGGGTATGCCACCCAGTATCCCTACCAATCAGCTGTTTACTGGCCTGATGCATTCCTACACTGAGCTGATTTCTGCAGGAAGCAGACAGCTCCGTTCTTACTGTAGTGGCCAAGCTTGGTATTACACACACAGATCTCATTCACTTCAATGGGAACTTTATGTGCAATACCAAGCCAGGCCACTGCAGTGAGACCTGAGCTGTCTGTTTTCTTAGTTCAATAAACAAGCACACTGACCCACAGAACAGCTGATTGTTGGGTATCCCATGCGGAAGACCCCCGCTAATCTGCTATTGAGAGCCTATCCTGTAGATAGGCTGCCAATAGTTTGCAACTGGATAATCCCTTTAAACCATTTTCAATATATGAGGCTGCATGTAAATAATGTGAGTGATAAAGTCATTCAATGCAACATCAATAAGAAGCATGTGACTTAGTAACATATCCAGTGAGCATAGTGCTGTATGTATACAGTCACAAGTCAGGTCGTAATGAATGATACATCACCTGAAGCTTCCTCACTAACATTGGGCCACAGCATCTTGACAACATATGGCAAAATCCATTGAGGAGTTTAAGAGGGGACTAGATGTCTTTCTCGAGCGGAAGGATATTACAGGATATAGACATTAGGTGACCAGCTGGTTTGTACTCCCGGGTCTTACAGTCAGGTAGGGACTATCAAAGGTTGATCAAGGGATTATTCTGACTGCAATTAAGGAGTCGCGAAGGAATTTTCCCCCAAATGGGCTAATTGGCTTCTGTCTCTTGGGGTTTTTGCCTTCCTCTGGATCAACAAGGGGGTTGAAACAGGCTGAACTAGATGGACATTGTCTTCATTCAGCCTAACATACTATGTTAATATGATACTATGTTACTATGAGCCCCATTGTCCCGTAACACTATATAAGTATAATGAACATCCCTTTAACATAGCTCTTCTTCACTGATCAAAGATCTTTCATCAAAAGTATTTATGTGCTATGATTTCCCTTTTCAGATGATTACTGAGTATTGTATTGTGTCTGTGACATGGCATACAATACTCGCAACTATAGATGTTACACCAGTATTCTCTCATACTCTTCTAAATTCTGGGTGCCATTTACCAAGCAAAGCACTCGAAGAAACACAACAGGAAATAGAAAATCACTGTTACTCCTAGCAGAACAATAGTATTCATGGCAAGCTGTGTTTGAATGAAAAATGCACGCTACATTAACTTTTTCTTATATTTTTGCTTAGATTACATTAGAGATTGCACAAAGGAGTTTGTTCCTTCAATGTTTAAATTACCCTCAACAACAGAATCCAATAATCAAGGCTAAATACCCATGACAGCCGAGGCAGCTGTGTTACATGATCATCCTTACATGTATGAGACCCGTGTGACCTGGCTTGCAGGCTGCTGCCGTCAGCGTTAGACCACACAACGAGTTCTGTACCTGTCAGGCTATTTATAAATATGTGTTTATTTTATTTAAATATTGATAAATGTTCTGATTTTCCGACTCCGTTTTCAACAAGGGAGAAGATTTTGTTAAGAAACATGCTGGTGCATTGATTTCCATCGTCTAGCTTGAAGGTAAGAATGACTTTCGGAAGCAATTACTGGAAGATGTGTGCTTTGTAAAGGTGGGATCTGCGTTGAGTGCTCATTCTGTATGACAAACATTTATTTAATCATATTCAATAACGGGTGGTTGAGGTTCAGCCATAAGATGGATAAAGTAGAAGTGCACTTTTCTGAAAGGCAAAATACACCATCTTAAAAGCTGTGTGCCCCCTCTTTATGTTTGCTTAGAAACAAGTACTGTAGATGCGTAAAATCCTTCATAAACACCAACTAGGTATGAGCCATAAGCATTACAGTTCATAAGGATGGGATGTAAAGGCAGCAGGTAGTACAACAAGTGAATTAATTCATCCTTTCAGCATGACCCATATGTAAAGACTTGTATAAAGATAGATAGATATGAGCTAGATAGATAGATAGATATGAGCTAGATAGATAGAGATAGATAGATAGATAGATAGATAGATATGAGCTAGATAGATAGAGATAGATATGAGCTAGATAGATAGATAGATAGATATGAGATAGATAGATATATAGATATGAGATAGATAGATATATAGATATGAGATAGATAGATATGAGACAGATAGATATGAGATAGATAGATATGAGATAGATAGATAGATAGATAGATAGATAGATAGATAGATAGATAGATAGATAGATAGATATGAGATATGAGATAGATAGATATATAGATATGAGATAGATAGATGAGATAGATAATAGATAGAGAGATAGATATAAGATAGACAAATATGAGATAGATAGATATGAAATAGATAAGAGATAGACAATAGATAGAGGGAGATAGATATCAGATAGACAGATATTAGATAGATATGAGATAGATAAGAGATAGATAAGAGATAGATTAGATAGATTAGATAGATGGAATGTGCAGCAATACACTTGAAATAACTGCCAGCAAGACACATGCAAGGTTGGTGAACGCAGCATTTTTGTGTGCACCCATTATCTCTATTTTGATCGCTGAAAACAGCATCCGGATGGAACCATGGCCTTTTGTTACTCAAACTGAGACCCACTTTTGTCTCCATTCGAGAAGTTTTCCTTTCCTTTGACCAATGAAAGCCTATGGTTCTATCTGCTTACCATTTTAGGCACTCCATACATAACACTAGGACAGAAAGGCTGGGTGAACATAGAAACATTTTGTAAACCCAACTTAATAAATTAAATTTCCCAACATTTACTGAAATACGCTCACCTACAGTCAATAAAAATAAGAGACATAGACTTTACTGGTCCAACAGGAGCATATTATAGGGATAGGTCTGATGGACTATTAGAACGAACACAAATAAATAAAGCTTGCAGTATTCATGAGCCCGACGCTCACCTTCACCGGGCCCCGTACCCTACGATCGATGACCACTGTATATACAGGCAGATACATCAGCGAAGTTGGTGTTAAAAATACAGAATCCCTGAAGAACCCCATTAGGAGTCAGTAGGACCCATCATAATTCACCGGTATCCACTCGAGAAAGGATCCGTATTGCTATCCTAATTATCCTAATGTCTTAACTGCCTCGATTATGGTGTACATTTATATTTTATGATCAAATACAAATAATAGTCAATGGAAGTCAAAGAATGGTCATCAAATCCCAATGTGTGATTAGTGAAAAGGCTAACTGTACAGGTTCAAAGAGGATTTCCACCCAAGACAATAAAATGGAGCTATATTCATAAATCAGACTTTAGAGCAGGAGCCAAAGCTCAGTAATTATTCATATTTACAGAGATGATTTGCGGTGGTGGCTATTTTTAGAAAAGTGACAACAGGAAGTGCAGCCATATTGGTTGTCACCTTTGAGTTAGTTTCTCAGACACTGATGCTGAAACTGTCCCTGGAGTGTGCTGATGTATGGAGTACTCTGTCCACAACTGCTTTACTACTTTCTTATAATAAAGAAGGTTCGAATGATTAAATTTATGTTTACAAAATAAGGAAACAAATAACATTACTAAAAAACCCTTCTTTTTTTCTATTTATTCTTTTTTAGCCTATGTGTATAATTGATTTTTCTAAGCCTAACCGAATTTGCCAAATGTAATTTAAAAAGCTGCTCAGCATCCATTACAGAAAACACTGTTTTTGCTGATTTGATTATGAGCCTATCTGGAAATGCTCACATATTAGTAGAAGAGGCAGCCCTGGCCAGGGTAAATGAATTACCTGTACAACGGAACTTCTTGCTCTTGATCTGGCTGATGCGTTTGTTGGCGAGGCGGCGTGGGCTGGTGCATCGGGCGCCGCTGGTTTCTATTGGATTATCTTGCAGGTAATCAGCAAGCCACTTCAAATGGCAGTCACACACAAATGGGTTCTGTGCTAAATGTCTGACGGAGAGACAGGAAGTTTAATCAGAGGTGACTGGGTCCTGCTTTTACGCCATTCCACTTGTTTGTAGTTAACAGGGTAAAGGTAAAGGAATTACATTATCTATTGTAATGGACTTTCAGGTTGAAAAAAATATTTGATTGTTTTAGAGCATATACGGTATTATTTGTAAAAACCGAAGAGATACAATTCTACTAAAAGCTCATATTACTATTATTATTGGTTGCTACAGTACTATGCAAATGTTTTAGCAGATGTGGAAAAAATACTCAAAAGTGAGATTTTTTTCAAAAATACAAGGCATCTGATTGACCTCTAGTTTATTCTACAGCAGGACAACGACCCCAAACATCTAGACAATGTCATTAACAAATATCTTCAGTGTAAGGCTGCCTGTCCATGGGCGATAGTCATAGCATGATCCGCGGCGATACATTGCCCACGGATTACGCTATTAAAAACTTTCCATAGGATAACTATGGAAAGCGCAGCCTGACATCCACGAGCAAAAATAATAGCGATTCTCCGATTGCGGGATTAAGATCGCGGCATGCTGCGATTTGCCCCGATTCTCAGCGGTGAGCCTATCTATTAGATAGGCTCATCGTGGAGACCTGTCAGTGCTCCCTCCTCCCCTGTGGCGGAATATCGCTAGCGATATTTCGTCACGGCTTTGGACAGGCAGCCTAAAGAAGAACAAGGAGTCCTGGAAGTGATGATATGGCTGCCACAGAGCACTGATCTCATCATCATCCAGTCTGTCTGGGATTACATGAAAAGTCAGAAGGATTTGAGCAAGCCCAAAACCACAGACGATCTGTGCTTAGTTCTTCAAGATGTTTGTAACAACCTCAATGGTGAATTCCTACAAAAACTGTGTGCAAGAGAACCCAGAAGAATTGATGCAGTTTTGAAGGCAAAGGCCGGTCACACCAAATACTGACGTGATTTACATTTCTCTTTTGTTCAGTCACTTTGCATTTTGTTAATTGAACAAAAAACTATTAACGCTTCTATCTTTGAAAGCTTTCTTACTTTGTAGTATTTTTCCACACCTGCCTAAAACTTCTGCACAATACTGTATATGTTATTTTTCATTTATTTTCTATTATTTCGGCCTCCTTTCTGTCATCGCTGCCTTGAAGAGACCACAGAATTTTTGCAGAATTAGTACAAAATACAGTAAGAAGCCAAGCTTTGTCTAACTGAAGGCCTTGTGGAAGAACGTGATTCATAACTAAAACAGTGACAGTAGCAGAGCCGATTGGTTTTATCTTACTTACCGCTTCATTTGTATGTCTGATAGAGACAAAAAGAGAATTGTCTCTTTCCTATTTTGACAAATGGGAAGTCTGACCAGCCTTAGGCAACAAGACATTTGTCAGTTAAACATTGCAGGTTGCCAGTGATCATCATATTTAACAAAGGCAGCGAATCCAGGAGTATATCTGACAGAAGGTTCAAACTATTCTTAAATAATAATGTGCCTGCAAAAGTTTTAACCAACACATGCTATTAAATTAGCTAAAAAGAAGGAAAAGAGAAATAGTGACATTTTAGGGACGGTTGTGTGGAGTAAGGCTTTGAAAATGGAAGTCTGTAGATATGCAACTGAACACTAAACTGAGGATATGACCCTTTTATTTGATATGATTGCTAATCTGGATGCATCATTTCACTTCTATTCTTTGCCCTGCTTTATGGAGATGATAAAAGTGGCAGCATTCAATGCACCTGGAAACAGTGGGATCTTAGAACACAATTATGCTAGCTATCATCATATAGATAGCAGCCTGCTGTGTCCTATCCCTGTGAAATCCATATTGTAGATTGTGGCATACTCTATTGTTAACATCTGAGGTTTTCTGTATGGTTAAAAGGATTTTCACAATATAGTAAGTGAAGACATATCCCTACGACATGCCATTACTTATTGACTAATAAGTGTAAGGATCCATAAACTATAGGGTCTACTGTGCTACTCTAGTTGAAGGGGGTGCCAAATTGTAAACTACCGATGGCCTATCCTCAAGCTTAGGTTATCAACAGTAGATTGGTGCGGTCTGCCACCCAGGAACCTCATGATTTGCTGGGTTGATGTTCTTGTGCATTAAGCTGATTTCTGCAGGAAGCAGACAGCTCTGTTTCCACTGCAGTGGTTAGGCTTGGTATTGCAGGTCAAGCTGCTATTTATTTCAATGCCTGCAATACCAAGCCTAGCCACTACAATGCAAACAGAACTCTCTGCTTCCTGCAGAAATCAGCACAAAGCCTAATCACACTGGCCCAGAAAACAATTGATTGGCAAGGGTTCCGGGCAATGGATCTCCAATAATCTATTATTGATGACAGTTTATAACTGAACAACCCCTTTAGTCCCTCCAGCTTACTGTCTTCTCTACACAGTAGTGCTCCCAGCCACCCACTGTTTGTTTAATTACAGCAGAGTTCAATGAATGGAGCCGTATTTCAGTTCCCTCTATAGTTGGGCCATATTTTATCCCATGATGCAGAAGTGCTTGCTTCTACTGGAACCAGATGCCATATGACCTACACAATAAATTGGTCTTCTCTATCCCCAAAACCAAGAGCCTCTGATATCAAATAATGGTGAGTTTTCCTCTTGTGATGGAGACTTATTAATGGCACTTTCCAACCCACGTAAGTATGTGTTGCTTCTAAGTCTTCTAGAACCTTAAAAATGTGACATTTCCGGAAGCTTTTGGTGAATAAAGCTTTATTATGAGTAGCTATAAAAAGTGAACCGTTTTCAATATCTTCCTCTTCAACAAAATTGAATTAATCATCAATGCAGCCTTGAATCTTCGACTATAAATAGGGCCAAACGCAACGGATGGCATTGAAAGCTCTTTCATTGTTATCCGCCTCCACCGCTAGTGTATTTCTGAGTAAATAAGCACAAAGCGGATCCCAACATATGAATCTATTCTACAGAGTACTGCTTCTTCATAAGGGTAATACCGAACAGAGTAGGGGGATACAAAACAGCACCTCAACACGTATAGCACAAACATACCATGTCATGATGATACATGCTGTTAGGCTTTAGTACAGTGAACATCTGTGACTTGTGTATACTCACAGGGTTTGAATTGATTTCAGAGGTGCAAACAGACCCTTGCTGATTGTCTGCAGTTTGTTGTCATACAAAGAAAGCAGATTTAAACTTTGGAGATCCTGGAATGTGTTCACCCGCAGGCAGTTAATTTTGTTGGCATTCAGTAGTCTGAAAAAAAAAGACAAATTAAAGGCAAAAATAAATTATATTGTAAACCAACTTATAATACTGTATATACTGGGACAAAGCAAAAAACGACCAGTAACATTTACCAGCATACATTAATATTTCTCCCATATTGGAATGGGTGCCTCTCTGCTTTTATCTTATATATAGAGGGTGGCCCACGTTGAAAAATGTGTCTTTGTTGCCCATAGCAAGCAATGGCAGCTTTAATTTCTGGTAGTGCTGAGGTTAAATTAGAGCTGCACTGTGATTGGTGGCCATGGGGAAAAAAAGACATTCGACAGCTTTCTTAAGAGTGTGGTGGCGGCTACTTTTCCGTGGGCCATCCTGTATAATTTTCTAGCATTTCATGCATACCTTGTACAGTGTGACTACACTTCCTTAAAGGGTTACAGCCTATAAATACCTGATTGGTGGGGATTCCCTTTCCTCTCAGCTGTAAAATCGTATCTTGTAGAAGATTGAATGCAGCGATGGCCGGGTTTGTGGGCTGCCACTACGTATATGTAACCCCTTAGTGACGAGCCTCCTTTTTGTCTTAAGGACAAAGCAATTTTCATTGTTGCATTGCAAGATCCATAACTAGAGATGAGCGAGCACCAAAATGCTCGGGTGCTCGTTACTCGAGTCGAACTTTCAGTGATGCTCGAGAGTTCATTTCGAGTAACGAACCCCATTGAAGTCAATGGGCGACTCGAGCATTTTTGTATATCGCCGATGCTCGCTAAGGTTTTCATTTGTGAAAACCTGGGAAATTCAAGAAAGTGATGGGAACGACACAGAAATGGATAGGGCAGGCGAGGGGCTACATGTTGGGCTGCATCTCAAGTTCCCAGGTCCGACTATTAAGCCACAATAGTGGCAAGAGTGAGACACCCCCCCTCCCCACTGTCAGCATAAAGATCGTTTTCCTCTGCCACAGCTGTAACAGCTGTGGCAGAGAAGAACGATGTTAGCCCATTGAATTCAATGGAGCCGGCAATACAGCTGGCTCCATTGAAAGCAATGGGCTGCCGGCGATCGCGGGATGAATTGTCGGGAAGGGGTTAAATATATAAGTCCTTCCCTGCAATTCATCCAGAAATGTGTAAAAATAAAAAATATATATATACTCACCTGGTCCCGGCAGACGGAGTTCAGCGCGGCCAGCGGCAGTCCTCCTGAACTGCTCTGAACAGCTGTGAGCAGTATTCAGCAGCCGGGGATTTAAAATCCCCGCCTGCTGAATGAGCTGCCTCTAATTGGTCACAGCCTGACCAATCAGAGGCAGATTCCACTCACACACCCATTCATGAATTTATGAATGGGTGTGTGACTGCTGCCTCTGATTGGCTCAGCGGGACCAATCAGATGAGAGGCAGCAGTCACACACCCATTCATAAATTCATGAATGGGTGTGTGAGTGGAATCTGCCTCTGATTGGTCAGGCTGTGACCAATTAGAGGCAGCTCATTCAGCAGGCGGGGATTTTAAATCCCCAGCTGCTGAATACTGCTCACAGCTGTTCAGAGCAGTTCAGGAGGACTGCCGCTGGCCGCGCTGAACTCCGTCTGCCGGGACCAGGTGAGTATATATATATATTTTTTTTTTTTTTACACATTTCTGGATGAATTGCAGGGAAGGGCTTATATATTTAACCCCTTCCCGACAATTCATCCCACGATCGCCGGCAGCCCATTGCTTTTAATGGAGCCGGCTGTATTGCCGGCTCCATTGAATTCAATGGTCAGTGCTCGTTTAATCGAGACGAGTACCGCGTGGTGCTCATCTCGAGTAACGAGCATCTCGAGCACCCTAATACTTGAACGAGCATCAAGCTCGGACGAGTATGCTCGCTCATCTCTATCCATAACGCATTGACATAGCCATAGGAGGGCTAGTTTTTTTTGGGGGGACAAGATATATTTTTCAATGGCACCACTCTGAAGTACATATAATGTGTTGTATAACTTTTACCATCTTTTTTTAGGGTGGGGGTTGGGGGTGGAAACCCCCTCATTGTATTTGTGTTTTGTGTTTATAGTGTTCACCATTCAGTAAAAGTTTCATGATAACTTTCTTATCTGGATCAGCACGATTACTGGGATATCAAATTTGGATAATTTTTAAAAACTTTTTTTACTACTTTTGCAAAATAGAAACATATTTTTAAAGAAAAACAATGGAATGTGCATCACATACAAAGACATATAGCATTTTTATTTTGCCGGCAAAAGAGTTGCATAAGGGCTTACGGGGAGAGTTGTAGTTTTTATTTGTACCAGTTTGAGGTACATGTGACTTTTGGATTGCTTTTATTTAGTTTTTACACATAATAATTATCGCTTAACATTCATTCAAACGACCGAAAATGAGCCATAATCGTTACATGTAAATGCTGCCATCATGCACTTTTTGTCTGAACGATGATTTTAAGGTAAACTTAAAATCCATCATTCAGCCGCAGAGAGATAAAGTATCTCTCAATAGACCACATGCTGTGTTTTCCACGGGAGACTACATTGTATTCTGCCAACAGCCTCAACGAGAACAATGCAGCTGTTTGCATAGCAGGGCATGTGTTTAGTCACATACTGGGCTCCGCAAACAGCTTGCTGAGGCCTAGTTACATGCAAATGAAGATAATAAAGTGTGAATGGACATTAGTGTCTATTCACACTTTATGCAAAAAGATCACTAAAACTTTCAATCCTTTTAAAGATTATTATGGCGTGTAAATGGGCCATAATCCTATCACAGCAGCCTATTATACTCTCCCAGAGGTGGAGCCTAATAGGCTGAGTTACATGATAAACATGGAGGCCGTTTTCAGGCTTCCAGTTGCCATTGGTACCTTGAAATAACAATGCTGGGGGCCAAGGGTGATAAAAAGAACACCGTCCCCCTGTCATCTGCTTACATGCTGAAGTTGCTATTGATTGTGGCATGGAAGAGGCTAAACTGCCAGCATATGAAGTTTCTCCTCTACTGACAGTTAGAGCACGAGCGTAGCTGTCAGTAGTCAGCCAGGCCACCGCCTGAAAAAACAGTATGCATGTGGGCACTGATGCCAGGAGAATTGGCAGCGACACCTGATTTCTTGTGACATCATGTGTCACAGAAATCTCCCAGTCTACAGCAGCCTGCAGAAGTGGATCCCAGCTGCCGCGGAGGGGTAAGTATCTCTCTGCTTATTATTTTCACACCAAGGGTCCTATTGAAAAGGGAGTGTCCAGTAACCAGACAGCCCTTTAAATCCCATATAAAAAACACCAGGGCAGATTTACAAATCCTGTCTAAAGTTAGACAATGCAAGCTTCTCACAATTGCTAATGCTGGATGATGTTTCTGGCACATCTTTAGATACGGTACTTGTGTCTAGTATTATAACTTTTGGGTTGCCTTAGTTTGTGCTAAAATTTCAATGCACATTCTGATATAAAGCACATCCTGTTGTAGATACACCATGCCTCTTGTTGAGTGAGGTGCAGTGGGTTATTCTTACTGGCGCTGTGCTTTATGACTAGTTCTAGAACTTGATGCGACAACATGAGCTAGAAATGTGCCAAATTTTGGGACATTCCGAAGGTTTAGTTTTGTTCTAAAGAAAGATGTACTATCAAGCAGCATTAGTATGTGAAATAAGTGATATACCATAGCAATACTTACTTCTATAGCTATAACAGCATTACGTGGCAATTCTTGTGATAGCCATTTCCATCTTTTCAACATGAAAGGGGACCTGTCACTAGGTTCATGGTGCCCAAACCACAGGCAGCATGACCCCGAGCCAGATCTGCTCCTGTGTATGTGTTATTCTGGAACGGTGCAGTATTTCAGAACAAACATATCTTGAAGAACAGTACTCTCTAGTCAAAGAGGTGGGCCATACCGGCCTCTCCCTGCCCACAGCATGCAGAGTGACAGCTCTACCCCTATATGCAAGCTGGTGGGAGAAGCTTAGCCTGGCCCACTTCTTGACTTGAGAGCTCCATTCCCAAGTCATACAGGCAAACTTCAAAGTGTGTTTATTCTGAAGCGCTGCAGTGTTTCAGAACACTTACCTGGGGGCACTGTGTATACTTTAACAGAGTAACTGTGGGCAAAATATTGCGAAAAAACTACTAGATTGCATCTTAAATGGTCTAATCATCAAAATCTAATTTTCAGGTGTAATTCCACTAATATGTAGCCACTTTCTCACCTTTGAATTCTGCAGTCTTTAATTACAGCTATTACTACAATATTCTCCTTTGGAATCGGCGAGTCTTTTACATTAATTTAACAGATTTATGCATTAGTTTATTCTTTAAAACCAATTTCCTTAAAAAGGGATTCTAGCTTGCAATCTAGGGTTTTAGTATGGTACAATAATAAAAGCTGGCTTAGTCATTTAATCTTTATCAAATATAAGTTATTCCCCTCTTGTCAACCAAAGAATAACGTTCTGCATGTTAACTATTTTACAAAATGAAGGCTACTGAAGGAAAATAAAAACCTTCTTTGGGTTGACTGTGAAGGGCAGCACAACCATTTCAGAAGCAATTCTTAAAGCAGGGTTTGGATGGATGGCAAATGTGACATAGCATGTACTTTGCTGCATTATACTTAGTGATTTAATTTATTCTATTACCCAAGGGGCTCGCAGCATTATTGGATTGCCTCTTCTACAGGCTTAAAAATGGCCATGGTTAATGTTATTAAAAATCCTTCTATCTCTTTAGATAGGGCAGAATATGTTTCTTCGGTTTTATCCGGCATGACATGCAGCCGCTTGAATACAGGTAATAGGCTTGGGAGACTGTTTCCTCCCCAAGTGTCCAGCCATATTCACGAGTCAAAACACATTTATTACAAGATGTATTTTGGCATGCTCCTACTTGATTAAAAAAAGCTTACATTTGGGATGTTAAGTGTTGAAAATCTTCATTTCTATTTTACATCCAATGTTTGCAAATACAATTTCAGTTGCAGCCTTCACCAAAAATGTGTTTTACTAAGAAAACAGTTGTACACAGTTTTTAGTTTATAGATATAGATTTTCTATGGTTAAACTGTAGTATGGATAAAACACCAAACTGGAATATTTTATCCAAATTATGATTTCCTAAGTCATATTTCATCCCCTTTTCAAGAGCTGCTATGGGTTGATTCACATCATCTTATATTGTGCGCCCAGTCTTACCATCCCGGTTTCTGTCTGAATTGCTGAAAATGACATTCAGACGGAACCCTTGATAGAACTATAGGCTTTTAAACAGAACCCAAACAAACTCAACCTATTTCAGAATGCAGGTTCAGGGGCGAACAGCTGATCGTCCTAGGTCCTGTTTCTGCTACCCCCAAAAACAGCTTTTACCAAGGTAAGCCATAGCCAGCCACTACAGAAGAAATGTAATATTTCAGGATGGTTTTACAGAATTGGATGTTCTATAATACAAAGATGGCACATGGCCCGACAGAATAGATCTATGTCCTTTTCTACACTATTGTCATCCAAAATAAACTGAAATTGGGTCAAATGGAGACCAAAGTTTGCAATACTTGCATCTCTGTTCTTTGCTGGAGTAATTAAAGTCTCTGGCTTCATCCAGGGTTCCATCTAAATGCTGTTTTTATCAATACAACTCCAAGACAGAAAGGCAGGCTGCACACTAAAATGTAGTGTTAACCCAGCCTTGGCTGTACTTGTGCCAGTATGGTGGTATTATTTTGCCACAGTATGGGGGTACTATCCAGTCAATTTATGGTGGTAATATGGAGTTGAGAGGGCCTAAGCTGAACTTTTATGCCAGGGTTCTTGAGTCTGTACCTACAGCTGTGCTTCAACATCAGGACAAAAGGCAACTGGAAGCTGCCATAGACCGTAAACGTTCTTTCCATGAGTAGTTCATCTAAAGTAACAATGTCTGACAACAACAATAACTGTGCAGTTATTGTAATCAGTGACTTCTTCTTCCACTATGAAGAAATCCAATCTGTAAGGTCATACAGACTCAATTAACTGTGATCTGCATGTGCAACTTTCCAAATGTTTACCAGCAAGTCGAATGAAAAAAAGATCATAAGCTATTTGCATCCTTAACATCTGGTCACTGAGAAAATATTCTATATTCGTGTTGCGGAAAGAAAAAGATGACGTAGAGGAGTCACATTTGTAAACCAAATAAAATGTCATTAGAGACATTAAGAACTCTATTTCATTCCCAAGTCAATCACAACTCTCTGACCTTGTCAATGACACATGTAGAGGAAACATTTTGCAATCATCCAGCGAGATCTCACACAGTGTGAGATAATATCAGTCATTTACCAATAGAATAGCTTATCATTAAGCGCAACATAGGTCACATAAAAGAGTAGAAATAAATAAAACTGCTGCAACATTTCGTGACTATTTTCTAAAGGAATTTCATCCCTAACTATAGGTTTATAAAGACATTTATGCAGTATATATGTAGGGTATAATAGACTATATATACAGCAGGCAGCCATCGTTCACTAGGTCCGCTCTTTTCAGGGCGATGCCTCTACTGGTCAGGTATGGTAATATTATGGCCATTGTAGGGACAATAACTTCCTGTATTACATCTATATATATATGTAGGGTATAATAGACTATATATACAGCAGGCAGCCATCGTTCACTAGGTCCACTCTTTTCAGGGCGATGCCTCTACTGGTCAGGTAAGGTAATATTATGGCCATTGTAGGGACAATAACTTCCTATATTACATCTATATATATGTAGGGTATAATAGACTATATATACAGCAGGCAGCCATCGTTTACTAGGTCCATTCTTTTCAGGGCGATGCCTCTACTGGTCAGGTAAGGTAATATTATGGCCATTGTAGGGACAATAACTTCCTATATTACATCTATATATATGTAGGGTATAATAGACTATATATACAGCAGGCAGCCATCGTTTACTAGGTCCATTCTTTTCAGGGCGATGCCTCTACTGGTCAGGTAAGGTAATATTATGGCCATTGTAGGGACAATAACTTCCTGTATTACATCTATATATATATATGTAGGGTATAATAGACTATATATACAGCAGACAGCCATTGTTTACTAGGTCCGCTCTTTTCAGGGCGATGCCTCTACTGGTCAGGTAAGGTAATATTATGGCCATTGTAGGGACAATAACTTCCTGTATTACATCTATATATATATGTAGGGTATAATAGACTATATATACAGCAGACAGCCATTGTTTACTAGGTCCGCTCTTTTCAGGGCGATGCCTCTACTGGTCAGGTAAGGTAATATTATGGCCATTGTAGGGACAATAAATTCCTGTATTATATCTAATGTGAAATGGTCTTTGGAGTTGCCTGTTTTCAGCATGAAGTGGCTCACAATGAGGAATATTGGGTATCAGGTTTGAAACACCTTTTCAACAAACTGTGAATATAGCCCATTTGGGTTTTATAGCTGATGATAATGGATATATGCTATTGTGTTATCTAAAGAGAATAGCCCATCTTGGTTTTCTACTGCTTTCCTCACACTACACTGTTGTCTGTTTACCTACTGACTTTATTGTCACCAAACATTATTTTTCATTATTGCATTATCATTGATATGTTGGATTCTAATCTAATTAATAAATAGTGTTTTATGGGGGTATATCTAATGTAGTGATTAATTTTTGTGATACTTCTGTGTAGTATCTATTACTGGCAGTGACTTTTTGCTACACAGCATTTTTCCATCACACACATAGACAAACCCATTCTATTTTTTATCAGAATATGGAAGCCAATGAAGTGCCCAATGCATGTAATAAACAGAAGGATAAGGAAAAACAAGTACAATTTTGTAAACGCTAAGCTTATTAGGCCTGACTTTATGAATATATTCCTCCACAAAGTATGCCATAAAATACTACCCAGGTAAAATATATCTGAAATGGGGTCCTTCCTTATCTAAAGGAAATTCTAGATACATTCAGTATGAGATGGTTTGAGGAATCTTCGATTTGCCCTGAGCTTGTAAAGAGCCTTTTTTAAACACAGAATCCAAAAATGTGTTGGAGATTTATTATTTCAGCATTGAAATATTCAGCACTCTACTAGATAAGATCAATAGTTTCCTATTCTCCTGTAGTTCAGGTTTAAATGGCTATGGATTCGGAAAACTTACAGCTTTACTGCAGAAGAGTAAAACTAAATAAAATGATATATGATCATAATAACACTCACAACAACTGAAGTGATACAAGGCCATCAAAAAGTCCTTTTGGGATTTCTGTGATCTTATTTCCATACAGCACTCTGTAAAATAAAGCAGAAGTGTTAGGCAATGTATGTTTTTCTTTTATCATTTTCCTCACTTCAGTATTAGAATTTCTATTGATTTTTTAGGAAAGGTGCCTCAGATCCGTGGCGTGACAAGCAACCTTTTATTTAACAAGCAATCTAAGCAAACTCAATCTAAGTCACGTTAAATGAAATCTCAGGATTCATGCTCAGTCTGATGCCACACTTACACTTAAAATAAAGCAACTAATTCAAAGACTTGATACTGGCTGAACATACATTTAATAAGGCAACAGCCATACTATGCATCAATCTCCAGGCCGGCTAAAACCATTGCAGCTATATTTCAACTAGTGATGCCTTGTAATATTAAAAGTCCTTCACTTCGCACAGCTATTGATCACAGTTATATAGTTAGTGGGTGGAAAATAAGACAGTTTTTTTAACCTTTCATACGTTTATACATATTTGCCCCAATTGATTCACAGAGCAGGAGATGCAAGGGCCAAACACCAAACTGCCCTGGAGTGGAACAATACCTAGTTACCCCTACCGAAACTCCAGACTGATCACTGGATCAACATTCTCAATTAAAGTGTTCCTCCAGTAAAAAAACAAACAGTACATATGTGTCCTCATATACAGTGAAGCTTTGAGAGGCTTTTTCCTGTAAGTCTCAGCCATTTGTGTTGCAGATATTATCTTCCTAATTCACTAACAGACGGTTGTTATCATTGACTGCCATGTGGAGCTGTATGCCAGTCACCATTTCTACAATCGTACCAGCTCGTTTTATAATCCTACCCTCTACCCTGTTTGCACAATTTTACACACTGCTTAAATCAGTGTTGAGGCTGCAGGAATCACATGACTTTATAAAGTAGCAAAGTCACACAACAGCTTGTAATTTCCTTTTTGTGTTAGGCAGGTTCACACTGCCATCATTAATTTCCATTGTTAGGTACATCCTTGCAGGTGAACCTCAGAAAATGTTGCATTTGGCATATGATAGACCTAGACAGCTTCAAGAGGACTCCATTGGCTATAATGCAGACTTTTTGGCTTCTGGCAAGCTAGAAGAAATTTCCCTAGTTGAAATTGTGCTATTTTGTCTGGGATTTCGTGCTAGATCTGTGCCGGCGGCTCCGAACAGAGCCTCTGATGCAGATGTGAAGCTAGCCCAAGATAAACAAGTTATGTTATTTATCAAAATATCTCATCTCTCCTTCACTTTCTATCACATCCCACTATCTATTTATCTGCTCCCACAGCTGACATCATCAGGGAGGAAGCAAAAACCTGCAGTAATTTAAAGTCTCCTAATCTAGCCAATATTGAAATGAATGGTTTGAATTAATAAAGCAAAAAAAAAAACAGAACACTCAAGTTTTAAGTCTAGAAATTTACAACTTGAGGTGTATAGGCAAAGAGGTTTAAAGTGGATAACTGAGGTTGTAATTCAATTATAGTAACCCTGTGTATTAGGTTTTCAAATAGGATCGACTATCGGTGACATATCCAGTTTATAGTCACCTTATGCTAAACTAAAAGAAAATAAGAGCATTAAAGCACAGATTGAAAGGCATATTTGAATTATTTTTCAAGAAAAATTAATTTTGTTGAAAAGTAAACTTTATCAACAAGTTATTCGACATAGAATTAAAATTGTAAGTGGAACTGATAATATTATAACAGATAATTGCTTCTTAACAAATTACATAATATTGTCTGCAAAGTAGCTCCAAGCACAGTTACACTTAAAATGATGTTCTCTTCAGTAAAGCGGTAAAACTGTTGCTGTCAAGAACAGTAAATAACTTAAAAAACCACAATCATCGGCCAGCACGGCTGCGTTCAGCTTTCATTCTTGCTATGCCGATTATTGCAGCTGACCCCAGTTCACATTTTTTGGATTGTCACCTCACATAAAATTACTTCCAGTAAGCTAGAAGCAGCTTCTCAAAACCCTTTACATAATGTGAGAAGAGTGACTGAAGAGCGCAGTGCTCTTGTGTGCTTGACACTGTGTTCAGTAAAACTGATTTTGATCTTCTCTTTTCGATCCCTTCCCAGATATTAAAGCCAGATGTTCTTAAAACTTGAAGGAGAATAGAAATATGGTATATCATTTATCAGTATATAAAATATATCTTTTCCCAAAGGGGACAACTCTAAGCTGAAAATTTGTCTTAACCTATTTGCAATTTGCTGACGAATGTATCACTTCACCAAAGACAAACCGAAAGTCTAATTAAGGCCATAGGAAAGAAAGGATAACTAGTAAAGACATCTGATCTGTATATTATTGTACTCCATTGATTCCTTCTTTGTGTTATAGTGTCTTCCCAAGTTTCAGTCCATACACATGAATCGGGAAATATACCGCTTGTATGTTGTAGTATAATGAAATTATAAGTTTATTGACTAGAACCATGATCCCAGTAATCTGAAATATCATTACTTTATAATGTCAAACAAAGTGTTGGCTCATCTTTATAAGTGTCTTTCATCAAAAGGCATGTTTGAGATAAAAGTATTATGTAAAAACAGGTCCCCCATGGTTAAAACATAATAAGGAGCTCAAAATCATCTCTCCCTGCTTCCTGCAAGTCTAACACTGGCAGCTCCAGGTCTCTGCTGTGATGTAATGCTTACAAGCTACAGCAGCTTTTAGACCAGACACTATAGGCCGCTGCAGCCAATGACAGAGCTCAGTGATTGATCGTTGAGTTGTGTCATTGGCTGCAGCAGTCTAATGTCCTGTATACAGCCTACTGCTTGTAAACAACATGCCAGTAAAGAGACCCAGAGCCGCTTAGTGGAGGACTTTCACTGAGTGGGAAGAGGCGAGTATGAGCTCTTTATTAAGTTTTACCCATGGGGGACCTGTATTTACCAAAAATTTAGAACGAGCAACACACTCCTGTAGTCATCTGCTCTTTTTTCTTAGCACTATTTGCTAGAACATATAGTTTTTTTTTAATCAAATGTCAACCATACAACCAGAAGGAAAATAAGCATAGATAATGTGATCTTTCATATCTAATGTAGAGTACTTCAATGATAAAAACTCTTGAATATGGATCTTTACTTGGAGCTGAGTGGCTAAAATAATAGAGTAATTCCATTAATTACGAGCAGTTCCATAATGAACCGCCATTAGCAGATTCCCTGTAGCCCTTCAAGTGGCTAGAATTTAAATTTACCAGTTGTCCAGATCTTGCATTATCAAATATTCTAGACAGAGTGCTTTCAAGCTGAAAGCTCTGCATGCCATTGACACCATGACGGGGCAATCTATCATTGTTTTGGGTTTGCCAAATCATAGTTTCACTGTATTGTGTCCATAAGCTGAACAGTGATTCTAATGAAAATGTACTCCTGTTTAGGGACTGGTTAACCTACTGTGGAATGTAGATATGTTCAGAAAAGCCAAAAGAGGTCTGGGAACACTTCTTGAAAGTAATAATATTGCAAATCATATGTAATAGTTTACTGAAGATAGGTTATATTGATCCAGGAATTTATTCTAGATAATTTTACAATATTTGGAATTGGGGAAGGACTTTGCCTTTGAGAATGGAGCTTGCCTTCCTCAGGATAAACATAGCAGGGGAATAGGTTGAACTTGATGGATGTATGCTTTTTTCAATCCTACTTCCCATGTTACTATACACATACTTAGTATAACCCATGGTTATCCTCCACATACAGTATGTCAAATGGTCTGCTGGATACACTTACACATATCTTCTGTTCATAAAGTGCATCATAATGCAAAACATGAACAAAATGTAGTATTTGAGGTACTGTGCAAACATTTTAGGCAGCTATGCAAAGAATACTTTCAAAAATAGAAGTGTTAATAGTTTATTTTTGTCAATTAACAGAATTCAAAGTGAATGAACAAAATCTAAATCGAATCAATATTTGTCGTGACCTTTGCCTTCAAAACACCATCAATTCTTCTAGGTACATTTGCACATAGTTTTAAAGGAACTCAGCAGGGAGATTGTCTCAAACATCTTGGAGATTCTTGGAGACTTGCTCAAATCCTTCTGTCTCTTTGTATAATCCCAGACAGACTTGATGTTGGGATCAGGGCTCTGTGGTGCCATATCATAACTTCCAGAACTTCTTGTTCTTCTATGTGTTGAAGATAGTTCTTAATAACATTGAATATATAGTTGGGGTCATTACTTAGAATAAATTTGGAGCCAATCAGATGCCTCACTGGTGGTATTCCATGATAGATAAGTATCTGCCTGTATTTCTTAGCATTGAGGACACCGTTAATCCTGACCAAATCCTCAAGGCCATTTGCTGAAATGCAGCCACAAACTTACGAAGAACCTCCACCATGCTTCACTGTTGCCTGCAGACACTCATTATTGTACCGCTCTCCAGCCCTACAGTGATAAAACTGCCTTCTGCTATCAACAAATATTACAAATTTTGATTCATCATTCCAGGGCAATTGCTGGCATTTTTCTGCAGCACAGTTGAGTCCCTTAGCCTTCTTTCTATGTCGAAGTTGTGGCTTTTTGGCCATCATTCTTCACTGAAGACCCCTTCTTCTCTAACAGTAAACAGGTGTACCTAGGCTCTATCGGTTTCTTCCAGTTCTATGCTGATTTCAAAGGGAAGTAAGCATGATGTGTCTTTCATCTCCTGCACGAAGTATCCATGGCTGACCACTGCGTCTTTGGTTCTCAACATTGCCCATTTTTTGGTGCTGTCTTGAAGGCAAATGGCGGTCACAACAAACATTGATTGGATTTAGATTTCTCTTTTGTTCATTCAGTTTGCATTTTGTTAATTGATGTAAACTATTAACACGTCTATGTTTTTAAAGCATTCTTCCTTTCCAGCATTTTTTCCACATCTGCCTAAAACTTTTGCACAGTACTCCAAACCACAAGGTCAAAACTTCAAATAACCAATGTTAGTAACCACGCAAGACTTACTTAAATCTGTGGAAATCTATTTTGACCTTGCAAGAAGCGATTTCTTTTGGATGGCTGGCTTACTTTACTGTTAAGAAATTAGAGTTCAACATGCAGAGAAATGTACCGCATCCCCCAGTGTCAGATTGTCTGATGACTCGGAATTATAATCAAGATGTGACATTAAGTGTCTCAAATAAGGATGTTAAATTGCTCCAAATACCAGAGAGCAGAAATGAGAAAAACAGACACCAGAGCTACAGTTGATGTACTGGCTCCAGAGAAGTCTTTAATCACCAAACAATTTCTAGGTTACTCATGTAGAAAGGACTTTAATAGGGTTATGCAGAGTTCTATTTTCAGAGTCTGCAGTCTACATGAGCAATTGCTAATTTAAGAGAGATTAGTTTGTCTTTAGTGACTTGACAGTTGTCTGCTAGAATGTGGGCTTACTCGGGAGGTAATTTAACATCTTTATAGTTACATCCTTGTATTGCTCCAGTACATTGCATGAACACCTGAGTTTGCATAGTTTATCACACCATATCCCAATATATCCGTTAGATAGAATTTACACACATTGTACGAGTGGTTCCACATCTGCGTTGGAACCTCCAGTCGGAGATTCCATCACAGACCTGGCAAAAAATACTGGTAGAAAAATCTTATAGCTTTAGAGCTGAGCGGAAAGCGAACGGACCCCATTTTAGTCAATGGGGTCAGTTTGGCGCTGTTTGGTTCTGTCCTAAAATGGAGTCATTTGGCCATGGGGATTCCCCTTTCCTATTCTCGTAAAGGAACAGGAAGGCAGAACCCCCGAAGCAGGTGTGAAACCACCCTAAGACATATTTGCTGACTTATATGTTAGGTAATCTTAATGTATAAGCATTTCTAGATGAATTATGGTCAATAAAAGTGCAAAGAAATCTGCTCTACGCTTGCACAACCTTGTCAATATTCTGTTCTGACTACTAATGATAGAAGCAAAGTGTTTAGCCTTGGTACAGTCGGTGATCGAATTGTCTAAGAGGCTTGTTCTGTGGAGGCGGTTATACAGTATGTGTTTATTGCATAGTCCATATCACTCCATTGAATATAAGCAGGAGCTATAGTACGTTAATGGGAATTGGAACAATTCAACCAAAGTTATATTAGGGAGAACTAGACATAATGTTAAATTATTGCAGCCTTACATATCACCTTATGTAATACAAATTCTTAAAATACTTACAGCGAGGTGAGAGACTTTAATCCGCTGAAAGCATCTGATGCAATCTCTGATATGTGGTTCTTACTGAGGTCTCTAAAAATAATGGGAAAAGTTGATTTTGCAAAACTGGACACAATTTAGAACAAACGAAGTTCTGTACAAGTGTATTACCCAATAATGACAACAATGGCATACAAGATATTGAATGTTGTATAGTTATAATTCTCAACATTAATTATCTAAGACTTGTTTTGTACAATAGGTATGACAGATGTGATATCGTCATGCGGCATGTAACACGGGTCATGTGCGCAGTGCGTAACCCAATAATGGAGCATCTGTCCCGAGCCACTGAATAATTTAGCTTTTTCAGGTGAGATCTTGTGCAGCTGTGCCTCCTGACAATGGTATACACACTGTAGCTGCAGTAAGCAACAGGAATTGCCAACATATTTATGTCAGGCTTGATACCACTCTCGGCGGTAATTAGATCAATCGATATCACATCCAGTATTCTTGCAGTATATTAAGACTTACACTCTCTTGAGCTTTTTGTACTGGGTAAAAGCTCCAGCTGGAATACTCTTGATGGAATTCTGTTCCAGCCGTCTAAGAACAAGGGAAAGATAGAAAAATATTATTTGTAGTGTCTGCTTACCATCTCGGTCTGTGATGACCACATATCTGCGTCATACATTTATTATGAGGCTTGAGAACGAAATCAATGGGTATAGTAAAACCGTCTGATGCTTGTTTGTCCAACTTGTTGAACTGTTAATGTAAGATATTGTTTGTCTTCATGAAAACAGACCTCTGGATATTGTTTTGTGAGCTTTGGCAGAAACACGCAAACATATTAAATATGGTCATATTTATTTGAAGCTGCTCCACCATCCGTGCAAAATAACACACTACAAACAGGATATTTAAAGGAGTTGTCCGGTGACTTCATTCCCCAGATGCTGAAACAGCGTTAAAATAAGAAGCAAAGCATTATTTACCCTTCCTCTGCCGTTGCGCGCCGGCAATGCAGCCTACTGTGGTCCCGGTGTTTGTTGTGGCAGATGATGTCACTAGAAGTCTCTGGCTGCAGTGTTGCTGTCCATTCTTCTGGCATCGCCGGTAACATCCTGGGCGTTATGATGTGAGGACGTCAGAAGTGATGTTGTAGCTTCCAGTTGGCTGCAGCAGTCACCTGACCTCTGGTGAGATCATCTACCACAACAAACATCGGGAGCACAGCGGAGCTTCATCATGGTCGCAGAAGAGGGGTAAGTTCTGCTCTGTTTGTACAGTAATTTAAACACAGTTACAGCTATCGGGGGAATGTTGTCCGATAACCAGACAAATATGGACACTTTTTTTTTCCTTTTGTGTAAAAAACATCATATCTAGAATTTTATAGTAAACCATATAAGGCCTTTTCATTCAGTCTCTGTGAATTATTATGTTTAACTCACAATGTGGTATTTGTTGTTGGAAGAAGAGCATACTTTAAGAACAGTGTGCCAGTTTGCACCAAGCCTTTCATTCTCAGGTTGCGTCTGAATCACCAAAAATGGCATTCAGGTGGAACCTTGGATAAAACCATAGGCTTTCAATTAGTTCAAAGGAAACCAAAGCTGGAAGGCTGTTTGACTATGCTACCCTGTCCAGCAAAAATGGCGGAAAGGAACATGGTCAATTACATCATCCTGTCCGGAAAAAAAATGCCAGAAAGGAACAGAAACCTGGACAAACAAAGACGACAGCTGTCTGACTAATGAAAGCTTATTAATCCATCAGACGGTATGTTCGGAACCATATCCAACAAATGCTGCTGTAGGTGGTTATAGTTTCTACTCCCTCAGAGTGTATTCACACAAGTGACTGTGAAATTGGCCCGAGAAACTCAGACCAATATTACACTTGTAAAGCTGCGATTGTTGCCTGTGATTGTGATGCACTTTGCAAGAAAAACACATCGAATCCCTGCACTTGCGATTTCTGTATGTGAAAATCGCATGTTATTTCAATAGTCAAAATAGAAAAATCTAATTGCACTTGCATGAAAATCGCATTTACATGTGAGTGTGATACAATTTTTTCAGGCTTCCATAAGATATAATTGTTGAGCGAGTATACTCGCTAAAGGCAATTGCTCGAGCGAGCATTGCCTTTAGCGAGTGTCTCCCCGCTCGAGACGAAAGGTTCGGGTGCTGGCGCAGGGGAGCGGTGAGTAGCGGCTGTCAGCAGGAGGGAGCGGGGTGGAGAGAGGGAGAGAGAGATCTCCCCTCCGTTCCGCCCCGCTCTCCCCCGCAGCTCCGTGCCCGCCGCCGGCACCCGAACCTTCCGTCTCGAGCGGGGGAGATACTCGCTAAAGGCAATGCTCGCTCGAGCAATTGCCTTTAGCGAGTATACTCGCTCATCTCTATTGCCCATAAATAGGATATGCTGCTATTTTTTATAGGTCCGAGAGAAAAATCGCTCATTTGAATAAACAGATTTAAATAAATGTGTTTCTTTCCCATACAAGCCCCATCCCTATCTCAATCGGACCGAACTCGGATGTGAAAATCGCCCGTGTGAATGCACCCTTAGTATGTGAAATCCTTCTGTCCCCTCCTGTAGTGTGTCAGGTTTACTTCTGATATTACTAACTTTATGATATACTTGTAAAATACAGAATTTTGGCATTTCATTTAGAATACGCATTAAAATCTATGAGCCGGGCATCACTATTAGCTATAAACTCTTCTGCACATTCTAGTATACACAGCAGCTAGCTTGTAATGCCTTAGACATCAACAATGCCAACGCTTATACTGTAGAAATACCCAAATCAATATCTGGACTGAGTGCAGTGCGAGGTCCACAGAGGTAGAGATGTTAGGCTGCTCTCCGAATTTCCCTTTTCTGCACAATTGACCTTTATTTGATAGTAGAATGCACAATACTAGATTTACCACAACATATTCCTCTGCAATAACGTGTCGAGGAGTAATGCCCTATTGTTGCAGCCATTACAAATATTGTATTTGTCCTATTTAACAAAGTCTGAGCTTGGCTGTGGATACAGACTATAGTTTTTGGAACTGAACGAGTCGAAACAGGTTGAATTTGTTGAAGTTGGGCTAAGATAAATTCTTGTACCTACAGGCTTCCTATCAGTCTGAAATAGTTTGTTCCAAATGATTAGGAACATAAAACATGAACGGATCATAATCCGCCGAAGACCTGGACTACAACAAGCTGGTCAACCAGCCGCCGACAGCAGCAGAAATGAACATGTTTTCCTGACTCCAGACCAACTACATGCCGTTTCAAGCCAGTTTGTGTGAACGGCAGAAACAGAAGAGCTTATTTCTAAAAAAAATAATGCAGAATGAAATCAGAATTGTTGGGCTTAGCAACCAACCAGATTGTAGTTGTTTATCTAGTGCAGGTTAGAAAATAAACCCTTTGACCGAAGCAGATTGCAAACAGATGAGCGGTATAGGAGTCACAAAAATGTTTCTGTTTGTAGTCAATAGATAGGAATGTTACGCTGACTTGATAAGCATGGTTTTTTTTAAACCAAACAAGCTGTGAAACTACCATATAGCTAGCATGTAAGTAAGGCTTTTAGACTAGTTGTACTGTAGCTATTGAAGGGGTTATCCAGTTATAAACTATTGATGGCTTGCTCTCAGGACAGGTCATAAATAGTAGATTGGTGGGGATCCGTTGCCTGGGACCCCCTGCTTATTAGCAGTTTTCTAAGCTGGTATGCTAATGCACTGATCTGATTTCTGCAGTGGCCAGGCTTGGTACTGCAGGTCAAGTTCCCGTTGAAATTATAGGGATTGTTCAAGTTATATTTTATTGGTAAAGCCCCTTCTGCATGCAGTAACATAACAAATCAATGTATATTTACCTCTCCCCACTCCCACTGTGTCCCGTGGCGCTGCTATGGGTCTCTACTCTATAGACACGTTTACAGGTTGCCCCAGTCTGTTTACGAGGCGTCATGGGTGCAGCAGCCTATAGCAGAGCTCAGTGCTCGATTGCGGAGTTCTGTTATTGGCTGCAGCGCCTGTGACATTCTGTAAACTGGGCGGGACTGAATCCTGTAAACAAACACACCAAGCATTGTAACGGGACATAGCGGGAGTGGAGAGAGGTGAGTATATGTCTATTTGTTATGTTACTGCAGGCAGAAGAGGTTTTACCAATAAACTATAACTAGGACAACCTGTTTACCAAGTCAGGCCACTGCACTGAAAACGGGCCTGTCTGCTTCCTGCAGAAATCAGATCAGTGCATTAGCGTGCTGGCCCACAGAATAGCAGATTAGAGGGGGTCCCAGGCTATGGACCACCTCCTGGTTACTACTGATAAGTTATCCTAAAAATAGGCAATCAATAGTGTACAACTGGACAACCCCTTCAACCGTAGATTAGACTATAGCCAATATCCTTTCATTTAAAAAAGGAGTACTTGCAAATCCAATCAAAATCATCTCATATGTCAAAGATGCAAATGAGAAGATCACATTGGCGAAGTCTGATATCTAGTGATTTTAGAACAAAAAAGACCTAAAAAATTATTAAACCCGTTTGGCACTTTTCAGAGATTTCTGTTACTTGATATACTCTAAATAAAGCAATATTCATATCAGGGGAAACAAATCTACAACCACTGGGGCTTATTTACTGCTGCTGTCTAGAGAATAGACCGTGCAAACTCAGACTAGACTCTAAAATGTGTCCGTTTATTACAGTAGCTTTTCTGAAAGATAACTGTTGAATTTTAAGACTATCTAGTCTAAGTTTAGGCCACCTATTAGTTGGCTTAGATTATGCCAGTAACTGTTCTAAAATTTTTGGTGCAATTTTTGGTAATTTGTTCATATAAAATAAATTAGTCAGCTCCCCTATATGGAATGTGGATTTTCTGTGCTTGGATATGACCTGTAAGAGTTGTAGGTCTCAACTTCACAACTTATAATGCAAAATATCCAGCACTATATACTTTTGTTCAATGAAATGGTAAAAACTTTATTCCAAAAACTTTGTTGAAAACATGTACATCACAACCCACACCACTGAATTATCAACGTATTTTTTGCAGCATTTTGTATATGCATTAGAACCTGTTTTTTGTGAGCAACTATGATTGGTTTTAATGTCACATGTGATGGAGGCTGCTCCTCCTTTTATACCCTACACGTCATTGTTGGAACAGCCATGACTAAAGACTAGAGATGAGCGAACGTACTCGGTAAGGCCGATTTCGCAATCGAGCACCGCGATTTTCGAGTACTTCACTACTCGGGTGAAAAGATTCGGGGGGCGCCAGGGGCCGGCGGATGGCGTGGTGGAGCAGGGGGTAGTAGTGGGGAACAGGGGGGAGCTCTCTCTCTCTAACTCTTACTCCCCTCTGCAACCCCCCGCCCACCCACAGCACCCCCGAATCTTTTTACCCGAGTAGTGAAGTACTCGAAAATCGCGGTGCTCGATTGCGAAATCGGCCTTAGGCCTTAGTCAGACGGGCGTTTTTTGCCGCGATTTGCGGATCGCATGACGGATGCGCATCCGCAAATCGCGTGACCGGTGCGCGCAAGTCGCCCGCAAATCGCCCGAAAATCTGCTCCTAGCCGCGTTTCATTAGAAACGGGCCGGAGCTGTCCAGCGCATTGCATTCAATGGAGACGGCAAAACAGCCGTCTCCATTGAAAGCAATGCGCTGCGGGCGAGCCCGGGATGAATTGTCGGTAAGGGCTTAAATATATAAGCCCTTACCTGCAATCCATCCTAAAATGTGTTAAAATAAAAAAAAATTGCATTCTCACCTTCTGCCTGCAGCTCCGGGCAGCCGTCCTGCAGTGGGTGTGAAGGGGGTGTGAGTCAGACCTGCCCCTGATTGGCTCAGCGCTGAGAGGCAGCAGTCACTCACCCATTCATGAATTCATGAATGGGTGTGTGAGTGAAACCGGCCTCTGATTGGTCAGGCTGTGACCAATCAGAGCAGATCATTCAGCAGGCGGGGATTTTAAAGCCCCGCCGGCTGAATAGTGCCGAGAAGCAGTTCAGGAGAACTGACAGCGGCCGCGGCTGGACTCCGGCTGCAGCGGAAAGGTGAGTATACAATTTTTTTTTATTTTAACACATTTTAGCATGAATTGCAGGGAAGGGTTTATATATTTAACCCCTTCCCGACAATTAACCCCGCGCACGCCGGCAGCCCATTGCTTTCAATGGAGCGGCTGTATTGCCGCTCCATTGAATTCAATGGGCAAACATCGTTCTTCTCTGCCACAGCTGTTACAGCTGTGGCAGAGAAGAATGATTTGTCTTCTATATGTTCTCAATGGGGTCGGCGCTGCTGCCGCCGGCCCCATTGAGCGCATATACAGAAGCGAACAGGAATCGCAGATCGCAGATAGGTGCGATCTGCGATTTTTTGTTCTATAATTTTTCAGACGAGCGCATAAAAAGCGCTCATGTGTCCGATACCATTGCGAAGCAATGGTTTTAAAAAATCGCCGGACGCATGCGCAAATCGCGGCAAAAAACGCCCGTCTGACTAAGCCCTTACCGAGTATGTTCGCTCATCTCTATTAAAGACGCTTAGTCAAAGATATTCTGATAATTCAGTGGTGTGGCTTGTGATGTACGTGTTTTCAACACATTTTTGAAATAAAGATATTACCATTTCATCGGATAACTGTTGCTGGATATTTTACATTCTAATTTGCTACAATTCGGCACAATTTTTGGTGAAATTTAGACCACATCCATTTTTTGGACAAGTTGGAAAAACTGTCTGAAATTGTCTGAAAACACTTTAAGTAACTCATAAGTGAGCCTATCAGTTTTCACACTGAAAGTACACTTTAAATTCAGGGAGGCTTAAAGGGATATTCCAGGACTTTCTTAACTTGATTGATGTCCAGCGGGTACCCGCTGCTCCAAACACCGCCGATCAGTTGATTCCCGTACTGTTGTCCATATGGTCAATGGAAGAAGCAGAAAGTGCTGAGCGTAGCACAGTGGCCTAGGTTGGTATTGCAATACTGCTCCCTTCTAATTCAATGGGAGCTGTGCTTCAATACCAACCTGTGCCGCCACGCTATAGTCAGTGCCTTCTGCTGACTACACTGAGAGTGGACCTCGGAATCAGCTAATCGGCAGGGATCTGAATGGCAGGTCCTCGCTAACCATCTATTGATGACCTGTCAATTAGAGAAAGTTGGCAAAGTCCCGGAATACCCTTTAAGGAAGTTTAAGCATGCAAAAAAAGTGCCTAACATAAAACTTATAGAAACCTGATCACAAAATGGAGGATGTTGTAAAAACTAAGTAAAATAAATAGCCCACTCTTGAGGGCGTGTTGTTCACATACAGCTGTACTAAAATATTCAAACCATGGCCCTTTAGATACTGTATTTATTATATTATAATCAATGCTTAACAACATTTGGCTTTTTAGGTTCACAGCACTTACTGTTCAGATGCCAATGCCTAGGGGTATGAAAGAATTATAACACTTAGAGCTGCTCATGTAGGAAAGGCTTAATGATGTAAAAGTTACTTCCATAAATGAGCTAAAGCGGTTATAATTAGGTAAATATAAGACAGAAAACCTTAGCTTTACAGCCCATCTAACTACTGCTGCTGTGTTGATGTAATTTGGTGTGGATTTGCAGCTGCAGATTCCTGCTATGGGTATTTTCTACAGCAATTCCATTATGTGTGAACCTACCCTAAATGAATGGAATTTGAATTTTGTGTGTTTTATGCTATTCTTTCTAATGTACAATGACTTATCTAAAAGGAACAAAAAAAAGAGAAACTTCTTTTAAAAATATCTTCAGATTTTCATTTTTAGTCTTTTCTGTTGACATTGCCATTTTTTGCAGGATTACGGCAGTCGGAACATTATGGGATGAACTCTGGTGGGTAGCGAGAAAGATAAATTAAAGGGTAATGCCCTCAGCAAGGCCATAAATTCCATCCTGCAGCTTTAAATGACATTATAAACCATGAGTCCAAATGCGTGGAGGTTTATCAATGTCAATACTTCCATGGCAGATATTACTGGCGGAGAGTTATTGTGCCATTGTAAATGCCTATTCCCCAACCTTTATGTAGAAGAACGATTTCTCTTTTATGCAGTGCTTAATGATGGGTGTCATCTGAAAATTCTACTAAAATAAGCCAAGATGTTTAAATTCTAACATATATTTGTTATTTCACGATTAAAATATGTAATCACTAATGTTAAAACACAGATCTTTAAGAATTAGAACTCAAAGTACATATTAATTTGTGATCTAATGAATACAAATTAGCAAGCCATATAAAAGCAGTAGTATCAGAATGTAAATAACAAAGCCATACTAATGTGCACACACTCTATGATTTATTTCTATTAGTAGCATTACAACATATTAGTGATGTATGCTTAGCCTGTACATGTGGCAAAGCCCCCAAAGTACATGCTAAGCACATCCATAGGGCTCCATTCACCTGCTTTAGACCAAATGAAAGTCTCTTTTGCCTCCGATAGTCTGATATACTGCAGAATATGATTGTTCTCAGCAAGAGAAACCAGGTAATCTTGTAGATATGATACCTTTTAATCGCTAACAAAAATACATGATGTTATAGTGAGCTTTCAAACCTACGCAGGGTTCTTCCTCAGGCTTATAGAGTAGATCTAAAGAAACATGCATTTATATCTACTTTAGATCTTCAGATCTACTCCATAAGCCTGAGGAAGAACCCAGCGTAGGTTAGAAAGCTTGCTGTAACATCATGTATTTTTGTTAGCCATTAAAAGGTATCATATCTACAAGATTACTTGGTTTCTCTTGCTGAGAACAATCACATTTTGCTCTACTGGCTAACGCGATACCAAACCTTTTTCGTTTTACATACTGCAGAAAAATGATAAAATAATGGAATAGCATAGTCAACTACGCAATTCCATAGAAAGATAGAGAGTAAATAAAATATATGCCACGTAATATACACTTTTTGAATGGGACCCTATGGCCAACAAATCCCACTGTATGTCTGTGCAGTGGGATAAGTCGAAGCCTTTAGTTAGAGGTTAATACTAGAAATTTTTCCCCGAGTTCAGGCGAACAGAGGGCCATAGCATGATGCCAACAGGTCCTTAGCCTGTAAAGCAGCCACAGACTAGTTACTGAGCCAAGTACTGGCTGAGCTGCACCTGGAATCACACTTTTTACACGGACAGCCCGTGGGGTCTTTGGGTTGTCTAATTTAAAAAACCATTACAAAGTTGTTTTATTCCCTATAACCTGGTCATCTATGGCCAAGAAAAAGTAATCGCGGACAACTTGATTCATGGAAAATACACGTTTACTAAACACCTATAGAAATACATTTCCATGGAACCATATATAGGGTAACTCCTTCATTACCGGGCACAAAAGAGATCAATTCTTCAACAAGAAATGCATTTTACTCTACGTTTTTGCCATCAACAGTCTTTCCCGATGCCGACATTTGTCCTGGAGACTAATGCATACAGTGCTGGGACCACCGTTGTATTTGTTTTATCTCGGCTATCTTTTATTAGTGCGAATGGGTTAGCATCTGTTACCCCGTGCGCTAGAGGAACAGTTTTGTAGCGATTTTCTTACTTCAAACAACATCTAATGCATAATGGTTTGTCAGTCTTCTCCATAACGCAGATAAATCACAGGCGAGGAAAAAAAGTGAAGCATCAGTACTGATAATTCCTGGCTGTCACATGAATAGAGTCTACAAATGAGATGGCCACGCTCTATTAACAATGCCTTTGTGCTCTGCTTGAGAGCTGTCATAAAATGTCCCTTCTGCATTTTTGGCTGTGAAAATACTTATTGGAATGGTTACAATATGTAAACTGAAAGCCTTTTTCTTTCAATGAAGTGATGAAGATAGTAAATAGGTGAGTTATAGTGATTTGTACGATGCTGAGCACAAAGTGTTCTTTGTCTCGCTTGTTCTTAGATTGCAATTACTAGGCTATACTCTATACTCTATAGATACTTTATAAACCTGCTGCATAGTAGTAAGTGATTAAAGCATCAGCAAATAGGTTAAACTCATGGCTAAACACAAATCAAGATAAAAACTAAGCACCGTGTTGTACACTAGGCAACCAAGTGAAGACAAGAGGTTTTATTTGGGTGTTCTGTAATATAGGATTATATATTTGTAGAACTGTAATTACAGAGGTGCAGTTGGCCGATGTGTGAAGCCGCTGTGCCAGAGCTAATGACATTACAATAAAATGATTACTTACATCTCAATAATGCCTTCTGGTAGATTGGCTGGGATTTCAGTAAGTCCTTTCCCTCGACAGTCCACCACATTGTTGCTGCAGGCACAGGCAGATGGACAGCTCACTGCATTGGCATTGCATGACGGAGGCTCATTTGTGGATCCTGTAAAATCACAGAACACTATCAGGAAGCCCGGGAACTCTTGTCATTTCTACTGAAAGCGATGCAGTGTATTTAAGATCATGAGAACTGCTGCCACTACTTCCCCTCATTCTCTTCTCCGAATGAGGGTCCTACACACTTGTGCTTTGCGATTTTTGTGCAATGCGTTTTTTACTTAAAAAGTCCTATTGACGTTCGCGGTAAAAAAAAGCTGCAATATCGTGATCGCAAGTGTGTAGGAGCTCTTAGGACATATTTGCAAGGACAACTTTCACAATCGGGGGCTGAGTGTTTGCAACTGACTACACACAAACAGCAAATTGACCCATTACAGTCAATGCAGCAAAGCAGCCATATGTTATTATATTTACTTATTACACTGATCTGCTCCAGTGGCTCCCTGTCCTGCGCTGGCGCCCCGATGCCTGCCGCTGAGAACCAGGAAGAAGCATGTGGGTGGTTGTGTTGTAAAATGTGCACATGATCACTCAGCCAATCACAGGCTTCAGTGTCCAATCAATGCTTCAATTGGGCGAGCGGTCACATGCACAATGAACGCCACCTGACTGCCCGCCTGCATGCTTTTTCTGGGTTCTAAAGTGGCTGGCATTGGGACCCCAGCAATGAATGGGGAGCCACTGGAGTTGAGGAGCCTAATTTTAATTTTACACTATTTTAAGCATGTGAATTTTACTTTAAGCCCAGGAAAACCCATATATATATATATATATATATATATATATATTTTTTTTTTTATTTTTTTTTTTCCCCTTCACATGCTTAAAATACTGTAAAAGAAAATGCATACCCATCTACTACATGCATATCTCACCAGCTCAGCCCATTTCTATCAGAGTCTGAATATTAAAACCCTAAAATGGGCCAATCAGGAATGCTTTCATGGAAACCCCATTAAATAGAATCAAACTACAGCCCTGTGATGACCTGATGTGTATGGAGCTGCCAGACACATTAGGGTATTCCATTTCACTCTGGAAATTAATTAGGCTGTGTTGTATCTAGCAGCCTCCAACCACACAGAGGACACTATGATATTCATTGGTTCCGAAGATAAATTTGTCTTTATGTTCAGAATCACTGGTCATTTAAGACAAACTGTAAGATCATGTATTACACCCATTATTATGTTGCATGGTTCCTCAACAAAACAAAACATCTGCAATGGCCCAGACAAATCTCTAAAAACAGATTGATCTTGGTCGGTCAACTTTAGTCGACAAACCAGTCAACACAAAAATTAACCTCGGTGACCGCAACTCATTCTGAATGCTTCAAGCCTTTGAATATTACATTTCTGCGTGCAATCTATTTTTTGCAACAAATGAAATGAAGTTGTGATCACATCTTCGTTGCACACATTCATAAGCTGTGAAGAACAGTGAGGAATTCTTAAAGATTTAAGGACTTGAAACACCTAGTAAAGAGAATTGCCAAGCAGCAGCAGGAGCAGAGATGGAAACTTGCCAGGCTCCATTCAGCCTATAAGAAAGAAACACACACAAATACACTAAAATAAAGCCGTGCAGATTATAATCACCATGCCCTTTTTTTCATTAGTCACCTTGTCGCATCTATGTCCCCATTCTGCAGTTTCAGAAGAGTGTTTAGATGCATTTAGCATCAAATGCCAAGAGTTTGATATGCAGATACATTTTCCAAAAGCAGAAGGGAAAAATGAAAATTGCTAGTGGCTGGCTGTGTACATGAAGGGGCAAAGTCTCTTGACAAAAGAAAAGAAAATTACTGAGAGCCCGGTCTCTGCGTTTGAGAAATGTCAAGGATTCCACTGAGAGCTGGTGTCTCTGTGTCTGAATTTCCATTAGTTCTAACAGATTGTAACCAATGGTCATCCCTCTTTTCATCTGTCAATATTATGTGGACTAGATGCAAACAAAAAAAATATATAAAAAGAGTGAAATTATTACAAATTTTTTATTTTTTTTGGTTGGATTTCCGAGCCTAGTTAAAAGGGATGAATTCAGTAAGTGGTGGAATTTAAGAAACACACATGAATAAATATGGCTTCTGAAATGTGCATTATCACTTCCTAAACTTATGAAATATAGCAGGAGAGGTGCTAAATGTATTTCATGTACGGTCATACATATGCAATTGGTTTCACTGCTGCAGATTGGCGTGGATGGAATAGCAATCATTGCACTCTCACTATATTATCAGACTTTTTAGGTAGACCACAATAAAGACAGATGGATAAGATGACAGGTACAGAAAGGTATATTGCTGTACAGTATCTTTTATTAGCGGCTCCAAAGAGAACGGTTAAACCAAAATTTAGATGACAGTTTAAAAAAAGAACATTTCAGAATCGGTAAAAAGATATTTGAATGAAACTGAACTTGATGCATGAAGTATCTACAGAACATCTAGCAACAGGAAATGTCAGGAGGAAAAAGGAATATATATTGACGTTTTCCATTTAAAGGGTTTCTGTCATCAGGTTCATGTTGTCCAAACCACAAGCAGCATGGACCCAGGACAGGGATGCCTGTTGCCTCATGTGTGATTTGTTCTGAAATGTGGCGGCGTTTCAGAATAAATACATTTTGAAGTTTGACTTGGAGCTGAGCTCCGAGTCACGGAGGTGGGCCGCGCTGCCGTTCCCTGCCAACATCATGAAGATTGACAGCTTTCTGCCTATACACAAAAGGGGAGAGAGCTGTCAGTTTTCACGCAGTTTGCGGGGAGAGGTCGGCATGGCCTGCCCCCATGACTCAGAGCTCAATCTGTATTTTTGCGCCCCACGTTTCCATGTAATTGTTGTTTTCTGTCCACAGTTGTCCTTACATCCACCTACCATTCAGCATTTTTCTGGTTAAAAGATAGATTATTATCAATTTTCTTACATTTCCAACCGTCCTTGAGACTACCTAATGAATATATTTAATTGTGATATTTGCTAGGCAAAAAATAATGTTTACTCTGTTGCCTATCAACTAGGGCTGCAGCTTATGGGTGACTGCCATCTACCTGGTCTTTTGGAGACTAGTGGTGCCCTTATGTAGCTAAAGTAGGAGCGTATTAATTATATTATTCATCAGCACACTTTCTCTTTCAGTACTTGAAAAAGGAATATAGCCAGTCCTTAAATAGTCCCCACGCTTTGAGATAACTAATGCTTATGTGATAACTACTAACAAAAGTGGAAACCATGTTATTTATCTAGAATCACATATTTGTCCTAAAAAAAAGCACATAGCTGCCAATTAGGGATCTTATTTCCCTCGATTTTTTTGCCTGTTGTCATGTGAAGTCTGCCTCTAGCAACAGAAACACCAAAACAGATAACAGGAAGTGGGGGGTAGCTGTTGTCTCATAATGCCAATAGACATCTATGGAGGTGGGAGGGGAAAAAGCTGCTGGAGAGGGAGAAACTCACAGACAGACATGACTGTTGTGAATATTGTTTTACTAAGTTACAGATATTGAAATCACATCTGCACTGCTCAATACTGCTGTATAATGTCTTCTCTGATGCTGTTATACCTGCATGAGTGCTACAGAGAGTTAGTGAGAATCTTCTTTTTTCCCTATGTGCAGTGTATAGGAGGCATCATAGCAGCAGTTTTTACCAACCAGCTCAGAGGAAACAGAGAATTTGAGATGCAGACAAGAAAATGGGTAAAATAAAAGCAAAATACAAGTCATATAATGGCCAGAAGGGGATATTTCTCAAGTACACGGGCAACTTATTCTGAAAAATCATTTGAAGGTATGAGTATGCTTTAATAATTATTTATCCATTCTATAAAATGATGGGGTTGAAGTATATGTGTGTATATGTGTGTCAGGGGATTTTGTCTTGCCTATTTTTCATCAGCATTACAAAGAAATTATATTAATTTACCACTTTGATAAAGAAGGATTTGAGCCCCCCCCCCCAAAAAAAAATCTATGTATTGCATACTCCATACACTGAGATGTAAGCCTTATAGTTTTCTAACTAGGAAAAAATGTTGGAAAACAACACCAGGTCAGGCCTACCATTAATTTAAAGGGATTTTTCGGAAAGAGCAGAGTGCTTAGCACAGCGCTGTTTATGCAGCTCTTATTGAAGTGAATAAGCGTGACGGAAACAGCATAGCACAGCGCGTTACACTGTTTCTGTAACTCCCCAACTTACGAAAACAGTGTAGATCACTATGTTATTGCTTTATAAGTAGCTCCCATTCACTTCAATAAGAGCTATGCAAACAGTGCAGTGCTAACTGCTCAGGTCCCTTTTGACACACTGCAAGTCAGAAATTCTTTATGATTACAATACATTATGGAAGAGTTGCATATGCAGTTCTCTAAGAATTATTTTCCATATACTGTACTAGTATACAAAAATGAACCTACATTTTAACCCTTTGCAATCCAATTTTGGATTCAGGGATTCCTAGGGGGCTTTCTCTTTCTGCCATTATACAATGGTGCCTTCTGCTGGCTAGAGTCAGTACCGCAGTATGTAACATACTGGAGAGGCCCCCCGACAACAGAGCAGCCAGTAATATACAGTAAGAACACCCTGCCGGACATCTTCCGATATCGAAGCTGTACAGCCTTCAATCAGAATGTCTTTAGACGTCAGACAGTGCATTGGAAAGGGTTAACATTATTAGAGGACTAGCTATCTCTCCTGACATTCTGTTTTAGTAAATAACTAGATTCCAGAATGGTTATTTTTTGCTGAATACAAGTATTTACTAAAACAGATATAGTGGTAACTTGGGTTACGAGTGTCTTGGCTTGCAAGTTTTTTTAATTGTGAGGAGGCTCTGATTTACGAGAAATTTGGGGTATGAGCCTGCTTGCAAGTCAAAAAACTTGCAAGCTGAGGCTCGGGGGAGGAAGATCTATACACAGATGTTGCCGGCGTGTCGTCCGCCCAATGGTCTGCGGCGCTGCTGCAGGCTGTGGCTCCCTCCTCCACGCCGTCAGAGCATTGCTTTCTGAATGCAGGGCCTGAATGCTCCACCTCCAGCAAGCTAATGCTCTGATTGGCTAACTCAGCGCGGCATCAGCCAATGAAAGCCGACGCTGGGTTAACCAATCACAGCCATTCAATGACATCACTGTATGTCAGAACAGGTGACAAGTCCTCTTTAAAATATAAATGTACTTTATATGTAGTTTCAAATAACTTACCCCTAGTTATTATCCCCATAAGAGTCACATATTTAAAAGATATTGTCCAGGCAAAGAAACCCTTTAATATGATTGTTTCCAGAAAAAGGTTCTTTCTGCCATTGTTCTTAATGTAGAATCTTTCAAGAATGTAAGTAAAATACAAAAGGGTGGTCGGGTCATATAATCCAACACTACTGTCACACTGTGCAATAGAATGAGTTCTTGGCTCCCCACATGGATGAATTGGCAATATATCCCCTTATACATGTACATATTATACCAAGTCTGAAATATTTTAATAATGACATTACCAGTGCAAACAAAATCCTTCTTCTGAACATCTGCTACATTGAAGCCTCTCAGGTGCACCGGAGACATGCAGAAGGTAAACTGGCCAATAGTTCGTCTCTGACGCAACCAGTCCGACAACCAGGTAAGGTGGCAGTCACAGTACAAGTAGTTGGAGTGTAGACGTCTGAAAAACAAATAACATGAATACTGTAACTTGTTGATGCTAGTAGTGCTTAATATTCAACACAGCAAATTGCAACTTATCACTGTCATCCATAAGTTTTTCCACAGTGCGGCACCATCCTATAACTCTTTCCTTATCTTTATCCACCACCATGTCTGATCTCAAACTAAAATTCTCCATTATCCAAATTTCCCATGCCAGCCTTAAAGACTTAGAATGATAGAATGGTAGAGTTGGAAGGGACCTCCAGGGTCATCGGGTCCAACCCCCTGCTCATTGACTTTTCTCGAGATGCACCAGTTCTCTGGAATGCACTACTACAGATAATCCAGTTAATCACTAATATCCAAAGTATTAAAGGAGTATTCCCATCTCAGCAAGGACCCCAACAGAACCTGAGAAATCACCTCCAATTAATTTATAATCAGCGATGGCCGTGCATTTATGCTAGCCCTTTATTGACTTTGATCTGACCAACTGGAAAGAGCCAAGTTCAATAGCTCGGCAATTCAATTCAATGGGATCACCAGAGATCGCTGAGTGCTTGATCTCTGCTCCTTTTGGTGGGTCCCTTTAATGTTGCACATCCATGGCCACTGATGTCAAAACATTTAAGTCACATCAAGAATAATATCTCAGGATTGGTGGGAGTCCTAGCGGTCACCCCCACCCCCGTGATCAACAAACTATCTCCTATCCTTTGGAAACAAGATAACGTGTTGAGATGGAAATATCCCTTTAGGCATGTCCTAAAAACACATCTCTTTAGGGCGGCCTATTATAGTCCCTAATCTAACTCTTCTCTGATTAACCCTTTTCTACATTCTCCTTCGGAATCTCACCTCCTACATCCAACCGTATCCCCCACACTCCACGCACTCAAAAGTTCTTTATATCCGTACATATACCAATACTGGCAGGTGACCGGCTCTTGCTTTATGTGCAGTATACTATTTAGTAGAAGAGGCTGGGCCAACATACAGAACAAGCACTTTTACCTCTTGTGTTATCCCTATTTCCTGCTCCTGCAAGGCAAGTTCTCACTCCTATTGTTCGAATTCTTCATTTTTGTATTAATATATGTAATATCTAATTTAGTCTGTTCATGTACCCTCTAATCTGTAAAGTGCTGTAGAATATATTGGCGCTTTTAAAAAAAGTTATTATCCAAATGAGTAATTGTTTCAGCATTCATGAAATGAACAATGCATCGACTTAACGGCCGTCCTTGGCACTGCTCTACCCAGTTTAAATGGCTGAAAAGGGTGGAAATCATGTGAAACAGAGACCAAAGAGTTCTCCCATATTGGCTTCCATGGCTGTGCCCCTGTTCCATTCTGCTTTCCGACCCTATGTAGTTTTCTGCACAGAAGACTGAAATGCGGGATGTAACCTGCGCGGAATACAAGAGCACAGTCTGAAAGAAACTACACTTTGTAAAGATCTCTTTATAACAAAGCACAATATGGACTCGTTTTGGTGGTCTGCAAATATGGAACAAATTATCTGGTTACTGACACGTAACTGGGCCAGTATTACAGGGCATGGATTGTACTTGATCTTCTTAGCAATATGTGTCTGGTCCAGTAATCCAAAGAACTGTAAACCATATACTGATAACTTGCCCATCATACTGCTTGGACTGTTGAAGATGGGATGATCACGAAGGAAAAAAAATGTGGTTGAATAAGTTTAAATAGTTGGGTTTGGGGGTTAGATGACGGCATAGGTGGGGGTTGTCAGCAAGAGGTGGCTTTCTGCAATTTTTATCTAAGTTACCATTAAAAAAAATACATAATTTCTAAGCGTGCTTAGAAACCACCATAAATTCCTATATATAATGGACAAACACATCCGTTTGACCATTTCATATTTTTTTATAATTTACTAACATAGTAATGAAAATCCATATAGCAGAGAACTCGGTGAACATAAGGTGACTGCATCTAATCATGGGAAGAATGTTAGTGCCATACCGCTGCTGCCTCGTTCACTTAAAAAATACCCTCTTTCAAAGCAGCAGTGTTACACAGATGCAAAGACAGCAGGACATTCTCTATTAACAAAATGGATACCGTGCAGTGTTTCACATAAATAAAGCTGCTTCAACAATGAAAAAACACGAAAGCAGATCAATGCAAACTAATTCCTGCCAGTTCTAATCACGGAGACAAGATCGATGGTAGCTAACAACATGAAATGGATTGAGCAGTGACAGACCTGTACTGCTAATTCACAGGAAATTGGCCAGCATCTTGCTGGAAAAAGTTTATCTTAACTACACATCACATATTCTAGGAATTTCTCGGTTGTCCCTGTAAGTGATTTATTACAGTATTTACCCGAAACCTTTGGAGCGAAACAACATCAGCATAAAATCATATTTAAAGACACCTAACATGATGGTCAAGTGTAGTCACTGCGTCAATTGAAGAACTGAGCGGTAATGTAAGCAACATGAGGTTCACAAATAGGTTAAAGCTATTCGCAACCCCTATTTTACACATATTGCAAAAACGCATAAAGTTCAACAACCTTGCAAAAATCTTAACTAAAATACTCATTATATTGTTACGTCTACAGCTACTATGCAGATCAATGTAGCTCAATGGTTACAGACTGCAAACATTGAGCAATCACCTGTCCTCTACGGCTGTCTAAGCTCCTCCATAGGACATTGCAAGAATTAAAGGGGTTGTCTCGCCGCAGCAAGTGGGGGTATACACTTCTGTATGGCCATATTAATGCACTTTGTAATATACATCGTGCATTAAATATGAGCCATACAGAAGTTATTCACTTACCTGCTCCATTGCTAGCGTCCACGTCTCCATGGCTCCGTCTAATTTCGCTGGCTTCTGCTTTTTTAGACGCGCTTGCGCTGTGCGGTCTTCTGCCTGGTGAATGGGGCCGCTCGTGCCGGAGAGCTGGTCACCGCGTCGTCATCGTAGCTCCGCCCCGTCACGTGTGCCGATTCCAGCCAATCAGGAGGCTGGAATCGGCAATGGAACGCACAGAGCCCATGGTGCACCATGGGAGAAGACCCGCGGTGCACCATGGGAGAAAACCGCAGTGCATCCCTGGGAAAGGACCGGCGGCCATCTTAGGGAGAAGATTTTTTTAAACTCCTTATTTCGTCGGATCGGTGAGTAGCAAGCGGTTTAAAAACCGCTTTAAATTGCTATTTTATGCCAGGGGGGTGACAGGGGGAATGGGGGAATGTAAAATTTTGATGCTTGCCGTGAGACAACCCCTTTGAGGAAGCCAAGGCTAGCAGTATGAATTGGCTTGATCAAACTATCAGGGTTTGTAGTTTGTTACTGTGAAGAAACATGACTCTGCAGAACAACTCTAGGTACAAAAACGGATACTTTTAATCAAAACATTTAAAGGGGCTTAAAGGGGTTGTGCCAAGTTCTAAAATTATCACCTATCCGCAAAATAAAAGAAAACATCATGATTAGTGGGGGTCCGACCATTCGGACTCCCACTGATTCCGAGAATGGGATCCAGTTGCTCCCCGAGTGAATAGAATGAAGGCCGGGCTGGAGCGCTATTCCTCCATTTACTTCTAGGACAGCACCAGCGATAACCGAGTTCAAGCACTTCACAATCTCCAGTATTGTCATTGAAGTGGATAGAGTAGCAATGCGCCTGTGCAGCCTCAGCTTCATTCAAACTAACTCCATTCTTAAGATGAGTGGAGGTCCCAGTGGTTGGATCCCTGCTGATCATAAAGTTATCCCCTATGCTGTTGATAGGGGATAACATTATAACTTGGCACAATTTTTATCTCTATATAGTAGGTATTTCCTAGAAATCCTTCCCTTAATTGCAAAAAGGGCAACTTTAATTGTGATAAAGACACAGCATAACTGCCTGGTTATGGTTTTGACACTTTCTGCGCTCTTTGAGCCCCAGCACTACGCTACATGTGGACATAGCTTATAACCTACATATATAGCTACTACAACAGTAACCCTCACAAACTGTTCAGATATGATCATCTACAGTATTCAGCTCAAAGCTGCCCTGACAGCAGAGACGGTAGTAAAAGCAGCTTGGCAGCGCTGCCATTCACCTCAAAGAGAATATTAATCAGATTTTTATCTAAATAAATGTAGCTAGAGAGCCATTTTAAAAGCTAAATGCACACATTTTAGTAAATTGTGGCAAAGGTCTGCTCCTGTCAAATCCCGTTCTATCTAGCTAGTGGGAGATTATCGTCCAAATACTCTCTGGAAACAGCAAATTTGGGTGATAACGATTGTATACATGATGCCACCAAAGGAATCAAGCGAGAGGGTCCAAGATGCGATAGTGAAAGCAACATAGAAAACCAGCAAGTTAATACGCATTTCAGAGTCGAGCCCCTTCATCAGTTCGGCTGGATTAAACACGGCATGATGCCTGTGGGTGACACAATTCCAAAAGGTTTTTGGATGTGCCAGAGGTCCTGTATGTGGCAGGGAGACAGGGAGGAAAGAGGTGCTTCAGCATAATGTTAGAATAGTGACCCCTGCTGTTTTATTTTCTGTGTTCACTGTTCAGTCCAGCTCAGTAAATGTTCCAAGGTGGTCACACATGCTCAGTATTTCTTCCCTCTGTGACCTACTGCATATATGGAGGGATCCCTAGTATGGCAAATCGGCTGCTCCTGAAGTTGCTGCATCTTCTCTGTTGCCAGCAGAGATTTTGACCAAGTCATAAGAGGTCAGACAGCATTACTGCAATTGTTCATCACATCTTCTGAAGGAACTGGGCTACCACACCAGGGATCCCTCCGTATACTCAGTGGAGATGTATACAGAGGGATCCCTGGTGAAAATTATTTTGCCTCAATTTTTCTTTAATGCTCTAAAAACAGTAATGCTACAATTCAATGTCAGCAATTGGTGGTATTTAAGCACATAAACCTATTTTTCATTGCATGGCATTAGTTTATATTAGTTATGGATATTAGTATCCATATACTGTACAATAATTTACCTACATATAAAAATGGATCAATAGAAACTGAAATACGACAAGCAAAAGTGCACAACTGCTACCACTACAATAGCATCTCAGTGGGGCTTTTGATTCCCACAAATTCTTGATGATTACTCTTGTTACACACAGCTTTCCCACTAAAATAAGATAGAACTGAGTGATCATACCCTGGAGGATCCCAGTCAGGAAGAAACATTGCTAGAAAATATCAAATGTAGCTGATTGATTTGACCCGTGAGTGTTCTTGGGTTATGTTGTGTATATAGTTTAGGAAAGGGACTTGTTGCCAATCTATGTCGTAGAATCACTTTAAAGGGTAGATTTATAATGTAAAGGTTTCTCATACAGGAAAACATTTGGTTTATTTGAGTCTTGTAGTTTGCTGGAAGCCACAGAACCATGAGCAAGTAAACCTGAGGCTGTTACAGCACATATACTGTGCAAAAGTTTTAGGCAGGTGGGGAAAAAATGTCACAAAGTAAGAATGCTTTCAAAAAGAGAAATGTTAAAAAAATGGAAAGTGAATGAACAAAGGAGAAAAATCAGTATTTGGTGTGACCCTACTTTGCCTTCAAAACAGCATGAATTCTTCTAGGTACTCTTGCACACAGGTTTTTTAAGGAACTCATGAAGGAGGTTGTTCCAAACATTTTAGAGAATCTTGAAGGCTTGCTCAAATCCTACTGTCTCTTCGTGTAATCACAAACAGACTTGATATTGAGATCAGGTCTCTGAGGGGGCCATAATATCACTTCCAGTACTCCTTGTTCTTCATTGTACTGAAGCTAATTCTTAATGACATTGGCTGTATCTTTGGGGTCATTGTTCTGCTGCAGAATAAATTTGGAGCCAATCAGACGCCTCCCTAATGTTATTGCATGATGGATAAGTGTCAACCTGTATTTCTCAGTATTTAGGATACCATTAACTCTCATCAACTTGTTGAAATGCAGCCCCAAACATGCAAGGACCCTCCACCATACTTCACTGTTGCCTCCAGACACTCATTACTGCACCACTTTCCAGGCGTTTGGCGAACATACGGTTTTCTGTTACGGCCAAATATTTCAAATTTTGACTCATTAATTCAGAGCACCTGCTGCCATATTCTGAGATCCAGTTCCTATGTTTTCGTGCATAGTTCAGTCGTTTGGCTGGTTTCTATGCTGAAGGTATGGCTTTTTGGCCACAATTCTTCCGTGAAAACCAATTTGGTTTTTGTGGCATTGCTGGAAATCTTATGATTTCAAAGGAAAGTAAGCATGATGTGTCTTGTATCTGCTGCACTATGTTTCCTTGGCTGACCATTGTGTCTACAGTCCTCAATGCCTGTTTCTTTATGCTTTTTCAAAACAGCTTCAACAGCACATCTTGAAACCCCAGTCTGCTTTGAACTCTCTGCCTTGGAAAGATCTTGCTGGTGCAGTGTAACAACCTTGTACCTTGTGCTCAGTCTTGAAATAGTGTATAACCTGTAACATGAAACTGTCTTCCATGCACAACTTCACTTTTGTAGTAGAGCTTGGCTGTCCTTCACCCATTTTTAAACCCCCTACACAGCTGTTTCTTTTTCCATTAGTGAGTGTGTTTCAACCTACATATAAAAATCATGATCATTATCACCTGTTTGGTATAATTGGTTAATCGTACACCTGACTATAAGAGCCCTTTCACACGCAACGATCATCGCTTGAACGGCCGAACGACTGAACTAATTTACAACTTTATGGCATAAAATAAATCGCTTGAAACCATCTCTATTTTCCTTACTAGCTAAAGTAAACTCAGTATTAGTTGTTTGCTCAGGTGTGCCTGTGTTTATGCGAGGGAAACTCTGGCCAGGAGGATTTTGATTAGAGTGAAGAAAATCCATTGTCTTCTCCAAACATGAGTAAACAATGTACTCATTGTGTTTGGAAAGGTAAACAATTACCCTTCCCCTCCCATCTTCAACCACTCAGAAGACTGAACAAATTCCATTCAAATAGAAGGAATTGTGAACTGTCTGACAACTATTTTTATGCTGGGTAAAAACCAGCGACAAATGACAAGTGAATGAATAGTGCCCGCGTTTACATGTAACGATTATTGCTCAATTTTGCTCATTTGAGTGAATTGTGAGCGATAATGATTGCGTGTAAATGGGCCTTAACTCTACAAAATCCCTGACTTTGTGCAAGTGCACCTAGAAGAATTGATACTGTTTTGAAGACAAAGGCGGTCACACCAAATACTGATTTGATTCAGATTTCTCATTTGTTCATTCACTTGGCATTTTGTTAATTGACCAAAATACTACTAACACTTCTATTTTTGAAGCATTCTTTACCCACACCTACCTAAAACGTTTGCACAGTACATTTGCTTATTATTTTGTGTCCTGGTAATACCCATATACGCCTGCCAATTATTGTTCCGATTAGCTTGCTTCCATTTTTCAATCATAATAATTAATGGCCAGTGTGTGTGAGGAATATCAAGCTAAAAACTATCATTTATTGTTCATCTTTACTGATTGTGCTGCAGAGCTGCAACATTTACAATAAGAGCTGTTTATAGAAAACAATGCCCCCAGTAGCCAAGTAACATAGTGTATAAGGCTGCCTGTCCACGGGCGTAGCGATTTCCCGCAGCAGATATCCGACACATGAGAATGCTAAAGTCACCATAATTTTCCGTGATGAACCTATCATCAATGATCGGTTCTTTGCGGAAGATCGCGGCATGCCGTGATTTTTATACGCGAGCGGAAAATTGCAGTGGTTTTCTGCTTGTGTACATCAGGCTACGCTTTCCATAGTTATCCTATTTTTCTAAACCCCATTATTACTTTGTGTCACTCCATGTCTCCTTCCGTCACTACCTATAGAGACTCCACATGGTAATTTCCCTCACATATATGTTTATGTAGTGTGGGCTTTAAACTGAATTTTACATAAAGACAACCTCCCCCTCCATTTTTTGATGCCTTTTAAACATACTATAACACAGTAAGTTAACCACCCAGTCACAGCTTATTCCAATCAGGTCTCCGTTATTCCCACTATGTCATAGTTTTCCTCAGACATATTACTTCTAGTTCGCCAACCTTATTGGTCAGACTTCTAGCATTAGACAACATATAGTTTAGAAAGTTTTGGTTATTTTTTTCATTTTAGGTGTTTCCCTATTAATTGTTCTGCCGTTTCTACCTGTACTAATTCACTCCCATTTCTATTACTTAGTCCCAGATCTCTGTTTACACTATCTCTGCCTCTATCTTTCTGGTTGTTTCCCCCCCCCCCCCAGTCTCTAGTTTAAATACTCCTCCAACCTTCTATCCATCTTCTCCCCCAGCACAGCTGCACCCTCTCCATTGACATGCAGCCCGTCCCTACGATAGAGCCTGTAGCCAACAGCAAAGTTTGAAAATAAGTTGTTGGTATGTAAAGTCAGCCCATACATAGGCCTAAAGACTCTTTTGGCATCAATACTTGTGTCAGAAACCCAAAGATGTTTTGCAATGCTATATTCAAGATTCTAGGATTATATATACCGCAATAATATATTTGCACACATTACTCAGATATACAAGGTACTACTGACACTGCGGTGCTGCCAAGGTTAACAGTTCTGGTAATGTAGCAGAGTATGCATAATTTTGATAGGTTCCATTAAAGTTCAGACTGGCAAATCTCATATCATATTTTACAGGAAATTACATTTTTAAGATTCAGAGATAGCTGTGGTTCCTAAAATCTCAATAACATTTATTTAAAAATGGTTGGTATAAAGGTGTCTCCTTGAACTCAATGGCAATGCTGTGCTTTAAATCCCATGTATGATTTTCTGCTTTTGTTTTTTTCCTTTAATTACAGCAAAGCAGGATTAGTCATTGAAAGTCCCAAGGGAACTATCTACAAAAGCCATCTCCAAAATTAAACTAAAGGAAGAATGGCAGCAGACACTCAGTACTGGAAACAGACAGCTGTGATTGATCGATGCGAGGTGGCTGGATGAATATTACTGAACATTAATGAGAACAAAGGAGAAAAAATCCTTCTACTTAATCACTTAAATTAATTCTGACTACTATTAATGTCAGGCGAGAATGAGGAACATGAAGGTAAATATAAATGATTAGATATCACCTCCAAAGAACAAAGAAGTATATTTACGGTTAAAATAATAAATCCACACCACGTTATCCCAAGGTACCATTTACATTTCAATAGACCGTGTTCTGGTATTATTTTCTGCTTGGCAATGATACTTGTTAAGGCCTTTTTACATGGCTCGGCTATCGGGCAAGAACCTTCGCCTGAACCTTTGTTTGCCCTACCATTTTCCCTGTAAGAAGACAAACGATTCGCCGACTAATAGACAAATGCGCGTTCTTTAGCCAATCGTGTCTTTTATGCAAACATAAAGATGCTTGCTTGTCACCTTCATAACTCCCAGCCTAAACACGGAGATGTGCAGCAGACAATGGCAGCTCTATGGGGATGAACATTCGTGTAAATGATTGTTTCTTCCCTATAAGGATTTGTATCGGCTTTTACAATGGTGATCTCATTATCTCAAGTGGGTGGCTAGCTTAAAGGGCTTGTCCTCTTTGTATAGAATAAGAACAGGGCAGTAGATATGCGTAGTATTTGGGCAAATTACTGAAATAATGTAATTAGAAGTTCTACACCATTCTCTTTTATGAAGCCACAACCCTTGCCACCGGAGTCCTCCTTCTGTACAGTGCAGTGGCTATGTCCTGCAAATGGCCACAGATGGAAAGGCAAGTTATGCAACCCCATAGACCAGTGCATCTTGTTCTGCACCTGTGAGGGTTTCCTTCCTATCCAAGCAGTAAAGTGTGGCTGGCACAAAATGGGAGGCACTGATGGACGGGGTTGCATCACATGCCCATTTGTTGCTGGCCATTTGCACATCAGAGCTGTGGCACTGTACAGGAGAACAGCTTCAGTGATGAGGGAGCAGGACTTCATATGAAAATGAATGGTGCAGAAACCTAGTTATATTAGTAAGTTGCTCAAATACTTATGTACTTATTCTATATATAGTGGTAAATCTTTTTAAGAAAAGCTGAAGAATTGAATTTATTGATGGACAAAACAATACTTAAAAAGTTTTTTTTCAAAGTTATGCATTTTTTAAATACAGGGAATATTATAAAATAATGGTATACTCATCTATTCGATCCCAATTAGTTCAATGCCACCCTGTTTCTCTCCATTAGATTTTGCTTACATGGCTGCGATAGTCACAAGCCTGTATACCCCATTGACCGCTGCAAGCAATCTCCTGCTATCTGCTTGCCCTGAAACAAAATGTCTTCAGTGATGTCCCGTATACAGGTCTAGGACCGTAAGCTTCAAGCCCATGTGATCTGTATATGGGTTGTCACTGAGCCAAGATAAGGTGGTGACATTACAGGTCACAAGACGTGCCAAAATCTAGAAGAACAAGCACATTGGTCAATTCATAAATAATACACAAAGTTGCTGTGGGCAGTATGAGGGTGTGATTAGACTATTGAAAAGCAAAAGTCGGACAACCCATTTAATGTAGATAAGTAGACAGGAGCAGGAAAAGACATGTAATGGTGAAGGTGGATGGCTATCAGGGAAGAGTACAGGCTGAAACAAATGAGGGAAACCAAGTAAAAATTCATTGAATTTGGGATATTTACAGTTACAGAGTGGAGCTCAAGGAAATTCTTGTGCTCCAGAGATCATTGAAATTTAAACCAATATTACTAGTATTAGTCACATACTTTATTCCATTCTACCATTATGCCCAGTATTTGTGCTGCACACCACTCACATGATGAAGCAGAGGAGTGCATGTCTATCATCTCCCGTGTACAAAAGAGATCTCTGCAGCTCATATTGTTTATTGAATACCAATGACAAGAAGATAGAAGCCATCCTCTGTCCTCCTTCCTTCATGACATGACTGGCATAAAGCATAGATACTGGGCAGTACACCCAACACTATATGGAGACGGAAACGAAAAACCGTAATAGAGTACATTAGGGAAACATCTATTGGCGATTCCTGCCAATATATATATATTTATATATATAAACATATAACTAGAGGTACACTTCAAGGTGTTCTATGACCACTTGAAAGGACTGACTTGTTGAGGTAACCATAGGTTAAACTTTTAAGGATTGCACAGTGACAATGTACAGAACTGTCTACCATTAACCTGGCTTCAGTTTTATCATGGATGATATCAATTCAATATAATCTTGTACCATCCAGTTAAAAATATATATATGCTAGCATATACATTTTTTAACATGAGAGCCATTGGGTATCATATGGCTAACAGATGGTATTCATCAGAGGCATCCATCACAGACACCCAGTAAAAAATGTATATATTTAAAAGCATGCTTTTTTTTAACATGGGAATCTATTTTGTGTCTGGATAAAGATTAAGGGGTGGAGATGCCTTTAAAAAGGCTTTGCGAGCCATTTCATAAAATGGACAAGTTTACTAAATGTTTCATATTAGAAGCATGTACAGCTGGTTGGTCACTGCATCGTAATGCAGCAGAAACTGAAAGGGTTGCCACAACCATGGTTGGAATTTGGAGACAGTGGTCAGCAGTACAAAATGTGCATCGTTGTAGTGGGACTGGAGCATTATGACAAACATCATAACACACAGGTTGATGAATCTGGCATAATGCAGTAGCAGCTCTACAATCCACAGCTATGAAATGTACAGACAGATTTGGATGCTCCAATACCAACGACAACAGTTTTGCATCTATTGGCTGATGCAGATACGTGGTCAAGCCGTTCGTTGTGAAGACTGCCCCTCCACACCATCGTCAAACACTTGCAGTGGTGTCACTCCACAGCTATCTGGCATGACAAATGGCACCGTGTGGTATTCAGTGACAAATCGAGATTCTGTCTCAGCAATGATGACTGCAGAACTGGGGTCTGGAGGCAACCTGGAAATCAGGCTTACCCTTTCGTAATTTTGGAGCGCCACACAGCTTGCCAATGTAGATTTTTGTTACATGAACTGAAGGTCATAGTAAAAAAAAAATCTCAGTGTCCTCTTCTTGCCCAATTTTCAGATGAGAATGGAAATGTTAATCAGCAGATCGGGCAGCACATGGACAGGATGTCTGAGTGGAGTCCGATGCGAGTTGCGCCTGAGAATCTTGGGTGCGACTTTTAAAATGCCCACTTTCATGTACCCTTAGTATGCATTAGGAGCACACTGACAGCATGCCATTACAGTGATGAGATGCAACAGCCCATCACACTACCCACTCTTCAGTGCATACCCTACACCATTTTTCAGCAGAATAACGCATGGCTCCACACAGGAAACATCAGCAAATATGCTTTGCAAGGTGTCCAGGCGATTCTTTGGCTAACAGGGTACCCAGATCTCTTTCCTGCTGGCCAAAATTGAATGTCAAGCAAATGCTCTCCCACAGCCTGGTAATGAAGATGATCGGTGCAGTATGGTCAACACTACCCCAGGAAAGTATCCCAGCACTCATCAAATTGATGCCATGTTTTGTTAATAACATAGTAAGTTAGGCTGAATGAAGACAATGTCCATCTAGTTCAGCCTGTTTCCACCCCCTCTCTTGTTGGTCCAGAAGAAGGCCAAAAAATACCCAAGCAGCAATTTAGCTCATTTGGAGGACTCCATGATGGCAGCCAGAGTAATCGCTGGGTCAACATTTGAGATCAACAACCCCACTAGTCACCTAATGTCTATTCTCTAAATCTCTATTAGTGTTGAATTTCATTATTTTCCAACATTTCTTCATGGTCTGCCATTTTCTCTGTGAGGCAATATATTTATATATTTCGGAAACAATACAGTATCAGATATGTTAACTATTTTCGAAACTATTACAAAAAGTGCCAAAACTATCAAAAATAATACTTACAATGTACGAATCTTGGGCATATGGTTGAAACTCGTGAGTGGGATTCGCGTGATGTTGTTATTGTTGAGTGTACTGAAAGAAAGAAAACCCAATTATTTACATATCATTGTTTTCCTAAAATCAATAGTTATGTTCTCAATAATAGCATGACTCAGCGTTAATAAATGTCCTCCACCACAACAGTGGGCATACAGAGTAACAAATACACAAGGAACAATTTATGAATTGTCATGGAGCCATTTCTATAGGAAAGCAGCCAACAGCTCATGACAGCCACAGCTTTCAATAAACCACCAGTGAGGATGAAGTGCATTACCTACAGTATTACCTGGCCAAATAGCAGCATGCCGGTTGGGTCTGTATTGCACTGTCAAGCTAGATTATAACTAGAATGTGGTTCTGTGTAATTCATCAACATGTCCAATATTAGTAGCATAACAGGTCCAATAATATATGAGAACATGAGCGAGCAACGGAAATGGAAGATAAAGGAAACTGTAGTGATAAAATGAATTGTAAGACTATAGGTGTACAGGGCTACATCCATGTTACATATGGAAAAATAAACCTTGGTATAGCTAAAGGAAGCTGTAATCTATAGGTAGCCAGATTATCACAGAGAATAAACGCCGATGTAAGAGCAACAATAGAAATGTTATAGAGCCGTACATGTTTAGCTTGTATTCACATAGATCTCAACAGAAAGGCATGTTGTGTATTGTACTTCCTCTGCTGGGAAGAGCATTATGCACAGTTTTGACAATAGCTATAATATCACTGTAAAATGTAATGTGGTAACTGAAGACCTTGCTCACAATATTACTTCTGCATCAGGTTTTCCAGTACATCTTGCTATCAAAACTGACATTTTCACGCAGGCAAAATGAAATATATAGTTTAGCCTTATCTGATTATCAAGTGTAGCCAGGATTAAAAGTTATTTCTTTGCCCAATACCATAAGCATATGCTTTCTGATATCTGCAGTGATTTTAGTGCCTTTATTGTGTAATCAATATCTTCAAAATATAGTGTCCATCCACCATCACACCTGAGTGTGGAACAGGGGCTGGAATGGCTTAAAAAAAAAAAATCTTCTTATTTGTATAGCGCCAACTTATTCCGCAGTGCTTTCAAGTAATTTATTTATTACCCCCCCCCACTAAGCTGGATACTTATTTTACCGACCATGGAAGGATGAGTCAACCTTGAGCCAGCTAGCTGAACCAAGTGGGGATTGAACTTGCAACCTTCAGGTCGTGAGCGAGAGCTTAGGACTGCATTTCTGCTGCCTTAGCATTCTGTGCTATACGAGGCTTGACCAACTCACATAACTATAATGAGGTTTACCCTCGACTTGTGAGTTCCTATCTTGAGGGTGGGACAATGGAAAGTATGTCCATTATAGGAATTTATAATAATATGTATAATTTTCAGGAGTTAATATTGAGTTAACAGATGAGAGCACCCCCCTTCCTTGATCAGAACCCTCATCTATTAGCTAGAGTGGAAAGCAACTACAAAAGGTGTCTATTACTATTGAGTATTATATAGACAGCCGACAAAGTATTTCACGTGGAACTGCGTAATTCTTTATTCTCCCTCTGGAGGTGCTGCAGGGAAACTAAACACTCATTGCTAAGCTCAACCACATATTACAGCAGCAGGTCAACTGTGATCGGTATATAGACAAGGAAGATAACCCCTTTAAGGCTGGGTTACACAGACTACATGGCATTAACACTGACCGCCATACTAGCATTTGTAGCAATAGGTGCCCAGGTTAGGGAACAAAGTGAAAACAATGATTTTTCATATATAAAATGTGAATTATCTTCCATGAATCCATGAAGGTTTATTGATTCACCTTTAGGTGTAAATGAGAGAACAATATCAATAATTCTTATAAGTCATTGGTGTATTCAGTTTTTATAGCGCTTAGCTTAGTACTTTAGTCAATAAATGCCCTTTTCTTAAATAAAATGATGTTATTGTCCTTTACAGGTTTTTCTATGATCTTTTCTATGTATTTGGTGTCCCTGACATTAGTATTTACAAAACACTCCTGATTTTGAACCAGTTCAGTTATCCTCCTCTCTGAAAATGCAGCTTTCATATCTCTGATCATATTTCAATGACAGTAAATACTTCTCAGCGTACGCCATAAATGTATTTATGAAAGTTGACTTTATAGATGCAATTATGTACAGCAGGACTTAAAGAATAAGTAATACATAAATAATTCCACAATAATTCTATCTCTTCTAAAGTATTAATTTAGAAAATCATTTCTGTCATTTAGTTAATATCATTTGACTTGGTTGCATTTTAATGAGCCTTACAAATCTTAAGACATCCACATTTCCCTAACATAATCATATTGATACTTTCATAGAAGATTAAACTTAGAACCGATGGAAAAGATAAGGTGGCTATAGATAAAATAATAATTTTCTTAATAAAAGATCATCAGTGGTACAATTATTCATACTTGTGATTTTTATTTCATTAACGTGATTGTGCCAAGTTATACAATTATCCATGTGATTGTAACACGGTACCAGATCTTTGTTTTCACAATTATCCATAGAATAGGGGATAACTTTAGGAACAGTAGACGTCTGACCACCGGGACTTCCACCGACCCCAAAAATAGGGGTTCTGAGTGACCAACATAAATGAAGCGGAGGACATGCATACAGATTGCTGCTTCTTTCATATCAATGGGAAGGCTGGAGATTGCTGAGCACTTGTACTCAACAACCTCTATCACTCCCATTGAAATGAAAGGAGCTGTGGCATGATTCTGCCTCCTCCATTCCATTCATGTCGGAACATTTGGGACCCCTGTTCTCGGGATCAGTGAGGATCTCAGAAGTTGGACACCCATGGATCACAAGGGGATCCTCTATCCTTTGGATAGGGAGATAACTTTATAACCTGTAACAACCCTCTGAAGCCTTGAGGCCACTCTGTGTGCTGCTCTATGGTATCTGTACAACACCATATCTTCCCCTACAATTAGTGCACTCTCCTCCATAAGAGGGCATGCAATGGAATGTGATTCTAATTATTTCATATGGAGACAAATGGAGTTTTTTCTCACAGATTGATAAGGAATATATGAGCAAAAAACCTCTCTATACTTTCACGTAAAATCAGAGTCACCGGGAGGCATGATATATACCCATACACTTTTTGGATGCTGTAGCACAAACCATTTTCAAGTCTAATTTGATCATTTTCATGTACTCATTAGAGATATAGTCACTAACAATATTTCACTTTTAGGCATATTAAACAAAATTGATTTTTTTGTCAACAATCAAGCCTAATTAAAACCATTGAGTTTATGTAGAAACTGGTTATTGTTAGTTATACAAACAATGCAGATCATTTATCCATTTTGAATCAGAATGTCTAGGATAGCTTCATGCTAAGGCCATCATACAGATTAACAAATCACTTTGCTTTCAATTAAAGATTTCTCAGGTAACTTAAAGTGGCCACATTAGATAAATATAAACAGTAAAAGGTAAAATACAGCTCACCAAAAATCTTCATCCAGAGTGTAATGCCAAACAGCCAACCTCTAATATGGGAAGTACATGGAGAACAACGCCAAGCCAATTTCTCAGGAATACAATGTGGGAAAAAACAATGTATACAGCTGCAGCACTTCTCATAAAAAATGAATCTTTATTAGAATATATCCATAGGAAAGTAAAAATTCTCACATGTGCGAACAGGAACCTATACGTTTCGGCAAAATCCTAGCCCTAATCATAGCATACAGCCTGTACATTCATATATAAATTGTAACAGCACTCCCGTCATTCATGTTATTGAATGTATTATCTGTTTTAAGCAATACGTTGAATGTACATCACGTAAACTAGAACCACATATTGCTAAGCATATATCTGCTCTAAGCCCCTCTCAGGTATATTGAGACATTCCCTTTCTGCAGCATCCAGACATTTTTTGGAAATCCACCAAGGAAACATATCCTTATTTAAAGTCATTGGCATTGAAGGGGCGTTCCACCCAGTAAGAGGTGGAGATTGATTAAAAAAAATTGCTTTCAAGAAAGGCTTTTTTTGGATTATGCAGTTAAAAAACAGATTTCCACACGGTCTCAACCTCAGATCTCATTTTATGCTATACTAATGTTTCTGTATTGTTTTTTTAATTGTTTTTCATGGGTTTCTTTTCCTTAGTATTTATTCTTTAGTAGAAGTGGTCCTGCTTTTGTCATGTTTAAACCACTTGCTTCTTGTACAGGTTGTATGCTAGGATTAAGGCTTAGTTTTTTGCCAAGACGCGTTGGTCCCTGTTCGCACATGTGAGCTTTTTTACCTTTCTATGGATATATTCTAATCAAGATTAATTTTTTAATGAGAAGTGCTGGAGCTCTATACATCACTTTTTCCACATTAAATAAATTCCGAACCTAGAACAAACTCTCTAATGGGCATCAGGACTTTAAACATACTTTGTTCTCAAGCTGGTGGTGTCTGGCAGTGACTTTATGCTCTTCCCATTGAGAACCCATGCACGCTCGGCATGCATGCCTATGGGTGGGGTTGGCAGGAGGAATAACTATCAAATCAGTGTCCAGCCGAAACCTATCTAAGGTGTATGATAAGCTTTATGTATGTACTTATAATTTGAAAGTTGATTCTATTTTAAAAGGATTGTAGATGCACAACCCCCTTGAGAATGCTGGACTTGGGATAATAATCTAATTCCCCTGGAGTCCCGCTCTTGGCACCCCTGGCAAACCACTGATTTTACTGGAGAAAGCCGCAGCCAGCCTGATGTTTTGGGGAAGTCTAGTATTACAGGAAGACCATTTACATGATTGGGTACTTTTTTGTAATTACAGATTAATGAAAGAAAAAAAGTAACAAATAGGCATGTAGGGGCCAGAAAAAAACCCCACAAAGAGTCAGACTGATGAACATAGATATCCCATTTTATATGTTTACTTTTTAGAACTGCTATCCAAGATTGGATGTGAAGTGATACAAAACGCGTTGAACTATGCTATAAGAAAACATTGTATGTCCATAATTTTCATTATATGGTAAGAATTTATAGTAAATATTTGCGTTACTTATCTCAAGGTAATTTTTCGTATTTAATTGTAAATGGTCACTCAAGTAGTTCTTCAGTGTCAAGGATCCTTACAATACATTCTTGCAAGTGTAATGTCTTTGTCTACTGAATATTTTATAGCAGCACAGTAGCATTAACAGCTAGAAATAGCCTTTCCACCAGCTTTTGAGGCTTCCAAAGAACATGAAAAATATGATTTTTCTCCCAACCTCCTTCTTTTACAGTAATATGGAATTAAATATAGCTGAAGTACTATTGAAGAGCAGTGTGATCCCGACTAGGAACTGTTATTTTGTAATCTTGATGGATGGACAGTTACATCTAAAAAACTTATGTACTGACATCTTCATCTATGAGCCAAACATAATACTCAGTTAGAAAAAATATGTTCCTATTGGTAGGTATTGTCCATTATTTCTATAATTCTGAAACTTTTAACAGCACAACAGAGAAAATGCATTCAATCGCATTCATTCACGCTGGTCTTTTGCCAGTGGAGTTGTATAAAAACGTATATTATTTCTGAAGCATACTATATGCAGCCCAACTGTGTAAGTGAAACACATTCCAGATTATCAAAAGGGTTCATCAACACACAGGCATTATTGAATGTTGGAAATTCTATGAGTACATCTGCTCCTTCCATTCAATCACACAAAGAGTATGGTTAGATCCCCAATGTTTGCCAGGTTAAGGTTAAATTTAATAAGAGCTGTACCTGCTATACTAACAATGCCAAAATGTGGACAGAACTATCAGTTTCTAACTCAGTTTGCACTGACCATGGGCCTGGCAAATAGCTGATTAGCAGGGATCCTGAGCAGCAGACCCCTGCCGACCAACTATTGATGACCTATTAATGAATGAAAAAAATTAACAAATAGGCATATAGAGGCTAGAAAATGTCTTTAAGACTAACTATTGTGCCTCCAGATTATCGGAACGATGTGACATAATAATAAGCAGATATGAACCATATCAAATGTTAATATGGCAATATTGAACCTGATTGGGTAAAAATCTGACTATGCAATATCATGAACAAAAACCCCCAATGTAGTTGATTAATAATGCAAAATTCTGAAACTATTCTGTACTTGCTGGCTCAGTTCTTTCAAGAACTACCAAACACTAGAATAAAGAAGATTGGCGTTTTCCCAAAAGAGCTTCCACAGATGGTACCTTCACCTATCGGACATTAATTGCACATCCAGCATAAGGAAAAGTGTGCTCTCTATCTAAACTTACTGTAGTGTGTGCAAAGGTCTTTCCACACTGCTGCCATGAAAATAAATATGGGAACTACAGCAAAGGGTCCATCAAAGAGCAGACATTTCTGTACTTTCTACTTGGCGTGCAACACAGACCATAAGAAACTTGTGATCTGTGCTGCATGCCAACATCTTTCACATTAGATTGTTACAAGTTTGCACATTTGTACTGCACTTTACATGCCCATTGTTATTCCGCTAAGATTAGTTATATGCCCTTAACAGTTGCAAATTGGATCTAGAGGGGGTCTATTGAGATGTTGAGGCATCTACTGTTCTTGACATGGTTCTTTTGACTCTTAATACAACTACAAATGTTGCACATAAAAAGAGACAACAATATGTAGTATGTACAATGAAGGCATCTTTATCATTCTCAATATGCTTGTTCTTCATTTTACACCTACTTTTTCTTCTTGTATGACTAAGTCTTTGGAGAAACTTTCAATCTGTCTCTCTCTCATTCTCTGTATCTATATACATATGAAATGCTTTAAGTAAGTCTGCCACTACTCCATACAGAAGCAATAAAGGGTAATAAGTATGATGCTGTGAATAAGGTTCTTGTAAAAGGGAGATTAGAGATGGCTTATTTTCTAATAGATGTAACTGAAGTACTGCAGAGGGGTGGAGTAATGACTACAAGCTAATGAATGAAAAACAGAAGCTATCAACAGTAAGTCATCCTATTAGAGCTTACAAAATCTGACTCATAATACACAAAGAAAGCAAGTCTCTACTTTCTAAATACTAAATCTGTATTCTAGATGCGAGTTGAAAATTTCTTCCATAGTCAAGAAATGTTACTAGAACTTTGTCTCCATCAGTTAAAGCACTTCAGTCTTATGGCATTACATCAACAACCACTGAAAATGTGCTGGACTCAAGGACCAGTGAAGTCGAATGGCTTATTTTTTTCCAATCACTTTTATTGTATATCAAAAATTACATTTTTGTGTTCGAAGCAAGATCGGTTCAGAAAAACATCCATTAGTGTTTCACCACTTTGCATGTTTTAGGTTCTTGAAATGAAGTGTATTGTCATTAGCACAAGTGCTTTATATCTGTGTAGCCTTGAGTTTAGTGAAGTTATATGTAAATGTAGAGAAAAGACTTTGGAAAATGACTATGTCGTATACATTTACACTCCTCTAAGAAATCTATGGATGGTTAGCCATTTATCTGGGAAGATGAAAATAACGCACTAGATTTCTGAAAATTTGTGCAGTTTTCCGATGGCATAGGAGATTACTCCATTTATAACATCTGTAGTTTATACAACCTTTACTAATATTTTCATTATTACTCCTACAGGCCAGATATAACTCTTCAGCCAAAGCCATCTTTTCTGTTATATACTTCATAATGTATCCTTCATTGTTATCGTGTTATCTGTGCATATTATTTGGGATTTGTCGCACTTATGTCACCAGATTCACTTCTTCTAATCACCTATATCTTCATGCTATATACACTTTGGCTCTATTACGTGATAAAATAATTTAAACTTAAAAGCCTGTCAAGTAGGTAAGCGATAGCATTGAGATATCCGAGATATCCCTGGATATTTCTTCATAGTCATTATTTCATCAAGAAAAGCACTAAATCTTATTATTGAATACTGGAATCCTGTGTTTTTAGCCCAACATATTTCAAGTCTATTCTAGAAGTTTTCTTTCTCAAAAATGTTTTTAGCTATGCGATTCTTGGGTTTTACGCGATCCCCAAGACAACGTTATCAATACTCCCGTTTCCGTGACATAAATTTACAAGATATTGCTTAGAAACGTACATTTTTTCCTGTCTTGAAGAATTTTGTAAGTGCTATTATTATACAGTAAGATTGATGACAATCAGTAAAAATCTTCATCAAGCAGTTTGTATGAAAGAGTCCTATTGCATACCAAAATACACAGCGATCACATACTTACTGTTCCTGTTGCATAAATATCGTTAAAAAAGCTTTGTGTTCCACAGTTAATAAGAGATAGAAAATCATCCCTGCATTTGTCACACTCTACAGTACTACAATAGACTACAGAAAAACAATGGTGTGTGAAACAAACTGAAAGATTTCCAAATATCCCCAACAAATGGGTATAAAATACGAATAATTGAATGGTCAAGGCTACGAAAATCCAATAAATTGTTATAAAAATGTATAATATTTTAAAAATGAATCCAATCTACCAGTAATAAGAAGCATAAGCATTAAAAGATAAGACTGTACGACAAAATGTTGAAAAGTGGAAAAGTCCCAATTTGTAATTACATGTATTTTACTCACCAAAAGAGTTTCTCATTTCAAAGACCTGCTATATAGCTGCGTTCACTAGATCTTTTTATCTTGGTGCAATACAAGCTATTTTAGCTACTAGACTGGTACTGGATAGGTCCATTCAGTATCACATGATAGTAAAAAATTTAAATACGGTTGGCGCATGACTATATTTCTGCTGCATTATGACAATTTCTCGCAAACTGCTCTCTTTCTGAATTTTATGTGCTAAATTCCGATTTATCGGAAACCATGCACATTATGCTTGACTATAAGCAATAAACCTGACATACCCTAGTTTATGTTCTCTGTGCCAGTCAAAATTAAGACAAAGTTATGGAGAACATAGATCATGATTTACACAATGGAGGTAACATTTCCGATAACTAATTGTGCTAAATTATTCAATTCATTCAAGATATCTTTAATAGTAGATGTCCAAAAATGATAGGCCCAGTCACATGGTTTCTTAATATGGGGTTTGACATAGAGGGCGATAAGTCTTCCATAAAGTTAATTAAATGAAAGAAAACCCTAACAAAAGCTTGCGCCATAAAACTCATTCTGCATTTTCGACATTTGAAGAGCATTACCTTCGTGCAACCGGCAACAGTCACCTAGCAGACACAGCAACACTTCAATATCCGCAATGCGGCAAAACCAGCTTAAAAGCAGGGCATCTACCAATAGCCAATAAAAGTCAACATGGGCAACAGATATTCAAGGTCATCGTAGGACATCAATCATCTATATTTTCCATGCATTTCAGTGATCAAAAACATGACTAATCTGAATGGAGACAAAGTCAAGCACGCATGGTGTAAACTCTACTGACAACAGGTTTATACAACTGAACTAAACTGACCCTTCAAAGACCCTATCTTGTAAGGTTGTGAAAGTACGTCAAGTTTCTTTGGTTACTATATTATTTTTCATAACTTGCTCTAAAAATACATGTTTTCTTTGTTCTCTGGTGACTTTAAAAAATGCAGCCTTTGTGCTCTATCAGTAGTACCATCTAGTCTTTACAGTGCAGATTTGATCAAATTACAGTCTTAATGAAAACAAATTAAGCCCACATAAAGCACTGCAATTTCTGCACACAGAATATGAAAATGGAAAATAAAATATCTGGTTTCACCATATTTTGACTGGAATCTCTTCTTTAAGCAATGAAATTGCAAAGACACAACAGACATAAAAGTACAAGTTATCCTGCCAGAGAGAACTGCAAGCTTAGTTTTTTGGTATGTTGCCCTATTTAGCTGTGTATTGTACAGCGGGACTAAGTATATGTAGTGCCTAACAATACTTTGGTGGTAGATTCACACTCTATTACATGGATTATACTGGACTGCTAACATTGTTAATGCTAAATACCACAACACAGTACACAGGAAGCCGGGCTTTGAAGGCTGAATACCAAGGCTCGGATTTCCATTTTAGTGGTGCAATTTTGGTCCAAAGTAGGACAATGAGAGGATGCCAGTTATTAATTCTAGGTAATCATACTAATGTGTTCAGTTGCAAGCCAAAAGCCACATCTCAGAGACCTGCTCTTCTACCAATAAATGTTGGTTTGTGTTAAAAGGTAGATCTCTACAAATCTAGAATGGCATCTCAGTAGAATCCTAGTGGGTGGTTTTGGTCAGCTTAGAGATACTGCTGCCATGTGTACCTTGAGACAGACATTCATTGACATATATAATTCCCTTCACTAATTTATCTTTGATTTACCTATGCACCTGTTCTAAATTATATTATGGAATGGTCTACTGCGTTGTATAGCTGTGTATCCATTTGTTATATAAAATAATTAAAAAACTTAATGTGCTTATTATAATTAGACAAATTAGTTGTGCCCAAAAAAATAAGAAAATTTGTTGTTTTACAAAATTACAACGGCTCCTTGAACTTCAATGATTTATTTCCAATGAAAATAGTTAAAAGCATCAAACTGACAGTTGGGAATTCTTGTTTGACGAGCAATAACCAAAAAGATGGTGGTGTTTCTGTTGGCCAAGTGCCCTGTTTTTCTACATTGCATTATGAAGAAAGTAATCCATGGGCCATTACACTGACACATGGCAGTACAACTAAATTATTTCTAATCCAGAAATGTAAATTTCTGGGATTCAAGGATTCCCTCATCCTATGTAGAAATAATACATTTTAGTAAACTCATTAAATATTTTCAGTCCTATTTACTCATTGCGATTCATTCGTGTGTTTTTAATAACCACTGATTTAACATCTGAGAATGCTAAGTTTTAACTTACAAAAGAAAAAAAAAATGCCGCATTGGCACATCCATGCTCAAAATGACATCACTGCCACTGCAGAGTCTCTCATACGTGACCGGTTTACAAAGTCATTGGCCACACCTTTTTTTCTAGAACTTGTAGAAGTTTTATTCCTAAAGAAACCTATTGAAATAGCTTTATATACCAGTCAAATTCCACCAGTAGAGTTAAATAATGAGGAAGCCTTCAGCAATGACTTTCAGTGTAACGTTTGACTAAGTGACTTAAAGGCGCTTTTCCAATATTACTATTTGCAGCATGTCAGCTATACATGCCACAGAAGTGTGATCAGAGCTGGTCCAATTCCTGGATTCCAGACAATGAAAGTCCCCCAGCTCCATTCTCTTTAGAGAGAGAACCACAAGTTCACTCTTATCCTAATGAATGGGACACATGGGTAGAAAAACAGGTAAGCAAACATAGAAGATACTTTAGGAGTTCTCAACAATTTCTACATTTCAGCATCCAACACACCAAGGATGTTTCCAGTTTTTGGGGGTAATTTTATAGCAACAATACATTAATGGCTAGGTCATCAAAAGCCGCCTCCTGTTCATGTGTAATATGTCATAGGTTGTGTTCAGGTGAGTTATTGGACATCTAAACAATGCTAATGCTTGGTATATAATAATCCTATTTAGATTTTACCATGCACATTTTAGTTAACTTATGTCAATATCACACAACTGCCCCACATAACAGGGATCCAGAAAACTTAGAGCGAATTTGGTAAGGCTTCACACTGTAGAACCCCCTTTACCTGTTTGAATATTGCTTGTGACATGTCGGGAACGCTTTTTCTTTCCCTTTTCTGACTTGCGAAGTAATGGCTGTGTACATATACCGTGTAGGAATACACATATATGTTTGTATTTTCTATTATATACTACATTTGTGTTGTAATTCTGTGTCTGTTTAACGCTGTTTTAATAGATGTTTTAATAAACCGAGTTTTAAAAAATTATGGCTCAGAATGGTCAAAACAAGGCTATTTCCAACCATTTCTATGCCTATTTTGTGTTGGGGGAACAACCACATTGTTTTATAAAGTCATAGGCAAGCATAGAGGCAAAGGACCCCTCCACACAACTCCCCATATCTCAACCTTCTGGACTTATGTGAGCGTGACCTTGCAGGTTGAGTAATATTATGGATAACTGTAGTCACAACAGTATTATTTGGTCTTCAGCGGTTCCATGTTTCAATTGATCCTTTTTATTCTCTAGCACAATCCATACCCTAAGACTAGATCTTGCATAAAGTACCTAAAGTTTGCTTTCCTTTCAGTAGTACATATTCAGCAAAGCTCGAATGTTGGACTCTCTACACTGTGTGCACTGTGGTCAACCACTGATAACATATGAAGGCACATTATGCTACATGGCTTATTCAGCTCTGTTGCATTGACTCTTGTGCGTCCTATTCAATGTGTACATGATTATTACTTTTCTCTCAGAAGGGATATGTTGTGTTTTAAAGTCTCATGTATATGGGCAAGCCATATTCACATAGACTGTACAGAGGCATGCACAGCTTTGTGGCTGCATACTACCATTGTATTACAGAATTGTTCTCTCCTGGGAGATCTAGGGACAGTAGCTTCAGAATATGGTGTCCAATGGAGATTACCATTTATTTCTGTCTTATTCACACTCAATCTGACAAAAGTACCTCTGTATGTTTCCATATAAGAATGAAGGGAAACAGGGGTGCATTAGGGCCTCATAGAAATTTATGAGCACCTTATTATGGCCATGTTCGACTCAGAGGGTTCATGGAGCCAAACTATGTTCATGTGCATAGGGCCGGGATGCAAATTACTCAAGTAATCTTGCCGTTTGTGACATTATTATTCAGTAGTTCTTTTCTTTTAAACCTTCATTTTATATTTTTTCCATAAAGTAGAAGTAACATAATGCCACAAAGTAACAGTACAATTTCAACCTGTAATACGGTAGCTAAGTATGATAGATTAGGAATAAAGAATGGTATCCACGAAAAGTAATCAAATCCGAACAAGGTCAGACCATCAACAACTCTACATAAAATGAACATACAGAAAGAAGTGTTAGAAATTGAAACTGAGGGTAAGAATTCTAAAAAGAAAAACAAAGAGTAGGGTTGGGTTTCTTAAATTAGAGTCTATTATGTACTAATTACGTATCTAAATTGACTTGGTCAAAGATGACAACGAAGCATTCGGTAGATGCGAAGATTTTTTTCAGAGTAACAAGTCAAAACATTACACCAGTTCATATACATCCTAATGTTTATGTTCTGATTCTAAAGGCGCCCAAACACCACAGCTTGTTCAGCCAACCGCTACACCTCCCAAACTCCCAATATACATGCATCCTTGGCATTGCCTAGCATGCATGTATTTCCAATGTGGAGATTGGAGTTAGACGCTGCCAAGACACCTCCCATGGCGGCTTATCTTGCGAGAACAAAAGGGTCGGTTGTTCAATTTAGATATGCCGAATGCTTCTTAAATCCGATTTAATCTACTGGAGGAGAATTGGGGCCTCCATAGACATAAACCAGCCGGCCAGTCATACTGAATTTGACAGGCTCAGCCGAATTTTCTCTTATGTGTATGGGACCCTTATTAAGCCTGTATGGAAAGTCAGGGCTCGATTACCCTGTAGATGCAATGCTGTAGATCACAACGATCATTGAAAGAATAAAACTGCACAACCGAGTAATTTTGACACAATCTCTATATTGTTGGAATAGACTTCCCTTGATCAAAAACTCCGGAAACTGTCTCTATCCTCTACGGAAATGGCCTCCACATTGGCCATTTTATGTGGTTTACCTTGTTTGTGATTTTATTTGTACTTCAATATTTTGCTGATGTTTTATTCTTACCTTTTCTATTTTATTATTAATCAAGCTTCATTTCCTTGCAGACTTTTAGTAGCATCAGTCTGCTGTCAATATCCCCTTTGATTTCCATTGCACCATGAGCCTTCTTCAAACTATTGGCCACAGCTTGAGAGGGCATCAGATATGCCAACTTATATGTTTCAACATTACTAATACAGCCTACTGTCCAGCACTCAGAAACTTAAATCAATGGCTTTATAACCACATGCCTATAGTAGAGATTCAACTGCATTGGCTTTCCAGCTGCTTTGAATTTTGTAAGAGTTTACAATTGATTTTTTGCTGCAAGGATGTGTGAGATGTTTATTTTTATGTTCTATTTGCCATAGGAAAACAGGCTGATGTGTTACAGCAATGTCTGTGTTCCTTTATTACAATTATGATTATGCTGTCACACTTCACTGGTAAAGTGCATTTCATTTCTACCCGACTCATATTATTAACATTATATTCAGTTTCTGACAATGGATAGTAAAGCAGGCTGCATGACTATTAACGAAATGCAGTGTAGATTTTGCAAAGCCATATGCATACAAAATGTATCACATCAGTAGTATCAAGAATTCATAGAAGGAGGCTGTTCTAGGGGGATCCTTTCCAATGACTAGGATTGACCCTTTGTGAACCGAAGGAATGCTTTCTTACGTTCATCAATTGTTACGGCAATGTAGATTAAGTGTATCACCGGTAAGATAAAAGGTTTCTGCTGTAAGGGGGATTGCGTTATCGGAAGATACAAGTGCAGTCTACTTGCAATACATTTTTAGAGTAAACTGATATAGATAAGTGCATTTCTGTATCTACTTACATATTCAGTGACAATATATCACTGTGCCACATACTTGGCGTCATGGCCTCTGTGTAACCTCTTCACGTGTCTATGTGAGGCCTTGCCAGTTCATTTGTACTATAGAGTTCACTACCCATTCGGAGCTTGCACATGCTCACTAGCACATACTACATGCACAGAAACACAGAAAACAAAAAATGCCAAGAATAGTTGGAGTAGCACTCGGAATCACAAATAGGTTGCTGATTTTGCCGGTTGAACTGGTTGCCTTCTCTTAGACGACAGATTCCGTGAAAAGGTTACAATGAAACCAGTGTGTATTTTTGCAGCAATGCTTCCATCTACAGAATGATGTGCATGGCATGAAAGAGGGTTCTGGTGTGAATGCATGCAAGCTGCTATGTGTTGAACTGATTTCAGGCAAGAACACATGCATGGAGGTACAAGCTCATCCTGGAACATGCTCCATGTGCGGCATATCCAACTACTGTCCCTATGAGAGATACGATGAACCTATTAACTCATTCAGGGACCGAAGTAAAGGTTATCTGCATTATATGTGCTGCTCGAATGCATCAGCTTAGCCGGCATCTCAATACACCACCGTAAAAAAAAAAAAAGGCTCATGGGGAGCATCTGAAGAAGAAATACTCTGTCATGGCTTAATTAGCAGTAACCCCACTCTGTGGGAGGTGAGAAAATTCACTTTCACTGGTTGAAACACTTTCAGCAGGGCACAGAAAGGAGGGACAGAGACAGGTTTTCGGCTCTCTCTTAGCACTGCAGCATGAAAGGATGTGAATACACGTACATACAGACAAGACAAGAAATCACAAGAAGTCAACTCACAGAATCTCCAAGTCACGCAGAGCTCGAAAGACTCCATCTTCAATGCAGCTAATCTGGTTGTTGTCCAGTTGCCTGTAGAAAGGAAGGAAAAGTCAAAAGGATGGCTGGGTAACAAAAGCTGCCTTCTAGAACCAGGGTCCAGGCTTTCTTGTCACTAAGGTGTCCCTCCACCCCCTTTGCAGTCTACGCTCGTCACCCAGGAGGAGACTCGTTGGTAGAGTGCTGCTCTCTCGGTTGATACGGACTGTCTGAGAGAGCTGCACACGCTATAACACACTGAAGTCTGTCAGGTCTCCGTAAATATTAATTGAACATTTTTTTAAAGGCAGAAGGGAGTAATTTCATTACATTATGGCATCCAATCCATTACGGGCTTTTACCATCATGTCACTGAAACAATTTCATTAAGCTAAAGGCCCGTAAATCATGTGAGGTCACTTTGCTGCCCTCAGCGACCTCCCACAATCCCTTTTTTTCCCCTTCTTTACTGGAAGTTGCAGTCCTCCGTCCTGACACTGTAGTAAATTTCAGCCTTTATCTGCACAAGAGCTGCACCAGTGTCTGGGGAATAGACCAATACCAAATTAGACTCCACTAATCTAATTGTATAGTCCTTTATTATTCTAAGCACCACATGTCTGTGGGGGTTCAGAGCCTCTGTGAATTGTTCTTGGTCCCATCTGGGGAGTCCGTTCTTTTCAATCATCATTGAATGAAATATTTCCAAGTGGATTTGGTTTAAGCAGCATTGACTGCTGCAACAGGCGCACCATTATGAAGGCACACACAGGGAGAAAACTGGAAATCAAAAGTCATTTCCATACTAAAGCAGCTTCATTGACATATTATGCCAATGCCAGTGTGCACTTAGGCTAATGAAAAAGAAACTCATGATGTACATTATACGACCAACTAAGGGAACGGTTAGAGCTGAATCAACCTCATTTACGAAATGTACAGTAACCGTATAGTCAGACATCGCTGTAGCAAATCTGCGCCAAATAGTGAGGATTTGGGGGCAGATCTGCTCTTCATTTCAGCCCTTTGTCAGAAGGGGTGAAATCTGCTGTGAGAATATGCAGCAAAAAATCGACAGGGTGTGGAGGTGAAAATCCGCAGCATGGCGAAGTTTACACTTTTCTCCGCAGCATGTGGATGGTATTTCTAAAATGCTATACGCGATACATAAAAACTGAAAAATCTTTGGATTTTCCATAGCACAAAAAATCCACATCATTTCAGGCTCATGTGAACATACAGTACTGTGCAAAAGTTTTAGGCAGGTGTAGAAAAAGTTCTACAAACTAGGCCTCCTTCCCACGAACGGATTTCCGCCGCGTAATTCGCGGCGAAAATCCGCTGCGTTGCCCGCAGCTATTAGGTTCTATTGAACCTAATAGCACAATGCTCACGATGCGTAATTCCAGCGCGGAATTACGCACCGCGATTTCTCCCGTCCTCACCCGCAGCATGCTCTATTTTCTGCGGGTGAGGACGGGCTGTACGCACTGACGGCTTCCATTGCAGTCAATGGAAGCCGTCCGTTCACGCTATCTCCCGCTGTAACCAGCGGGAGATAGCGTGAAAAAACGCTTTCCCGCCCACCGCCGCGCGTCATATGACGCCAAATGACGCGGCCGGCCGCGTCACGTGACACGGCCGGCCGTGCACGTGACACGGCCGGTGACGCGGCGGTGGTGGGCGGTGACGGGAGGTGACGCGGCGGTGGTGGGCGGGGAAGCGATTTCACGCTATCTCCCGCAGGTAAGTATAGGGGCTCTGGGGGGCGCCGTGACGGGCTTCACTGCGTAATATTACGCGGCGGACCCCGTCACGCTCGTGGGAAGGAGGCCTAAGAGTTTTTTTCAAAAATAGAAGGCGTCTAATTGGCTACAAATGTATCCTGTAGTAGAACAACAACCCCAAACATACAGCAAATGTCATTAACAACTATCTTCAGTGTAAAGAAGAACAGGGAGTCCTGGAAGTGATGATATGGCCCCCACAGAGCCCTGATCTCAACATCATTAAGTCCCAGTTTTGGCCAGCGGCACACGACCGGATTCGAATTGCGGAATCCGCGATCTTCATCCACACAGATGATCCACAGTATTCCGCATCGATTAAAAAAATAGAACATTTACATGTCTGCTCACATGAGCGGACAGCGATTGCAATTTCTGCTCGCGGAAATTAAATCGCAGCATGTTCTATTTTTACCTGGATTCCATGCGGATGGGTTCCATTGAAGTCAATCGAAGCCATCCGACCCACCGCCCATCCGCAAGTAAATACAGATTTGAGAAAAAAATCTGTAATGCACATGTCCGAAGGTGAGCCATCAGAGCCATCCGCAATACAGATTTTTAAAGGTACGTGCCGATGCCGGCCGGGCACAGGGTAGGATTGTGCTGTGGGTTCCCGCATGCGAAATCCGACCAGTTCATATGCCACCGGCCTTACATGAAGAGACAGAAGGATACAAACAACTCAAAATCCACACAAGGTCTCAGGTTAGTTCTCCCAGATGTGTGGAACAACCTCCCTACCAAGTTTCTTCAAAAACTGTGTGCAAGTAAACCTAGAAAAATTGATGCCATTTTCATTTCATTTATATTCATTTTTCTCTTTTGTTCATTCTCTGCATTTTGTTGATTGATAAAAAAAAACTATTAACACTTCTACTTTTAAAAACATTCTTGGGCCTGCTGCACATTGCAGAATCTGCATTCAGCGTCTGCGTGGAGGATCCGCAGCAAAACACATGCATTAAAAGGCATGCAAAATCATTTTTTTCGCTCATACTCGCAGATACGAAGTGCGAAAAATCTCAGCTCTATTTTGCTACAAACTCCGCATGGACGGCCTCCATTAAAGTCAATAGAGACTGTCCAACCCGCAGCCCATACGCAATTAACTGTGTATAGGCCATGGGTATCCACATAATTGCTTAGCGATGATGTGGGAAATACAAACATACAACAAAAAAACTGTACTGCGCATGACCACAATACAGAAAAATTCAGGTGCGCAGGGTCACCGCTTGGGCTCACAGCCGGATTCCTCAGCGGCCCTCCCGCATGCAAAGTCTGGTCCACCCGTGTGGAGCCGGCCCTACTCTGCAGCATTTTTTCCACCACATGCCTAAACTTTGTACACAGTGCTGCCTAAAAATATGTCCGTCCTTTCCATTCCTCTTGGCCCAACATATCCCAAGACGTATGGCGTGCGATCAGCAGCTTAGTCATGTTCTATGTCATGCAAGGTCTATCCGGTGAGCATCTATTGGGGTTACGCCGTAGTTGTGATGGGTGTTGCAGCCGGTCAAGGGTTTTGCTAGCATGTCGCGATATTGCATAGAATTTGTTTTGTGAGAGTCTTTACCTAAATTGAAGGTAGAGCGGACACTGTATGTCTACACATCTGTATACCTTATATTAATACTAATAGTAGGGACAGGTAATAGCGATAGCCTATCTGCACTACCAGATCCCATCCAAGCACTGTAATATAATACACGTTACACGAGAAGCTTAGTATTAATAACCATTCACACTATCAATTAAAGTTTTACTAAAATGTGTCAGATTACAAGTATATTAGACTGTAAATTACACACATTGTGAGTTCACATCAACAGGGGCCTGACAGACGGGGCTTCCACAAGGAACAAAACCCTGTTCTCATTTTCTGTTTTCATGTCCAGTCATGTCCCACTGAAATTAATCACACCATGGGAAACGCCGAAGTGAAGTGTAGAGGAACGTATGTAGTCACCGCTCAAACACCCCTTTCAGCTTCCCATACTCCGATACTGCTAATTTACCATCACACTACACTGGCATTGCCACATACAGTCAATCTACTTCTGTGCACAGTTTACCACTGAAGGGGTTATTTGATTTAGGCTTTATCAGACTGGCGCATGGGTATTGGGCCCAAAATAGTTGGACGCGACACACATCGGAAAGCCCACGAACACTTGTCAATGTGCTGTCCAACCTGAAGACGGACACGAACAAGCCTCTATTTACAAGTGCGCAGCAGTAATGTTTCAGCCATTCGTAGCCGCAATGGTCACCTGCATAGCTCCTGACAACATGGCTCCCATCACTGAGTAGGGAAGCCTGCAGCAAAGCATGGCATGTGACCGCCGCGGGCATTGACTAGTTATAGTCGTCATATATTGGCTGCTTGCAAACAACAACTAGGAGGACCCAGAGAATATGAGAACTGGAACGTCAGGTGAAACAAGAGATAAGTACAAGCAATTTCATTAGTTGATATCAATTGCAGATGTTTTTTTTTTGTTAAGTCAGACGACCCCTTTAACACCTTTTAACAAAAAAATGAGCCGGCACATAAACCCATTGATGGAAAAATAAAAAATGATTATGGGGATTAAGGCCACCTAGACACTGAAACTTGGCTCATGTGATGTACAGGCAGATGCGAGGCGTTATTCTGCAAACAATGCCTCCCATCACTTTGGTGCGGTTGCGATCAGCCGCGTCAGAGGAGCGGCAAGTGTTTCCCATTGTTTTCAATGGGAAACCTCGCATTGCACTCGCATGCACATCACACCTTGTGTGATGCATTTTTCTGTCCCATTGAAAACAATGGGCGATGTGTTCTGAGGGAACACCAAATAATAAGACATGCCATGATTTGGGGGTTCTTAAGAATGGGGTTCATAATTGATCGAGATTTGTGTATCTCGAAATGCACAAACTTGTGCGACTTTTACAGCCACCTGAAAGCTGCCTAAGCTGTGTTTAGACTGCGATCTCTAGCTATATCTGATGATTCAACTGGTAAAGTTCCTGGTGTATATTCCAAACTTGTCCATAGGTCCTCATTCACCTGACAGAGGCCACAAGAGTGTCCCTTTGGCTCTATCAGTCTGGCATCTGTTGGCATTCCTTGTTTTTAACCGCATAGAAAAAAACAGCAGACCGCTGCTTTCTATACAGCGAGTCAAAGCAGGAAAGTATACTACGCGGTATGTGATTTTTTTTGTATCACCATGGCCAATGTATGCCACTATATATTCATCTGAGACCAATTCATTGCAGTTCAGAAACTAGTGGGCTGAACTGGTTGAACGATGATCGGTTCAGGTGGTTCATGATTGGGAATTTTGCTAATTTTAAGCCCACATATCAGTATGAGCCATGAAACCAAATTACACCCTCCTAAGAAAAGGGCTGATGTGTTTTTAAAAAATCCATTTTTGCTACAAACTATATTTTGGAGAGCCATTTCTGTTGCCGTGCTTTATGGGATACACCTGTTCTTGTGCTTCCGATATCAATCTAATTTATGTTTGCTATACGGGCTTTAGGGTAAATAGTTGCCAAATGTAAATGAGAGGACAATAAAACACTGAAGTCTGAAAATATTATGTAGAATGAACCTCAGTGATGATGTGCCTGAACTGACACAAAAAGAAGAGATTGAGAGAAAATGTATTCCTAGAGATCGGCCATAAAACACACTTCTGTATTAGAGACAGTTTTGTGCCCTAGATTTTATTTCTGCAATGAACAACTAATATATTACTCGAAAACCCGCATTTAGGTCTCGTCTAACTTCTCTTTTTTCTGCCCTGTGTTTGTCCTCTAGTCACCGTCCCCTAAACAAATTAACATAATTCATGCTGCCCTCTAATTCTCCTAAAAGAGGCTTCCCTTTGTCCCCTCTCATTGTGCTCTGACATTTGACTTGACATCAGCTATGTCAACAGTTCTTCTAAATCTAATTCCTCTAAAGCAAGCTACTTAGCCAAGATGCACCTGCTGCTGAATGGGTGACATATTACATCAACTTTATAATGGGAAGAAATGCAAAAAAACTTTCCCAAAAGGCAGATTATATTTTTTCACATTGAGTTGGGTGCAAATGTGCTCTAATGAGATAAGTGCCAGGTGTGATATGATAGGTAATGTAATATACATCTACAGAAAAAAGGCTTGGAAAATCTCATTCAATGCAAACATTAGCTTAGGATGTACTTAGCTGAGGATACATTTAAGGGCTACTTTGGCAAAAACACATTTTTTCATCCCTGCCCCCCCTCACACTCTGGAGGTCTCCTCTGTATATTGCAGCCACTTCCATGCAGTGCAGCCTCCTGTCTGATGCTTATCAGGCGCCATCTTAAGGGCTCGTTCACACGAACGCTGTGGGCACGCAGTATAGCCGCACACAGTAAGCGCTTCTATAGGGACCAATGGTTTCCTATAGAAGCGTTCACATGAAAGAATGTTAGACGCGCTAAATTTGCGCACCTAACAAAGATCGCATCTAAGCTCCGCAGTGCACCCAAAGACAGGACCTATCCTTTCCTTAGACTCCTATGAGTCGTGCGTGCTTTCCATAGACTCCTATGATTCAAGTAGCTGGAATCAATCCGTTCACGTGATCTTTAGTGCAGTATAACCGTGATCTTTTCACACGGCTATACTGTGCGCCCACAACACTCGTGTGAACAAGCCCTAATGGTGAGCTTTTTGTTTTCACATCAATCCCATGATCTATCAGCACAGCATTAGCTAGAGGCCTTACCATTTCTGCTTGCTGGATGGACAGTCTCATTATCATTACCTTCTATATTCTTTTAAATAAGCTACAGGCCATAAGTATACAGTCAGGAGGATGAGCTGTGATCTCCTCTGTTATAAATGTGTTACAGGAACTGTGTGATCATCATCACTAACTGTGACAGGGGAGCCTGTGTCCCCCACTAAGCTGTTTATGTGGTAGGGTCCATGTAATAGTATGACACACAGAAACTGAACATATAAAGCCAAGTAAATTTGAGCTGGTCAAAATTAGATCACATGACCATCTGAGCAAAAAGAGGCCAGAAGTTTCAGATAGAAAGGAATAGCTAACTAAGGTAATACTAGCTCACTTCAAAAAATTTAAAAAAGCTTTAACGGAGTGGCCCTTTAACCAAATTTTACTCATTCCTTCTCCACATATCCTGATATATACTAAATGACCAGTTTATTAGAAATACCTGACCTTTCATGATTGGAGCTTCCCTGTAAATAAGGCAGTACAGAATAAATTGTGAACAAAAAGTAAATAAGTTTTCCATGGATCAGTCTCGGTATGATTCAACATTATAATGGGAAAATTCAGTAATCAAAGCAACTTCAAATGAGGCATAGTTATTGGTGCTAGACTAGTCAGGGCCAGTATTTCAAACACTGTCAACCTTGTGGGGTTTTTTCATGCAGCGGTGTGGAGAGCATAGTGAGAATGGTGTAACTGAGGAAAAGCATCTTGGATGTAAAAATCTTGACAATGAAGGGGTCAGAGGAGGATGTCAAGATCTGATGAACAGGCAATGCACAGCTAATGTGTCAGAAAGCAAAATACACTGCTATTTAGCATGGATGGGCTATAACAGGAGACGGCCAGTTTGAGTACCATTGCTAAGAGAAAAAGAAAGGCAAGACTCCAGTGGGCAAAAGATTGCACAAATCGGATCACTGAGAAGTGGGAAAATATTGCCTAATCAGATGAATCCAGAATTCTGATGCATCATGCTGATAGGATGGTCAAAACTTGGTGCAAGTAGCATGAATCAATGAGCTCCTCCTGTCAAGTGTCAATAATTTAGGCTGGTGGAAGTGGACTAATAGTGTGGGGAATGTTTTCTCTGCACACTATAGGTCATATCTGTGGATAAACACAATCGTTGGCGTAACTATAGGGGATGCAGGGAATGCGGTTGCACCCGGGCCCAGGAGCCTTAGGGGGCCCATAAGGCCTCTCTTCTCCATATAGGCAGCCTAGTAGTATGAATGAAGCATTATAGTTGGTGGCCCTGTTACAGGTTTTGCATTGGGGCCAAGGAGATTCAACTTATGCCTCTGCGTTAAGGGGTTAAGAGAAGTTGGGGGGCCCCCAAGATAAACTTTTGCACCCGGGCCCATGAGCCTTTAGCTATGCCCCTGGATACATTGCTGCAGTTCTGCATGTTCTCTATATATCTAGATTTATTACCTTTCTGCAGACGCTGCTATCCAGTGGACAATTAGAAAAAAAAATTGTACAATTGTTGAAGCATTTTATAATAATATGCAAAAGACTGTGGAATCAATACTACTGCAACTACAGAAGGGCTTATTCACTAATACCGTCCTTAAGTTAGTGAAAACTTAGACTAGACAGTCTTAAAATGTACAAGTTTTATTTCAGTAGCTCTGCTGAATGATAAATCTGTTGAATTTTAAGACAGCCTAATCTAAGTTTACACCCCCTATTAGTTGGCTTACTATACGCCAAAAATTGGACCAAAATTTTGGTGCAATTTACGCCACATCCCTTTTTCAGACAAGTTGATAAAACTGTCCAAAAGTGTCTTGGGGAAGGGATGGTAGGGGAGGGGCGGAGAGGATGGTGACCGACTACAGCCACAGTAGCAGGTGAGTGGGGTCACTGCGGTGTTGTGCTGTAACAGAGTACTACAATATATCACACACTGAAGAAAATAGTACCTTCTATTTATATATAGAACATGTGTTCTATGTTTGGATCCCTTAAATATGTGCCCTTAAGTGCTAATGCCCATGGACGGATTTCTGCTGTGTTTCATGCAGCGGAAATCCACGACGTTATCCCGCATGCTTTTAGGCTCTATTAAACCTAATAGCTTTCTGCCTTTCAATGTTCACGCTGCGGAATTCTACTGCGGAATTCCACAGTGTGAAAGGCATCGCGGCATGTTCTAATTGCCGCGGAAAAATGCGCGGCCAGCTTCCATTGTAGTCAATGGAAGCTGTCTGTCACGCGATACTTCCACCGTGTTTCGTGTGATTACGCATCACCGCCCACAGCAGGCGCATCATGCGCTGCACTGAGCATGTGCGCTGGCTCGCCGGATCGGATCGCTCGGCGGATCTGGAGAGCTGAGTATGGGGTCTTTGGGGGGGCGCCATGTTGGACCCCGCTGCGATATTCCGCTGGCCAAGTACAGTACAGCCGTGGGCATGAGGCCTTAGTTTCTCTGTGTAAGTACACAAGAAATTCCGGAAGAAACTGAGCATGGAACTGGGCATTTTTGCTTTCGCTTACGATGTAGCCACCCCTGGACCATCTCTGGGCTTATGTTTTTCCCCATCATTTGTCCAGTGCTCCTCCATAAAATGCAGAGGAAAAGACATAAGCCGTCTAGAAACCTTCCATCTTTAATCTGTTTAATTAGACAATAAAAAAGGTATCAAACAACCTAATTTCCTGTTTGCAATCAGTTAAAATTCTGTGAAATCTCAACTGCAGTCTTGCCGTCTATTTTCATAATAATTTGCCTTTTCTGACAAATCTCTCAATAGTTCAATTTCTCAAGCAGTTAATTAAATTCTAAATTGCAATTTTCTACCCTATGCAACTAACCATCAACTGTCCTCTATAAAGGTTTCACCACTAATCTTACAATTGATAACAAGTGCTTTGTACCTTCCCTTGGAAAAGTTTTTAAGAGTAATACTAAAGAATAAGGTGACGAATTATCCAAAACTTTTAATCTTAATTTAAAGGCACTTTTCCACATTTCTGGCATATTGATTATATATATATAAAAATGTTTGCGTAATGGGCTCAGTCCAATGAGACTCCCACCGATCCGGAGAGCTCTCTTAGTCCTCATTCAGACAAGCGTGTTTATGTGCATACATACGTCCGCACAAAACCGCACATCTATTAGAAGCATTGGTTACCTATGGTGTGTTCACATGTCCGTGTTTTACAGGCATGCAAACGCATGCACCTGCAAAACATAGGATATGCTGCACCATAGGTCTGTGCTGCTGAAAGAACTTCATTGCCGGGGACCAAGCAGCAAGATGCACCTGAGCCCCGGCAGTGGCGGACAGGTGAGTATATATATTTATTTTCTACAGCTAGGGATGATTTTCAGGGAAGTGCTTATATTTAAAGCCCTTCCCCGAAAATCACCACAGAGGTGCCAGCATCATATTGCTTTTAATGGGGCCTCTGGCAGCAGCATCCCCATTGAAATCAATGGGAGAGGTTCGCGATCCTCTGCCACAGCTGTTACAGCTGTGGCAGGGGATTCCTTACTCCCTGCAGTGAGTCTCCTTGTCACAGAACACTCTGACAGTTCAGTTACAGTGTTCAGTGATGAGGGGACTCCCTACAGAGATAAAGAAATCCTCTGCCACAGCTGTCACAGGTGTGGCAGGGGATTCTTTACTCCCCCGGGGAGTCCCCTTGTCACTGAACACTGTGACAGTGCTGTCACAGTGTTCAGTGATGAGGGGACTCCCCGCAGAAATGAAGAAATCCTCTGTGGCAGTGTTCAGTGACAAGGAGACTCCCCGCTGGAAAATATTGACGCATGCAACTGATCCATGGTGCATGCATGTCCTATATTTTGCAGGTACGTGCGTTTGCACACCTGTAAAACACAGACATGTGAACACACCATAGGAAACCAATGGTTGTAATAGACGCAGGGTTTTTTGTGGACGTATGTACGCACATAAACGCGCTTGTCTGAACGAGGCATAAGAGAGCTCTCAGGATCGGTGGGAGTCCCATTGGACTGAGCCCATTACGCAAAGATTTTTTATTTATATAATCAATATGCCAGAAATGTCTTCAGTGGAAAATTCTCTTTAAATTAAGATCAAAAGTTTTGGATAATTCGTGAGTAGCAAAGCGCTGCCTGTGATTGGCTGAGCACTCAGCCAATCAGACGCAGCCCTTTCAGTAAGTGGGGATTTTAAATCCCCGCTTACTGAAAAAACTTCATTACATTGTGGGGACCAAGCGGCTAGACACGCCTGAGCCCCGGCAGCGGCAGGCAGATGAGTATGTATTTTTTTTATTTTTTACAGCAGCTAGGAATGATTTGCAGGGAAGGGCTTATATTTCAAGCCCTTCCCTGAAAATCACTGCAGGGGTTGCCAGCATCCTAATGGTTTCAATGGGGCTGCGGGCAGCAGCCCCATTGAGAGCAATGCTGCATGGAGCTTCGTTCACGCGTGTTTTGGCACATGCACGGATTTGTGCGCACCTATGCACGTGCAAATGCACGCTTGTCTGAACAAGGCCTTAGGGTTGTTTCACACGGGCGATAAAATTGCATGATTTTCGCGTGATGCGAGAGTCAGTACAAAAGCAGATAATGAAACCAATGATTTACAATGGTTTCTTTCCACTAGCGATGTTTTTATTGATGCAATGTTGAGAGAACAAAACATTGCGGCAGGCTCTATCTTTCTGCGATGTGCGATTTTTTTATCTCCCATGTTTCCCTATGGAGCCTTCTATTTATCTCATCGCAATGCACGAAACATGCATTGCGATGCGATTTTACCATTAGAAAGTCCTATGGACTTTTGCGATAAAACGTTCTGCAATTTTATCGCGGGCGGCAGCGATGCAATGCGAGATTATTTTTTAAAAAAGCATCACTGACGTTTAAAAATCACAAAACAAAGACGTGATTTTGACACGATTTTCTCACCGGCAAAATCACAATCGCCCGTGTGAAACTAGCCTCACACCTAGCGTTTCTGTATCTCTCATTTGCTATAATGGAGAATAACTCATATATGCAGCCATTTCTCTTCTGAGAACCAGGGTCAAAGAACCTCCATTCTCACCACTGATGGAAATCCCAACAGCCAGAGGCTCATTGATAACAAAATTATGGCATATTTAATGCATATGCCATAAATGTAAATAGTGGAAAAACTTGTTTTTTGAGAACTTGCATAGTATTTTCTACGGTACCATGAGTCCCTGTTTTTTGTATTTTTTTCCAAGAGTTTTGCTTAGAGTTGTGTACGCTGTATTCAGTATGTAAAGGTTATAGCTGAGGACTTTACCTGCTGCACTAATTCAAGGGCTTTGGACATTTTTCACAGTTTGGAAGCTAGTAGGACTGAATTTTCATAGATTTCTGCTATTCATGTTTATTAATAAACCTCCATTTAGTGAAAAGCAATTACACATACAGGCTTGGACTGGCCCAGCAGGGCGCCGGTGAATTCTCTGGTGGGCGTCTGAGACAAGAAGTGGACCTTGCTACCATAAACATAGTATTCAACCGCTAAACTGCACACCTAAATAATGCTGCTATATAGTATTAGTAAAAAAAATTCCATCCCCTCATAAACATACTATCACGCTACTACTGTATAGTGACATTATGTCTACGAGGTGATGGAATTTCTATTAATACTGCATAGTAACTCTATTTAGGTGTGCAGGTTAGTGGCTGAATACTGTGTGCCTAGGATCTTTGAGTTTTTTTAGGGGTGAAGGAGATCAACCTAGTGTCGAGATTAGCCCTTGATAGGACAGGATAATGACATCAGCCCTGTCCATCCTGCACACCACAAAGCCCATAACACCTCGTATGTAGATAGCCTATTTACATCGCGTTTACCTACAAGACCGCTGCAGCCAATAGGAGGCTGAACATGGACGTCATCACCAACATCCCGTAAACCTGACTTCTACAATAGAAGCCCACATGACAGGTTTATGGAAGACCACTAGGCCTTCTGGCCAGGTGATGTCACCTGTCAGATACTATGGTGCTGAAGCAGCAGTCCAATGCCACGGTGAGTATATTACTTTTATACAGTTTTGGGCATAGAGGCCCCAAATCTATACAAAAGAAATAACGCTGAAAACCCCTTGAAATGCAGACGAGCTGCTGTGCCGGTTTAAAAAAATGAAGGGGATATGGCAGAGTCCTGAAGAAAAATCCTTTAGGGTATGTTCACACATGGTGGAAATGGTGCAGATTGTGCTCATACAATGTGTAAAATGATATACATGTACATAATCTGTGTGGCATATTTCCACAGGATGCTGTACATATACATCATTGTCATTCAGCAGGTATTTAGATGCTATGGTGGCTATTGACCATGGCATCTAAAAGGCTAGTTGACCGTGGTGGCAAATGGGTTGACATGGCAGCCAGAGGCCTAACTGGATGTCTGCCATTACTGTAAAATCTCGAAAAACTCATAATATACTGCAATACGGAAGTGTTGCAGTGTATTATATGTGCAATCTAAAAATTTCATATTCTATTAAAAAAATGTGTTTTATAGATTGCTTAGGGCTGGTTACACCAACCATGCTGTTTAGCCTGGATTAGTTAAACTGCGATCAGCTGTTGAAATCAGTTTAATGAAAACATGTTGCACTAACACTATTTGATCTAAGATCAGCAAAAGCAAGTTCACTTTTTGATTCCAAAAATGCTTATGTAGTGCAAAAGCAGAAAAACTTTAAAAAATATATAATTTTAGTACAGTATCTTCAAGATCATAACAATCTGTGGAAAATAATTATTTCATTTATACTGCACAGTGAACTCTGTAGGAACAAAAGTTAAAATGTTCTAATATTAGAGGGGTTGTCCAAGTTCAGGGAAACCACTCTCACTGGGTCCCCCATGGTATAAAATATCAAATCAGCAGTTACTTCTCCCCCCTCCCCCATTCGTCCTCTGCCGCCCTCTCTGGTCTGTTTACCGGTATCTGTGACTTCCTGTAAACCTGCTATAGCAACCAGTGACAGTGCTCAGCCATGATGGCCGAGTGCTGTCACTGGCTGCTGCAGCTTGTTTGTAGATAGGTTCAGCCTTACAAGTGATGTCACAGGGAGGTGGTCACAAAGGACGAACAGTGCAGCGGGGAGAGGCGAGTAACTGTTGACTTGTTATTTTATACTATGGGGGACGAGGTGATAGAGGTTTCCCTTAACTCTGACAACAGCTTTAATATTTGATATGAATAAATATTATTTTAAAAAATTACTTTTTTTTACTTTTCCATTTTTTGCTTTGTAGGGAATGGTGAAAACAGCAATTTCGCCACTGACTTTTTATGGCACTTACAGTTAGGCCTTTCCATGCCAAATCATCACAGCTCATGTCGCAAAGTGAAACATTCACCAAAGAGAGATAGCATTTACCTGTTTTACATACTTTATTCTCAAAAAATTGAAAGTACACTTTTTTTTCTAGATATTCAATGTTTAAGTTTACATTATGTGACCTTGGAATGAAGAAAGTATATATTTTATTATAAAACACTTTTTAATAAAACATGTGCCAAAAAAAACTGCATAATGGTGAAGGAAAACCCGTAACGCAGTAGGACCACCAGTGCAGGATGATGAACAATTAATTCTTCATTGGGATGCAGACAACGCGTTTCTGTGCCAGCCCCAGGCACCTTCTTCTGGACTTAAATATATTGTACTGGTTCTCTTTAAGCGCACCGGGTATTCCTTCAGCATTCTGTCATTCTCCATGGATTTCCTCCAGATTTCGTGGCCTCTGGCACCAACTGAGTGCTTTGCACTTACACGTGTTGCACAACCATCAGAGGTACCATTATTCTTGGTTTACTTTCATTCTGCTTTAGTCAGTTCCTCTGCATTATGGAGAGCTATTTAATTTAATTTTTTTTAATTTCAGGAAAATCTGAGATGGTCGGGTTGAAAAGTTCATTTTTTTGTGATGACTTGACATGGAATGACTCTGTTGTTACTATTACTGGCAGTGCTAAACTCACACAGAATTTGTTTTACCATTTTTGCACACATTAAAACACTTTTTTAGAAAGAATTTGCTTTTGTGCTACTGCATTCCAAGACCAGCAACATAATCGCCCCTCTGTAAAACCACTTAGGTGCTGTAGTTGCTACTAACTGCGGTATCTAAGTGGTTAAAAGGGTTGGGATTGGAGTTATTTTTCGATTCCCGATGGTAGAGCCGGGTATCAACTCTATAGTTCACCCCTCAGTGTGCTGTAATAGTATGGGATCAGAATGTGGCTTATTACTATGGTGCAAGGTGGGAAGGGGTTAAAAAAGCTTGTGTGTTTACATTGTGTAGAAGCAATACCGAGGTTTAGGTTGCGCTATAAATGTATATGAATGAGCAAGTTTGTTCCTGATGAGTATTATAAAACATATGTAGAAAATCACTTAATAGGAAGCTTTAATAAAGCAAACAAAGCTGCGCGGTGCTTACAATATACAAATCATATAGCAAGAACACAACTCTTACAAAAAGAGGTCACTGGGATCACACTCTGTTGTCAGACCAGAAAAGATGAAATGGTATTGTCGAGCATACATGCATATCAGAAATGACCAACGCTGAACCTTATTCATCAGTCTACAATCATAAGTTCTGCAGCTCTTTTAGGTTGTACAATGATTTATGCTGAATACTATTTATATCAACTTATTAAAGCGGTTATACCAGAATGTCAAGTTATCTCCTATCCAAAGGATAGGGGATAACTTGGTAATACGTGGTGGTCTGGCCACTGAGAACCTTGCTGCTCCCCAGACCTGGACCTCTGTATTTGGCTCTCCTGTCACTGTGGGGGGTTACTTCTTCTCCCTGCAGTGATGTCACTCTGAATAGAGTGCTAGTGGTCAGCAGTCCATTCATCTTAATAGTGCTGACAGAAATACCTGAGTGGCGTACGGGTATCTTGACAGTCCCATTGAAAGTGAATGGAGCGCTGGTGCACTTGTGCAATCAGCACTTCATTTAGTCTTCTCCTCAGTGCAGGAGGGGGGGTGGAGTAAGCCCACAGTGAGGATGATGCGAGGGGGCACGGGGTGCCCATTTTGGAGATCGGTGGGGGTCTCCACACTGATAAGCAAGTTATTCGCTATCCTGTGTATAGGAGATAACTTGACATTGTGGGACAACCCTCTTAAAGCGATGTGTACTAAAGAAAGGAGGAGGCAGAAATGGTTGAAACCCACTTCTCCCTCCTCCTCTGGGTTATCAGCTGTGTCTAACAGCTGACAACCCCTCCTGCTTCTGATTGATTGCAGAACAGGCAGCTCTGATCCCTTACGTAATTTTACATACGGCTGGGCTTTAAGCCTGAGAACAAGTGCTGTAAATTTACAGACACAAGCATAGAAACTGGGAAGGGCCCGGAAAGTTTAAAATCTCCTTGGTCCTGGCTACTAAAAGTAGCCGAGAGCCTGGAGCAGTGACTGAGGACAGCAGTGAGCGGTCCCCGGTCACGTGATCTCCATTATCCAATGAATAATGGTGAACATGTAAAAGTTAAGAACAGTTGAACTTCAATGCTCCTTTCGATTTGGCTACGTTATGCACAAGATTAGGGCCACAATAGGTATGTTTATGAATTCAGGACAAACAGGGGTATCCTGTTTTTTGGGGTGCAATTATTCATTCATATGTGTGCTGTACAAAAAAAACTGTTTTTAAATGACACAATTATCAAAAAATTTTTCCTTCTGCTTAGCTTAAATTCATCCAAAAACTGTGGGGTCAAAATACGCAATACGCCCCTAGATTAATTTGTTAAGAGGTCCCTGTCATGTTGGCTACGCAAAGGCTCTACAAGTGGGCAATGGGGCCTAAAACGCCTTTAAGCAAAATGTCTGTTCTAGAGATGAACGAGCACGCTCGGTAAGGTCAGTTACTCGAGCAGGCGTCGCTCATCTCGAGTAACTGCCTTCTTATCCAAGCTTGCTCGAGGGGGCGGCGGGGGTGAGCGGGTGGCAGCGGCGGAGAGCGGAGGGGAGCGGGGGAGAGAGAGATCTCTTTCACTCTCCCCCCCCGCTCCCCTCCGCTCTCCCCTGCCACCCCCGTCCCCGCTGCCCTCCCGAGCACGCTCGGACGAGAAGGCACTTACTCGAGATGAGCGAGGCTCAATAGTGTAACTGACCTTACTGAGCGTGCTCGTTCATCTCTAGTCTGTTCTGTAAGCCACCGGTTGCTCCTTTCATTTTGAGCCCCGTTGTGCAAAAGGATATAAGATTAGGGCCACAATGGGTATGTTTCTGAACACAGGACAAACATGGGTATCCATTTTAGGGTGTAAATCCTTATTTTCATGTACACAATAGAAAATAGTTTTTAAAATGACATATTTGCAAAAATATTAATTTTTTTTGTCGTCCTAAAAAAAATGTTGGATAAAAATACTGAAGACAGCCTTCAGTGAATACATTAAGTGGTGTAGTCTTTAAAATGGGGTGATTTGTGGGGGTATCTATCATTCTGACACCTACAAGCCTTTGCAATTTTGGCTTGGTGTAGGAAAATGTGAATAAGTAACATTAAATTTGTACATCTCCTAAATGGTTAAAAAAAAACTATGTTTTTCAAATGTGCATCCAGAATAAAGTAAACAGATGAAAATATATGTCTTAGCAAAAATTTGTACAGTATGTTTGCACATATTTGAGATAATACAGTTGAATACAGTTATTTTTTTCCCAAAGTTTTCCCAATTTGGCACTTTTAATACACAAATTCTATCGGTCTATTTTTACCACTTAAATGAAATACAATATGTGGCTAAAAACAATGTCAGAATCACCTGGATGTGCAAAACCTTTACGGAGTTATTCTATGTTAAAGTGACACATGTCAGATTTCCAATATTTGGCTCCGTCACTGAAGCGCAAACAGGCTACGTCACTAAGGGGTTAATGGGCAGCAAGGTGCATAAATGATCGTTACTTCTCTATCTCTGTATGACTCATTTGAATCTGCTAGAGTAAAATCAAGTTAAATTGCTATTCACAGACAACCATTTGCCACATCATTCATGTTATCCTGTATTCTGCGCTTGGACATTATATGTCACCAGAATGTCCAATATTCTGTAATTCTTTCCCTTCTAGCCCACACTTTCCAGGAAGACAATTAAACATACCAGATAGGATTGTCCTTGCAGCCACCTGGTCATTTACCTTAGGCTCAGTAATAAGACATGGGTGATGAGCGGCATTATCGGTACATGTGAATCATGTGTATTAATACATCTGAGGCTGGTAATGCATGGCCTTTAATTACGACATTAGCCTTCTATTCCTATCTTGCCTTTGTTGGACATAACATGGGCATGTACGGCGTTTGTGAAGACCGCTAATTACACATCTACTTCTTTGTATGCTGCAAACATTTCAGAGCTCCTTTTCATGACAGAGCAAGCTGATGTAATGAGCAATAGAACAGTGAACAGATATATGACTGTCTCCATAGCAATTTGGGCAGCTTTCCTGGTTTCCCTAGTTACTCTTTTGACCGATAACCATCTGTTATTCTTCTGGGCTTCAGGCCCAAGAGAAACAATAGACAGAAATGATAGAAGTCATATTTTTTACTGGAAAGTATTGAATATTAGAGCCAAATATGATAAGGAATGCAATATCCACAAAACATGAATATATGTATATTTCTACAACCGTTTCAGAAGATTCCTTTGTTTCTTACACAAGGGATTCTGAAATTTGAGAAACCTTGGAATGAACCATCTGTTTCAGGATCTCCGGGACAGTAGCTGGATGGACATTGTACAAGTATTGTATGTTCCAACTCTGCAAGCACACAATCTATAGCACCTGTAGGGAGACTCTGTCCATACAGCTCCAGGACAGTACTGAGACAGAGATTAGGCATTAAAGCATAAAGATTCTTTAATCCATGACAATCAGTGGTTTGAAAAATCCTTACGCGGGATCCCTGCTTTTACATTCTACAAGCCTTGGAATTTGAGCAGTAGCTTCCTTCGCACTGGGCAGGCAACATTTGTGCTGCCTAAAATGATTCCTATGGAGCATCATGTTGGGCAGCCTTATTTGAATTGTAGACGTTGTCTCACGAAGACCACCTCTGTCTATTTGCCCTATTAGGGCATATGGATATCATATATGAGATATCCCCATTCTGTAGGGTAATGGCAGACTCAAGCAGTCCTCGAGTTCCAAGGACAGCATCCATTATTCTGAATGGCCAAAATGTAATTCTAAATTTCTCCTACAGCTGGGAGTTGGGATGAATACAATGTGCTCCTCGATAATGACACTGCGTATTCTACGGTTGCTATGGAACAGGACTGTACTTTGTTAGGGGGCCATCGCGATACCTAATTCAAGGTGATGGGTCTCTTTGGGATCCCGGAACTTTGTGCATGCACCTGAGGGACGTCCGGACATGATGTATATGCAACATGAAGCAATACATCTTTTTGATTATGTGGATTATGGACTTGATCACCATGACAACATCAGAGACAGGTGGGCTTAATTATGAGGGGTGGTAACCGTTTTGGGTTTGGCACAAATACTCTGCTGTGATTTGTCTTTCTGTTTTTAACTTTCTTTATAAAGATGTACATGTTGGTCTTAATGTTTATACTTGACAAAGACTCATAAGAGTCGAAACGTTGTATGTTCTGTCGTTTGGAGGAAGAAAAGGAACCTTTTAGCCACACCATGCAAGCTGTCACGTCTACTCTCTTCATGGAACTTCATTTGAGCTTTCCTGGATCAAGCTCATCGCAGTGACTCTGCATGATGGCTGTCCAGCTATATCTAGCCTAAAGATTGTGCTGCCGCCACTCCTTCTCTACTAGTCTGATTAACAACCATTCATATGGACTCCTTATCTTTATTGACAAAGTGAGACACCCTGGATCACCAGGTCGCAATGGAGTGGCAGTGCACTTGTGCGGCCCGCCATCTATTCAGTGCCATGGGGAAAAAAACAAAAAGGGAGCATGGGGGAACAGGACTCCCCATTCTTGAGATTGGTGGGAGTCCTAGCAGTTGGCTCCCTACCAATCTATCAGTTTTCACCCTTCCAGTGGATGGATGAAAACTTGCAATAATGGTCACTAACTGGAATATCTCTTTAAGCACGTTTTATAAATAGCATAAGGTTGAGTTGACATGCGGCAGATATGTTGCAAAAATTTCTGCAACTGTCCCAGTCATCTAAATAAGGCTTGTAGAAATCTATGCATGTGCTGCAGAAACAACCCCATTCGCATGTATTGAATGGATTCTCAGAATGGTGCAGAAACATCTGTAACAAGTCTGACATGTATGAATTCACCCTTCTTATAGGACTATTCATGTAAAAGTAATGCTAAAATGATGAAGACATTCTGTGATATTTAGTAAAAGGGATAGTTGATATGAATGTATTAATTGTGTAAGCAAAATCAGTAATATTCCTGCCACCACACTGTAAGAAGCAAAACACAACTTATCGTTCGTTACTGGAACATCCTAAGTATGTTCTCTACCTAAAAACATTTTCGCAATCGTCCGTTTTCACTTTCACCGTCACAGAAAGCATTGGAATCTTCCCAACTCTAGAGAGGAAATTGCAATAATGATCAAGTGTAATGGCAGACTTCCACCAAGAAGAAATATTAGTTTGCGTAAAGCCTCAATTTCCCCCTCCCCCAATAAGGCTTAAATTATAATGTTAAAATCTTGGCAAGATAGTTTGTGCTGACCTCTGATTTCAGAGCAGAGCCAGAATTATTCCGTGTAAAAGGTTTGCGTTTAATTTAATGTAATGAACCAAATGAGAAAATCAATAAACTGGGAAGAGAGTGACTGTCATAAAAATGATATAGATTCTGGAGTTCACTATGGTCAGGAGGCTATTTATTAGTTTAATTAAAACCACCACACTTCTAGAAGGATAAAAGCCCTTGGATAGCCTTAAATCCATGAAATGGTAAGACTTTCAACAAGTGGATTTACTATGGAGCTACAGTATGTCATACACATGAAAGGCTAAACCCCTGAATGGACAACAGCACATTCTGCCTTTTTGTGGAGCTATGTGTATGTTACATTATAACAAGTGGAATAGAGTCTCTAATCATAGTCATAGCTAGACTTTTCATTACCCGGGAAGATATTCAGTTTGCTATCTTAGGCCGGTTTCACATCTTCATTAGAATCTCCGGTCGGAGGTTCCAACGCAGATATGACTCAAAATACCGGAAGAAAAAGTGCTGCATGCAGTGTTTTTTCTCCCATCTGAAAGCTGAGCAGAACCCAAACGTACCTCATTATAGTTAATGGGGTCCGTTTAAAGCTGTTCAGTTCCTTCCTAAGATGGAGCGGTTCGGCTGTGGGGATTCCCCTTATCCTGCTCCGCTAATGGAGCAGGGAATCAGAACCCCTGAGCGCAGATGTGAAACCACCCTTATCCATGTATCTGTATGCAATATCTCTTCTATGTCTAAGCTGGTTTTTGGCTGTCATCCCTTTTCCCCTAGCACATGATCTGTCAGCCTAACCCCCCCCCCCCCCCCCTCTTCCTGGTTAGGGCCATATTCCTATCGTCTTACCTTACTCATTCACGAACTGGCATGCATATATTGCATAGTAAGACTTTATTTTAGAGAATAATTGTTCTACAGTAGGTATCAGTTCTCATCATGGCTGTAAGAAGAGTTGGGATTCATTCGCATGGATGTATTTTCAGTCCATATTACGTTCATGTTTTTTTGCACGCATTATGGACAGCATACAAACCATTTATTTTCAATGTTTTTCATTGGTGTATTCAGACCTGCGTTTTTCATGCGCATAGATTCTGTAATGATTGGAGATTTTATTGAGTCTGTGGTCCTTGCAGTATTTGGTATCTCTTTACTCATTTGATTTGGCGCATCTTATATGATTTGATTTTTCTGACATCTTTATATCACGTTCATTAACATATACACGTGAATTGATCTTGAGAATGTAATTGACACATATTTGCCTCCTTTTATGATATACCTGGCACATGTTGTGTTAATGTACTCTGCCCCAATAGTAATAGTGAACCATATGGTGGCTCCAGTAGTAATATGACCCCCATAGTGGCCCACATAGTAAGTGACTTCTCATAGTGGCCTCAGTAGTAATAGGGTCCCCCATAGTGGGCCCCAGGAGTAATAGTGGCCCAGTAGTAATTGTCCCCTATATTGGTGTCTCCAGTAGTAAGTGTCCCCTATTTTGGCCCCAGTAGTAATAAGTGACCCCCATAGTAGTCCCCGTAATAATAGTGACCCTCGTATTGGCCTATGGCTAGGCAGCATCCCTGCAGGTATTCTACTTACCCAGCCTGCAGCTCCAGTCCGGCGGCGGCAACGGTGAGTCTGTAGCCGCTGACCTCTCCGCTCAGCATCTGCGCTGTGTACACTGGTGAGAGAGGTCCGCAGTCAAAGACTCTACTGCTGCTGGACCGGAGCTGCAGGCTGGATGAGTGGAATGCCTATGAGATTGCTGCACGGCCGGCAGGCCACATAGAAACAGGTGGCAGGCCGGATTTGGCCCGCAGGTCTTGTGTTCAACATGTGCCTAAGATGAACATGACATCATTGCTGTATTACGGGTTTTTAAGTAAGAGTGATTGACACACATTTAGGGGTATGTACATGATTGTTTATATACCTGATACAAGTGGTGTCCAATAGTATATAGCAGGTTGATGTCTTCTCATTTTTGCATTGAAGCTTACATGGAATTATAAGTTCTATTAAGAGGTTCCTATTGAGGGTTGCCTTGAGGGCTCTTTCCCATGAGCGTTGGCGTTTTTACGTGCGCCCACCGACACCTTAAAAATGCGTGAATAGGCGCCCAAATCTAACGTTTATGTGTCTGTTCAGATGGCATTGGCCTGGCGAATATACGCTGAGGTCGCAATGCCATTGCCTCCCCTTCCCCCCCACTCGCCGGCTCACTTCCCTCTGGCTGTTTGCAATGGGAATGGGCAGGATGGGTGTGAAGCTAAGCACCTGCCCCTCCCTGCCCCTTGTCGGGCACTAGGAATAGAAGGGGCGGTGCTCAGCTATGCCCCGCCCCCTCCCATTGCAAACAGCCAAAGGAGAGGAGAGAAGGGGGAGGGAGTTTAGCAGTCATGCTGCTAAACTCCCTCCCACCTCCCTTCTTCAGCCGCTGTCTTTGGCTCCCATGGGAGCCTATGCAGCAACCGACGTATTCCAGGCACAAAGATAGTTCCAGGACTATCTTTGCTGCCCAGTGTAAAAGCACCCAACACTATATTTGCCATCCGGGCACTATTACACCACGGGAATATGCCTCTCTGATCTGATGCATTTGAATCCAATGTATGTGAAAACGGCAGCTGATATATTCTTGTGTGAATAAGCCCTTATCAGGGTGAATACCCCACCTAAGATTGATTGCATGAAAACATTAGGATCAGTAATTAAAGAGATTTATTTGATCCATCACTAAGGAAGTATAGGAGGGTCATACCAATGATTTGCACATTGCCCATGTAAACTTAGCAAGACTGGACTGGCTCTTTTTATCGCATTCTGGAAATGACTCCTGTATATTTTTTATATATAGCTAGATTTCATATGATTAACAGCTTTTATGAGAATATTACCCCCTTCCTGCTGTAAGAGGTACAGTTATGTCCTGCAGGGTCGAGGTATGTATGAAGAGAGATTGCGCGACTATCTCTCTTCATACCGTGTGGATGCAGGCTGTTTATACCAGCTGACACCCAACGGCAACAGCTCCAATTGGCCGTGTGGCCGATCAGGGCTGTTATCCCTTTGAACAATGTTTGGGGGTCCGGTATGGCCCCCCCCAATGAGATCGCAGGTAGCTGTGTGGGTGTCATGGCAGCCGGAGGCCTTCTGAAAGCCCCCAGGGCTGTCTTGGCAGTATGCCTATCAAGCCATTACCATGGGGTGACTTGATAGACTGCCTGTCACATTGCAATATGATGCAACGCTATGTCATTACATCAGAAGAAGAAGCGATCAAAGCACCGCTAGTTGTGGTCCCCTAGGGGGACTGAAAAAAAAAGTAAAAATTAAGAACAATAAAGTTTTACTAATTGTTGAAGAAAAAAGTAAAAAAAAAACGTTTTGCCATATTTATAATAAAATAATCTAAATAATAAAACAAAAATACATATATGGTATCGCTGCATTCGTAAAAGTCCGAACTATCAAAGTAACACATTATTTTCATTAGCATGGTGAACGTTGTCAGAAAAAAAAATGCCAGAGATTTTTGGTCACCTTGTCTCTAAGAAAAATTCCAATAAAAAGCGATCAAAAGGTTGTATGAATTTAAAAATGGTACCAACGCGAACTACAGGACATCTCGCAAAAAATGAGCTCTCACACAACTATGTTGTTTTTTTTTCCATTTTACTCCACTGTTAGAAAAGTTTTTCAGTACATTATATGGTACATTAAATAGCACCATTGAAAAATACAACTCGTCCCACAAAAAGAAGCCCTCATACAGCGACGTCAATGGATAAATAAAGAAGTTACGATTTTTTAACCCCTTCCCACTGCAGGGCGTACGTTTACGTCCTGGCAGCCTGGTACTTCCCGCAACAGGACGTAAACTTACGTCCTGGAGATAGCGCGGGATCACATATGATCCCGTGCTATCCCGCAGTGGGAGCCGGCTGTCAGTCACAGCCGGCGTCCCGCTGCAACAGCGGGGGGGCATTGGAGATGCGCCCCCCGCTGTTAACCCCTTCCATGCCGCGATCTAAGTAGATGCGCGCTCCCTCTGTGTCTGCGGCCAGTCATCGCGATAACATCGCGAGAGCCTGGCCTGTCGCTATGGTAACAGGATGCCAGACACTGGCGTCCTGTGTTACCAGTGCCTGGGATCGCTGTATAAGCGATAAGGCATGGCAAAGCAGTAGCTCTGCCATGCCTTATGACAACGATCATCAGGGCAGTGGTTAAAGTCCCTCAGAGGGACACAAACAGTTTAAAAAAAACAAAGATTAAAAAAATGAATTAAAAAATGTAAAAAAATAGTAAAAAAAACATTTTTTTATGCTTTTTCTCAGATTAGCATAAAAAAAGGTAAAAAAAAAATAAAACCCCACATATTTGGTATTGTCACGTCCGTAACGATGCATACAATAAGTTGCACATGCTTTTGACTGTGCACGGGAAAAAACACTAAAAAAAACGCTCAAAAACTGAGAAAAAAATGCTAATTTTTAGCATTTTGCCTCACTAAAAACGCAATAAAAGTGATCAAAAAAGCCGTATGTACCCCAAAATGGTACCAGTAAAACCTACAGCTCGTCTCGCAAAAAATAAGCCCTCATAGAGCTCGGTATATCGAAAAATAAAAAAGTTACAGGACTTTGAATGCAGCGATTTAGAATAGAAAAAAGATTTCCAAAAAAAAGGGTTTTTATTGCAGAAAAGTGGGAAAACCTAAAAAAAATGTAAGAATTTTGGTATCGTTGTAACCATACCGGTCCGCAGAAAAAATGGAATGTCTCATTTATGCTGCATGATTAACACTGTAAAAAAGAAATAAAAAAATCTATGGCAGAATTGATGCGTTTTCTCTCCCTGCTATCATAAAAAAAACTAAAAAAATTTTACAATATAGTCTATGTACCCAAAAGTGGCACCGATAAAAACTACAGTTCGCCACGCAAAAAACAAGCCCTTATACGGCCGCGTCGACGGAAAAATAAAAAGTTATGACTTTTGATAAACGGAGAAGAAAATCCGCCAAAAATTGTTGCGTCCTTAAGCCCAAAATAGGCCATGTCATGAAGGGGTTAAAAGGGGGGAGGAAAAAATGAAAATGGAAAAAAAAGGGCGACGTCATTAAGGGGTTAATAAAAATTAAGCTTTACGTTTGCCTTTTCAGTGATAGTCAAGATCATTACAGCACACAAAAAATTAAATGAATAGTCTGAAAAGCACCCCCGCTTTTACCATTTACCACACATCTACATCTTATTCAGATCGCTAAATAAATCACAGTTATACTGAAAATGATGGGATTTGGAATAATTGTATGTGATCCAATTACGATGCTTTGTTTTCAAATGGCAGATTAAGCAACAAAATGGATTCTGACAGAGCGGAGAATGTCACAGCGCAAATAATGTATTTTGTAAAAACTCACAATGACATTTATGCCTTAAAGAACTGATTGAAGTCAATGGGAGTGATGCCTTCTAATACACTTCTGGCTCTGACCAGGATACAAACATCCAATTCAGCTGCACTGACAGTGGACTGGAGGATCAGCTGATCAGCAGGGATCCTGAGTGGTGGAACCCGCCAATCACTTGTAAATACCCAGAAAACCCCTTAAAGGGCTAACGATTCTACAGATGAGGTGAAAATGTGCAAATCTGTCTCCAATTAAATTGATGACCTCCTTCTTTATTGCTGTAAATCAGTGATTGACTTCCCAAAATGTTTTTAACTATCATGCAGGCACTTCAGCAGCATCTTGTCTTAAAGAGAATGGCAGTGGCCGGTCGCACATGCACACCACCGCTCCATTCCTTACAATGAGACCCTGTCTCCAAGGGTTCTATTGAAAAACCTATCATGAGATAAGATAACCCATTTAAGGGCAGCTGTATTTGCGCAAATTTTCTGTGTCCATTGCACAGAGAATTGTGTTCAATGGGTTCATTCTCACCATTCTTTTTCGCTCGCATGAAGAAAGCGCAACATGCACTATTTTGTACGCATTTGCGCATCTAAGGCACTAAAGGTTCTATGGGGGTGCGCCGTCAGTTTTACAAGATCTCCTCCATAATCTTTGTTTATGACAATTTTCATAGGGAACCATATAAAAATTCTAAAGTAATTGAGTAATATTTAGGTTTCCTAGTGAGAAAGATTATCATAACTAGCATACAACAGTCTCTATGACAGAGGAAGCTTTTTACCAATAAGGTTACCCAGGTTATGACATCCATTATTCTCATATGCTTGACATATAGTGACTGACTCTAAATCTAGCCATATGAGTACGTGGGTGCATCGGCCATATCTATTGTATCCCTTCCTCAGTGACGTGGTGGCAATGGCATGGAGATGCTGATGTCACAGCTATTTGGAATTCTCCTATTGGATGTTAGGCTGACCCAGTTATGAAGTGGAAGTAGCCTGGTCTTCAAAAACTCAGCGCCCATTGAGATAGAGTTTGACTAACATCAATACTGATTCTAAAACAAAAACCTCAAGAGCAAAATTACTATTAGAGCACAAAATATTAGGAGATTCACCCCTGAAGAAAACACATAGGGTGTCTCGTATCCCAACAGTTCATGTTTTTTGCAAAATGGCAGGCATCCTATCACTGTATCTACACTCCCTATAGCTGCATCTGGGGTGAGGTAGTTAGCATTAAAGTAATTGAGGGACTGGATACAATGTAACTAAACTATTTTCCTAGTAAGGTAATACATTAACATCTGCTAGTCTTTTTGTAGTCTCCCGCACTGGAGGGTGCCTGAACAATTAGCTTCATATGATATTGCAAAGGTGCCATTGTATCCTAACTTCTGGTTTGACCGTACCTGATTCACCCAGTTTTCCCAACATCTTCTATCTTGACCTCGGCTTGAGATTTGACCATGATATATCTATTTTCTGCTTGCGCTGACCCTCTGTTGTCTCACCATTGCACAATAACTCCACCTGTCCTGACCTTGGTTTTGTATATTGACTATATCTCTGCCTACATCTACGCTACGTCTAGAAGAAAGCAGATTTCATCACCAACACAGAAGGGGGTTCTTTACTGTAAGAGCAGTGAGACTGTGGAACTCTCTGCCTGAGGACGCAGTGATGGTAAAATCCATTGAAGAGTTGAAGAGGGTACTAGACGTCTTTCTCGAGCAGAAGGATATTGCAGGATATAGACATTAGATGACCAGCGGGTTGTAGTTCTGGATCTTATATTTAGGTATGAACTATCAAAGGTGGATCCAGGGATTATTCTGATTATTCTCATTGCCATTACGGAGTCGGGAAGGAATTTTCCCCCAAATGGGCTAATTGGCTTCTGCCTCTTGGGTTTTTTGCCTGACTCTGGATCAACTAGGGGTTGAAACAGGCTGAACTATGTTACATCTCCAGTACTGAAGTGCAGTGATTTTGAGCTGTTCACATCAGCTACCACTGAACCAAGACTATTCTTGGGGCCCCAACAGCTAAGATTCCAATTGGAGAGGTTCAAGGATGAAAACCATGTGACCCTAATTGTTGCCCTCAGGAGTAGCCCAAAGTGAAACTATTCAGTGGCATGTTGGGTCCACACCAGCTGTTCAGACATTCTTTTTTAGGATTAGGATTTCATGCTATGATTATTTTTACTGTTAAGCTTTTCTTTAAAAAGACTATCAAAGGCATAAAATAGTTCAAAATATGACAAGGTTATATAGCTGACTTTCATTCTCCATGACAGCAAAGTAAACGGCGAGATCTAGTATCTGGCAAACACCCAATGTCATAATCAATGATATTACATACCATATAAATATAGCTGCCATTAGGTTTTGGTGTCTCAATGAAGATGTTCAGCTCTGTTACTTACTCTTACAGGATCATGATATCTGATTTACATTCTTTGTACAAGTTAAGCTTTATTGATCTAAGTAATTAAAATTCATTGAGCACCCCACACATTTATACAAGTTTCTGTCCAGGAATTGTACTCAAACTTTAGTAATTATTTAAAACTGTCATGAAAATGTATTTATTATCAATACTCACAGATTCTTTACATCGGTTATTCCACGGAAAGCTTTCCTAGGGAGGCCTTGGATTTGGTTTTCACTTAAATCTCTAGAAAATAGAAATATAATGTATGTTATTATTACAGCTGAAAGTCGGCGTTAATGGATAAGCAGTATCGTCCCATTCTTAGACTCGTTAATTATTACATTATACATTTAATTTCTCGCTGCTCTCAAGGTCTTTGCGTACAGAATTGAGTCATCCTCAAAAGATGGAAGACTATTCTGATCATGGCCAGCTGAAACAGTAGCTGGGCTTGTTAAAAAGTAAATACCAATGGGGAACCATCATGGTTTTTAATTGAAAAATTATTAGCCCTCGCAAAAAAATTCTTTAAATATAAGTAATAAAAAAATGCAACACATCAAAAAAGCTTTATAGGGTGCATGCCCTTTATGGAAATATGTCAGCTCAACTCCACAGTTGACGCCAAACCTCCGAACATGCCGCTCCCATTGTGCTCAGCAAGAAGTATAAAGCTTCATATAAAAGTTTAGAGTTGATTCAACTGATTTAAATACTGGCACACACTGCATAAAGCTTTTTTATTACAATTTCCATTTTGTCTAATTAGCTATATTATTATTTTTTGCAAGGGCTAACAAATTATCAAATGAAAACCATGACGATTTCCTCATGATAAGTCCTCCTTATAGGAGTTTTCCAGGCAAAAACTATTGATGACCAATCCTAAGGATTCCAAGACGTGGGTCCCCTGCCAGTGCAGTGGGCTGGACGTGCGTCACAGGGGATGGCAGCAGAAGTGCCTAGAACGGGAGCTGAAACCGGCTACTAGACTTCCGCCTCTAACACGCCACAGAATTGTATTAGCCGTTTCAGCTCTGATTAATTTTAATAGGAGTGAAGCCAGCTATGACATTCCTGCTGCTATCCCTTTAATGCATGTTCGGCCAGTGATCTGACCGGGTGGTGGGTCCCCAGTAGTTAACTATTGATGACACATCCTGAGAATAGGTTATCAATAATTTTTACCTGGAAAAAACCCTTACGAGTATCAAACTTTATTTTTCTAACAAGCCCTGTAGTCTCAGAATGGAGATGCATAGTAATATGAAGATAGGAGAAAGGTAAGAAATATGTATGAGCTTCATTGGTCTCATCTCAGGTCCAGCGCTGCAAAGTTTCAAAAGATCGTATAAGTGATGCACCCCTGAAATCAGATGCAGCCTGGGCAGCATAGCACACCTGACAGGTTCCCTTTATAATAGAGATTTTCTTGCCATGTGTCAATCCCTTCATTTATATTTTTTAATTTTTGAAACAGTAACTGCAACCATATAAAGGAAATAAGCAATAATCAGAACCATTACCTTTACTTTATAATGTAAAAATGATAAAACAAAGGAGCGATGCAGGAACAAAGCATTTAAAGGCTGAATACACTTTTGCAAACAAATGTTTTTCTTATTTTCCCCAATATATCCAAGCTGAAAAATGAAGCAATACATGAAAAATTAATGAATTTCGCAACAGGTCTTTTTTTGAAATTTCGTACCCTTTTGTGCAGACCTGTGTGTTTGAATCGTACCCTGCAGTCGTAATCTCTCCCATCTATACCATAATTCAATCAATTTTAATTCAACTGGAGCAACCAGTGTCAGGCAGCTGCTGCCAAGGCAAATAGGATCATGAGGTACATCAAAAGAGGTCTAGGGGCACATGATGAGAACATTGCTCTTCCTCTCTACAAGTCACTGGTCAGACCATACATGGAATATTGTGGACAGCTTGGGGCATCGGTACTCAAGAAGGACATATCAGAGCTTGAGCGGGTTCAAAGGGGGGCAACTAATGTTATAAATGAAATGGGCGGATTACAATACCCAGAGAGATTATCGAAATTGGGGTTATTTAGTTTATAAAAAAGATGTCTGAGGGGGTGACCTAATTGTAATTGTTAATACATAATTGTGTATTAATATATTGGGGGACAATACAGAGATCTTTCCCATCATCTATTTATACCCAGGACTGACAGTAACAAGGGGGAATCCCCTACATCTAGAGGAAAAAAGGTTTCTGCACTGACATAGGCAGAGAAATCAATAGTCTCACTGCTCTTACAGAAAGGAACCTCCTTCCGAGGACATGGTGATGGCGAACTCCTTAAAAGGATTCAAGAGGGACCTGGACGCCTTTCTTGAGTGCTTACTTCAAGGTCGGTGATCCAGGGATTAATCTGATGACCTGATTGAAGTTGGAAAGATATTTTTTTTCAATAAAATGAGGAAAATTGACTTCTACCTCATTAGGGGAATTTTGCCTTCCTTTGGATCACCATTGTGGGGGTAATAGGCTGAACTAAATGGACATGTGTTTTTTTCAACCTTACACACTATGTTACCTCTTGCCTTCTTATATTCACTCTACCTAAGCTCAGGAGGTCTTCAAATGGTTTGTGGCACCTAACAGCAGACTCAGAATGGAAAGGTTTCTAGAGATGGGAATACTGCGAGGGTATATTTAGTACGTGGCTGCAGAAATGAAGCAGCATTGCTAGCCACAAGGTTGAATGTTTGGATGTTAGTCACAAGCAGGCACCTGAGAGAAAAGGACGAACTGTGGGATTGGTAGTGCTGTTTCCTACAGTACATTACTTCCAATAGTAATGTCACATGACTATGCAATGGGCGACTGTTATGGTCAGGTCATGTCCCAGATCAAAAATTGGGGTGGTGCGTATATTAAGTATGTTTGTTTTCTGACATCTTGAGGCCTTAGTCACACGGGCGTTTCTTGCCGTGATTTGCGGATCGCATGACGGATGCGCATCCGCAAATCGCGTGACCGGGGCCGAAAAATCGCCCGAAAAAACTGCTCCTAGCCGCATTTCAATAGAAACGGGCCGGAGATGTCCAGCGCATTGAATTCAATGGAGCCGGCAATACAGCCGGCTCCATTGAAAGCAATGCACTGCGGGCGATCTCACAATGAATTGTCGGGAAGGGCTTAAATATATAAGCCCTTCCCTGCAATTCATCCCGCGCTTGCCGGCAGCCCATTGCTTTCAGTGGAACCTGCTGTATTGCCGACTCCATTAAATTCAATGGGCAAACATCGTTCTTCTCTGCCACAGCTGGTACAGCTGTGGCAGAGAAGAATGATTTGTCTTCTATATGTTCTCAATGGCGTCGGCGCTGCTGCCGCCGGCCCCATTGAGCGCATATAGAGAAGAGAACAGGAATCGCAGATAGGTGCGATCTGCGATTTCTGTTCTATAATTTATCGGACGAGCGCATAAGAAGCGCTCATGTGTCCGATACCATTGCAAAGCAATGGTTTTATAAAATCGCCGGACGCATGCGCATGCGCAAATCGCGGCTAAAAAATGCCCGTCTGACTAAGGCCTGAACAGTAAAAGGGTTTTCTAAATAACCCGTTCTCAGAAAACCCCTTTAAATACATTATGCACGCCCTGAACATACAATATATGTCTTGGATAGATCATATACAAATGTATAATGTGTAATATGTACTTTCTAATAGAGTTTTTTAAGTCTCTAAAGTCTTTGAAATAAAAAGTAGGTTAAAAGAACAAAAATATTATGTCTCCTTTCTTAAGTATTATGTCACTAAGAAATTGAAGACCAAACCCATCTATTTTATATGACACTTTGCTTGTAAATGTTATTAATTCTGGTTTCTACTGAGACAATGTCCCCAGACTTTGCCCATAAATCTCTAGGACTGTATATTGATTTCATAAATACCTCTAGTAGGCTGACAAATGACAGCTTTAATAGCATTACTGATGCAACGAAGACAAAAGTTCAGGGATGAGTGCTTTATTTCATGTCCCTGTATTTGTGTCATGATTAAAATGGCTTTTGTTCCTCTAACCTCCCATTGTTTGTGCACTGAAACACTTTGCCCATTCACAATAAATCATTGACTTGCATTGTTTGTGGTGCAATACATTTAAATTACAATTTAATTCTACGTAAAAATTAGAGGTTTACTTTCAGAGGTCCAAAACTGCAACAATTAATGCATTATTTTGTGACATTATTTTGTGCAGTGTAACACAACACATTTATATTTTTATTCTCTTGCTTTGGTGAAATAGTATTTGTAGAATGTTGTATTTATAAATGTAGAATTTGTGTCTGAGCGGTTTATGGCTTAACGTAAGAAATATGCCTGTTAAATCAACCAGCACTCCAGTGCAAATGGGAAGATGGAACAATGCCCCTACAGCGCCACCTAGTGGTGGGCAGCATTCCTGCAAGTCAATGTCAGACGTTTTACCAAGCCTTGGAACAGTGACTGGGAATATGAGCCAAAGCCAAAGACTTCCCCCCGAAGGAAAAGATAAACCATGCACAGACAGACAGTTTTGGGGGTTTTGTCCGTCATCAATGTAGTAGGTTGCTGACTTGGCTGGGTGAGAAGTGGACCCACAAGGTGTGAGGTGATTTATAAGGCCATATATGCTCCTCTGGGAAATGTATCCAAATGAGAAGATAGAGCAATGCCACCTTACTGCACACTGATGAGGGGCAAAACCCCCAAAACAGTATTTCTGTGCATGGCTATCTTTTCCTTCTGGTAAGACTTTGGCTTTTGCTTCTATTCCCAGTAATTGTTCCAAAGGTCAGACATTGACATACAGGAAAGCTACCTTTTAATAGTTGGCGCTGTAGAGGCATTGTTTCATCTTCCATTTGCATAAATTTGCCATAGATGCAAACATGGCCTTATAAGTCTCCCCACCTTCTAGGTGCTCTCCCTAGGTAGAAACTACACCCTTCCCAATCTGCTGCAGTCAAACACTGGTCACAGTGGTGATGTTGGTATAATTGGCAAAATAAGGACTGTGGGCAGTAAGTGACTGTGATAGTAACTTGCTGGTGTGGCACATCATCGCTGCAGAAATGTAAACTAAGGCCCAATGTCCACAGGCAGATTTGATTTGTGGAACCTGTGTGGGAGATCCGAAACTCTAGGTGCAAAACAATTTAGCATGCAGATGTGATTTTTTTTCCGGCGTGCAGATCACATGTGTGAGGAAAAAAATCACATCATGCTCCATCTTTCTGCAGATCCCACAGGGCTGGCTCCCATTGAAGTCAATGGAAGCCGTCCAAGCTGCATCACAGCCACAGCTGTCACTGTGGGCGTGCCGCGGATCTGCGGGAAAGCAGGGGATTGTTTTTTAAAATCCGCCGTGCTGGAGAAAGAAGATCCGGCCAGCACAGAGGAGACCCACACTGGATCTGGACAGTAAGAAAATGTATTTTTCTGTCCATGTCCGCGGGCGCTCTATGGGAGCGTCGGCCGCAGCGGCCAAACCGCGAGATTTTCCGCCGACCCGGCATGTGAGAACCCAGCCTAAGGGTTAATAAACTACATCTCATATTTAAAGTTACTGTAAAATATATTAAATTATATGTACAATGTTCCCTACATAGGGCACATAAACATCTGCTTCAGATCAATGCTAAGCTCATGCACATCCCCACTGATACGCTGCTATGGAGAACTACTTCACAAGACTCCTTGAGCAAAGCACTAAACAGAATTAAAAACCTCTAGCGAAATGTCATTAGAACATGAAAATGATCCTTTTTAGAAAAATAACACTAAGTAAAAATACACAGTGAGAGGCTGGAAGGAGTTCTACAACAATGTGATCCACATTTTCCATTCACATTTCTTAAATACTGTATTTATTTCAGTTTTCCTGTAACAGATGAGTCAATAGAAATAAACATAAGCACTTGTACTCATGTACCGTAAAGTAAGGAGAGGAATCTGTATCTAGTCACAGCTGCTTACTGCCAACTTACTAGAAGCAACACAAAGGAAACGAACAAACATTCAATTGGGATGACGTTTTAGTGACTCAAAGTGGATTTTATTTAAGAGGAGTGTGTTACCACCACATGACCTATTATTAAAGGGAGTGTGTTACCACCACATGACCTATTATTAAAGGGAGTGTGTTACCACCACATGACCTATTATTAAAGGGAGTGTGTTACCACCACATGACCTATTATTAAAGGGAGTGTGTTACCACCACATGACCTATTGTATAAAACAAGATTTTATGCTAAACATATTTCTGAAAGAATTTTTGGTGATTTTTAAAAAAAATTTCCATGTCACTGCACATTCAGAAAAAAATCATAATATCCTGCAGATTTCACACTGACTACTGCGCCTAATAGTAGTGTGCCATCCAATAGGTGGCGCTGCAGAGGTATCGTTCCATCTCCCTTATTTGCATAATATGGTAGTAGTCTGACATAGTAGTCCTGTTTTATGGAGAAAGCACTTCAGCGGTCATCTTATTATCAAAACAGGCAGGATTACAATGAAAGATGACACCCATGGGCGTAACTATAGAGGATGCAGGGGATACGGTTGCACCCGGGCCCAGGAGCCTTAGATCTCTCTTCACCATATAGGGAGCCCAGTACTATGAAAAAAGCATTATATTTGAGGGCCCTGTTACAGGTTTTGCATTAGGGCCCAGAAGCTTCAAGTTAAGCCTCTGATGACACCTATACAAATAACACACGACCCACCAATCACAAGGGGTGATGGTCACAGTTCACCTACCGCACACCCCATGACTTTTTAATGATATGATTTTTTGAAACAATATCCCAATCTGTTAAAATAATAAAATCAGTGGTACTTACCCATCCACTACACTGGAAAACCAGCACTGCCGCCATAGTCTTCCAGGTCTCTCTGTTTAGGAATGGCTACCAACGGACCGCTGCAACCACTTAGTGGTCACGGCAGTCACATACTGTTGTCCTGACATTACCGCTCAGCTGCTAGGAGCCATGATCACAGGAACAGCACCTGACTGATGCAGACTCCCATTGACTGTAGTGGTCAGGTGGTAAGCCATTCTTAAACAGAGACCAGGAAGACTACAGGGCTGTAGCGCTGGATTGCTGACAGGTAAGTACCACTACTTTTAATATTTTAACAGATTAGGACCCAGTTTCAAGAAATCATATCACCCTCAGTCATTCCCTTTAAGTAAAACTTTGCTTATACAGTATACATGTCCATATAATACACAATTATCAAAATGTATCATCCATCACCAAAATGAAAGTTACACAGCAAACTCGAGTACCAAAAATTTCCACTAGGAATCATTCACACACAATGCCATTTGTTGCCTCTGTCAAACGTATGTAATAAAATGCCCACAACTGTTTTTAGAGGCGTTATTTGGGCTGTGTTTTTAATACATGCATTTTTTATGTACATTTTTGGGGGGCATCTTTTTTTAATTCCATAGAGAAGTTTATGTAAAAGAAAAGAGTCATCTGACCAAGAAGATTATCCGGCCAAGAAGAGTCATCTGACCAAGAAGAGTCATGCTGATTCATGAGCTGCCTAGCTAACCAAGGCCCCTTTTTCTTGAAAGCCAGTATTTCCTAAGGGAAGATGGAATGAGATGTCTATCAAGAGAAACAGGGTGAAGTTAGCTGGGCATCTCGTGGATCAGCGTGACTCCTTTTGGTTAGGTAACTCTTCTGATTTGCCTATGGCATGGGATAACTTTGGAAAAGAAAGGGCATTACAAGGGATTGCTTAATCATCCCATGACGGCCAGTGAAGTTTCTTTTAAGGGTGAGAGATGGTGAAGATAGGTCTGCTTTAAACATTCTGAAAGCCTCCATTTGTATCAGATGTATTTAGGTCGTAGTAGCCGAGTTTCATATACATGCTGAGGAGCTTAGACTTTGTGTAAATTTTGTTGTAATAATCTAAAGTCCATCGGCACCAGTGGTGCCTGTTGTGTGATAGATAAGGCTATGTGGTGTATTTTCTGTTATGAATGGAAACTATGACTCAAGTGTGAACAGAGCCTGAAATGTATGTACTGTATGTGTTGGGCCAAGATTTATGTTGGCTATATAGCAGTCACCACCTGTTATGCTTGTTGCTAATAAAGTGACACTGCTGTGTGCTTACTGTTTGATCACGGCACATTTTGCTGCTAGGCCCATAAACCTTATGAATAAATTAAAGAGTAAAGATGTCTTGTGGGATTAGTAACCTTCATGGTTATATCGATGATGTCATTTTATTTCTTTGTCTTATAGTTTGAGAAAATATAATTTGCAAGAAACAAAATTAATAACAAGCTTTAAAAGTATAGAGGAGAATGGGGACATATGTGTGAGTCATGGTATAAAATGGGCAGTCAGCCCACTCTAGAAGGGCAAGGAGGCCGTCTCTGCACTTGGGAGGAATTGTGAGTGTGTTGAGAATTGCAATGGAGACTGACGCGAAATTGAAAAAAACATTTCTTGTCTTGAAACTAAATCACGTGTAGAGGATGGCTTAAAAATAAGCCGGAGGGCATTTCCATTAATACACAATTTGGAACTTATTGTGTATCACACAATTACGATAGTACTTAAAACCTATGAGATGGACAAATTGTACAAGATCTGAGTAGAATAATGCCATGGTTTAATATCTAAAGTAAAACATGTGCCAATAGTGAGTATGTCTTCCCTCTCAGTCAATGTCATATGTTCCAGAAGAGACAATATCATTCCAAGCTCTGTCTAATGCACCCGCATGAACCCATGTGTTTTGATGATTTAAATCTAATAGTAAAGGGATTATACAAGAGATCTTAGCCAAATCCTGTGACAGCAAATCTAAACTACATAATACCCTAAAGCAAATATAGAGAGAGGTGGTAGCCAACCCATTCCTGTAGTGACCTGAAGGGTACTACAGGGTAGGCTATTAAGCAGCAAAGACCTTAAATGCATGTCTATGAGCTCCTATGAAGGCATAGAGGGTAACATGCTAGGAAGACATTGTCTTTCTCTGAAGTTAGGACTAAAAGCTATTCTGCCCGGCAACCACTCGTTTCTAGCTGCTCACTAGTAAATTCCCGAATTGGTGGAGTGGCAGGAGTTGAGTAAAGCCCAGGAAAGTGAGCAGGGTGGAGGTAGGAAGTGTGTAATGGAAGGAAAGGAAGAGCAGGAAAAAGCAGCAAGAAGGAGAGGAGTTGGGGGGGGTTGGTTATCGGAGGTGGAAGAGAGAGGAAGCAGTGTTAGTAGCAGACACAAGTAAAAGTTAACAGAGAACAGGATGTGGAGGAGTGTGACAGGAACAAGTAACAGCGAGGAGCAGGAATCCACAGAGAGAGGACTTCTCAAATATTGAGTGTAACTTGCCCCTGGATAGTTGAGAGTCGGTGAAAGTACAATCAACCCTGTTGGAGCCCTCCATTCCTCTACAAATACCCATCTGGAAGTAAACACCAGATAACTTAGACTGGTGTGATTATCTTCCCAAGCAGAGGAAAGGAAAAGGAATTAAAACATGTAGTCTACTGTTTACTGTAACTCTGCTAAAGTTAATAATCATTGGAAAACTGTCAAGCATGTAATACAGTACAATGCAATAATGTAGTATTGCATTATACTGTGTTAGCAATCAAATGATTGCAGGTTCAAGTCCCTTATGGGGGCTAAAAGCAAAGTAAATATGACTAAAATAAAGCCTTTTTAAGTATAACAAACACTAAAACATAAGTTTAAAAAAAAGTTGTTGCATCAACAAATAAAAAACACTAAAAATTGGTATTGCTGTGTCACGGTTCAATTTACTAAAATATCATATGAACTCTGAACTCTGTCAGAAAAATAAAATGCTATGCCAGAGTTGCACTTTTTTGGTGATGATGTTCAAGAAAAAAAATTGCACAAAAAGCGATTACGTTTTATGAATCCCAAAATTGTAACAATAAAACTGCAGGTCACCCCACAAAAAAAAACGAGCCCTTACACAGCCCTATCAACGGAAAAATAACAAAGCCATGTTTTGTTTTTTTAAGTAGGAACGCCAGAGCCGCAAAATGTGACCTGCACACAGGAGCATCAAAGACCCCTGGTCACAAAAGGGTTAAAAATGTAACTCCTGCTCAAATCTATGGATTCCTTATCCTACAAGAAAAAGGTACAGCTGCTAAAAATGACACTATGTTTTCTCCAGAGTAAAGGTTCTTCACGGACCAAATATCTGAACACTTAAAAAGCTTCGATCAACAATATAGAATGTTAATCGGTGTTCATCAATGCCAGATACATGTGTTGCAATATTGGTAGTATTAATAGGCTTGTTCATGCCCATACAGATAGCATTCATCGGAAGTATAGTCCTCACATATGCTACCAATGAGAGAGCATTCTAATACCCGCATAAAAGATCTGATTAGCGGAATGAAAAAGCATCTGGTTATCCATCAACTGATTTGTAGGCTTATTCCCATGGGCTGATTGGGAAAATGAACGTTCATATGGACGTTCGTGCCCGATCACCATCTTCAGCGATGTTGAAGATTATAGTGTATAAAGACCCCTATAGCCCTTGGAGGACTACTGCCTGATTCTACAAGCAGACCAAACAGTAGACCGTAAGTACCAGCAGCGGTTTCCTAAAAGCAGCTTGTATATATTAATGCTTCAATCCTTGAGCAGTGCTCCTGCGTATACATTAACCTCAACCAGTGGTCATCTTACACCGCCTATAAACCTCAGACTGATGATACATGTGCTGCGTTGGGGTCTTTCAGAAATGTCTTGGTTTTTAATACGACATCCAAATAGATTTATTCCTTACTGGTCGCCAAGTGTCTTAAGTTTTCCCAGAAGACATCTTCATTTAATTAGCGTATTGCTTTATTAATATAAATATTCTGCTATTGATCATAGAAGAAGCTGACGTAAGTTTGAATCAGGCATACATCAGATCCATTTAATGGATCTCCACTTAGAACATAAGCTAGCTCTAAATCAAGGTAAGTGGGAAGAAGTGCTCCTTGGGGATGACAGGGCTGAGCTGAATCCATAACATTTTTACTCAGACATCCACATTTTTTTTCCTTCGGCAGCACGCTCATGAAAAACAGTTATGAAAATGGCCTTGTCGTCTAGGTATCAATTAAGCATGTCAATACTTTAATTAAATCGCCCATGCTTAATTGGATTTATGCCAGAGGATGCCATTTCTACCCATAATAGGGTTTTTGGCTGGTGTTCAAACTACTGAGCGAAAGGGTGGGAGATGATTGTGAATGCTGACATACTGTACATATAGAAAGATTAACTATTTCAGTTAACGGCAATAAGTGAAGCACTTTTCTTTACTGGATTCATTACAGAATAAAACAGAAAAAAAATATTTTGTTTTAATGAATGCTGTATTTAGATACGGGCCTCCTTGTGCATACAGGCGAACAATGCTTCCAAAAAAGGAAACATGCCGCTGTATTGGCTTATATACCCTAAAACATGAAACAGTAAAAGAACACATCAGGGCATTCTCAAGACTATTAGAAGAACAGCATCAAATGTCAACAATGATATTTTACCTATGAAGGTAACCACAACGGCCGTAGATATCAGACACTCATCACCGCCGAAACAAGAATGGTTTATCCTTTATTTCTGGATGTGTCTCTGCCGGTAAAGGCTGTGTTGATGGATTTATCATAATCTTTCTAATTTCAGACAAGGGATTAAAGAAAATGTTCATTCCATTCAATAATAAAATGGTAATTAAGGTTTATGAGAACCTAAGTCATAAATTTTATATTGCAATATTGCTGGAAGTCGGTGTGATGGCAAATGTTATATTAGCGAACTCTGGAATCCTGGAACAAAACGGGCTGATAAAATACTATTCTACCTCCCCTTGTCCTGTGTTGTGACAATATCTTCATTTAGCTTTCCCAATTTATTAACAGATCAACAGAAATGAAAATCAAAAGAAATATTAAGGAATAGGGCAAGATTTAATAATTTCATAAAGCATACAATACTCGAGGCCAATGCTTGTAATCATACTGTGTGTGTATATATATATATATATGTATATATATATATATATATATATATATATATATATATATATATATATATATACACACTTCAATAAGATAAATATCTGCCTATGAGATTTATTACTTGGTTTATATAGACATCGAAGGAGAGCTGTAAGTCTTCTGTAATCACATTAGGTGCTTAAATTGGTCACCATTAACATCTAGACACACCTAGTTTTGGCAAACTGATGCATAAACAACATTGGTCACATGTCCACAGGGATAGTTGTGCACAATATTTGACTCTTTACTCTAGCAAGTGCGACTACTTAGACAACATAATACTACATACAGCCACCATAATTCAATTTAGATTTTAAATAAGGACATAGATAACGACTATTGAAGTGTGTATACAATTTTTGTGTCTCACCCATATATATATATATATATATATATATATTTTTTTTTTCAACAAAGTGTAGACATACACACATGGTCTTGAAAATAATATATGTCACCAGAGTGATGAATTTGATCCTATAATAAGCTATGTGATGTTCATTTGCCTGGAGCCAAAATGCTAATTTTGTGCAATTTGTGGTTGAAGCATCATTTCAAATAATATCATTTTGGCAGCTCTGGTTATTGTTCAAGCATAGCTACAATGAGCAAATTTAATCCAATTCTATCCGTGCAGTGGAAACATCCCCATAAAGCTTAAGCACTGCTATCTAGTCCTGTTTGCTGAATGGTTCACGTTTGCTCATCTGATTACAATAACACCATATCCGGACCACTAAAGTCACTGGACTATCCCGCAGTCGTCAGTCTTCCCTCAAGGCAAATAACTTATTTGCATGTTTTACCAGATGTCTGTAAGAGGTCTAGTAAACATTTACCTCTCTACTACTCCCAGTTTACTAGTTTTATTTCCCATTATTTATATAATGCCAATGTATGCTGCATTGCTCTATTATATACAGTAGTAACATAGTATGTTAGGCTGAAAAAAGACAAATGTCCATTTAGTTCAGCCTGTTTCCATCCCCCTTGTTAATTCAGAGTAAGGCAAGAAAACCCAATGAGATAGAAGCCAATTTACCCCATTTTGGGGAGAAATTCCTTCCCGACTCCATAATGGCAGTTAGAATAATCCCTGGATCAACATTTCAAAAGTTCTTACCTGACTCCAAGTCTGGCAGTCGGAAGATCCCCGGATCAACAGCCCTTCTGGCTATTTAAGGTCTACAACCTGTAATGTCATAGTGCTCTATATATTATACCCAAATCCACCTTTCCTCAGTGCAACCAGTGATCTACTGTAAACCAGACACATTCAGATTTCCTAAGGTCATACTTATGGAAGGACTTGGCTGGTGCTTGTGCTGCACAAAGTCCTAGGATGCAACATTTCTCTGCTTGCTCCCTTATCTCTCTGTAGTACATCCTCAGAAGCAGCAGCCACATGGAGGACATTATAAAGCAGTAATGAGCACTGTAGCTGTAAATTCAGCACTGAAGTTAGACCAAACATTTACTAGAGCTTTCAGTAGTAGAGTCTCTGTGTGAGTCTATTTGCCTCTCTCTTTAGGTGCAGCTGTTTCCTCCTCTTCTCTCTACAGACTTGTATGGGCTGCATGTAATCTGAGCCCTTAGTGAACTGATAATTCATCTCAATATGGATGGTAGCAGCATTTTAAAATGAATGATCAGTGCTGGAAGCTGGAGTGTGGGGAGGAGAAAAAATGGCTGATAAATGGAGAGTAATTTTTAGCTAAGAAGATATATTACAAAGATTCTTATATTTGTATGTACTATTGATTTATGCAAAATTTGTTAAAACAGCAGTGACCATTTAACTAACGAGCGGGATCTAGTTTTCCTGTTCAAATGGAACAATTCCTGCAAAGCTGTAGCCCTTTGTAACATTCAAGGGTATACATAGTATGAAGGCAGGGTAGCTTGGCTCCAATTAGCCATTCTCCTGTCTACTACGGGCTGCTTGAGTCTTCATAGGGCTCATATTATCTATAATGTGCACAACACTACATAACAAGTGAACAGGAAATGGCCTAAGATTTTATGCTAACCTCCTCTTCTCCTACAGACATTAAAAAGAGTTGGGCAGCAAGCACTAGATGCTTCAGTTCCATGATGATGTGGTGTTATGGCATAAAGCATTTCCATTGAGTTTTCCTCTGCACCCCCTCTGTGTTAAGCATGTCCTTAGTAAAAGCTGTACGACATCAGTATGACCCATCAGTGGTAAGCTAGGGTTAAATACAGTTGTAAAACTTTTATGACTCCATTATGCCAACAATGTTTTTGTAGAACTTTCAAATGTCAGTGATAAACCATAATTGCATTATATTTCATATTCTGTAACGTATAAAGTGTTATATCTGAACAATTTTTTCCTTTTCTCATTTTCAAGGTGACCTTTGTGAATCTACTATAAAATGAGAAGAAATTAAGCAAATAAGAATATGTAATGTATCTTAAATAAAGTGAGAAAAAAAAGTCTAGAACTTTTTTTTGCATTATATTCTAGGATTTGGTTACTTTACAATTCACCCTCTAGGGCTAACTTGCTATCAGAATCGGTGATCTCTTAAACAGAAACATAGCAGACACATGCTCAGCAGATAGCAGACACAACCCACTAAATCTAATGAATAAAGGGGGAGAAAACACATGTAAAGGGTCTCATCTGTAATCATGTAATGCAGTAGGTGGACAAAACATCAATAATTCTAAATAGCACTTAGTCCATTATGTTGCATCTGAAGACTGATGATGTGATAGGACCATGATGTCATATAATCTTCCATCATCCTATGAGAAACAACTAGTTGTTGCAAGCAATGGTTTACAGGAAAAACACGGGTCATTGGAAATCACGTGAATATGTGATTGCACCAAATATGTATTTAATAATATTAGTGAGAACTTGATCACTATGATCATACCGAATCGTGATCTGTGGCCAGTATCAGTGGAATAATGTTCAGAAAGTTTACATTGTGCTCTAATTCCTTGAATGTATCACTAAGTTATAATGTGTCAGGCGTGCCATTCCTTTCTCCCTATATGTCCTAGCAAAATATTTAATACATCAGCTCGGTAAAAACACAAATGTGAAAGGGTTATCCTTAGGATAGGCCATCAACGTTTGACCGGTGGGATCTGACCTCCCAAACCACCGCCATTCGTTACACAGGCACAGCAGATCAGGCATCCGTGGCTGTGCCTGGTAATGCAGCTCAGTCCCCAATCAAGTGATTAGAAAATGTTTAAAGCGGATCGATAAATCCCCTGACATGTATTTCAGCATGTGACATTTTACTGTTCTTCCTCCTAATGATATATGAATAAATTGAGAACTGGGTGTTACCATTTCTTGTCAAAAGGGGCTTTTCTCATCCCACTCTAACACGGTCCAGTCATCGGCAGTCTATGAAGATAAGCATCCATTTGTTTCCCCTTTCACATCCTTTCTACGATCCTTTGGCCAATTTCACACTGACATTTTAACGCTCAAAGAAAAGCTTCTCAGTTGAAGCTCTTACTTCAGCATGAGTGGAGACACGCTCATAAACTTTGTGGATGTGTTCTCCGGAGATTGCACTTTTATGTTGCTTTATTTTAGGAAATGTGTCGAATCCAGACAATGCCAAATTCTATATTTGTAATATATAGATGACTGGTTTAAAACTGCCTGGAGGCTTAAATCAAGAAACACAGGCTGTCCTAATTTTATGTTGTTAATTCAACACTAGGACGTGTGCAACGTGATACAGTGGTATCGGTGCTTTTCTACCAGTGACGATTAACACATTTATCACACTGGTCTACAGTAATGTCTAGAGAGTATACCAAGCTTTCTGGCTAATATTATTTGCAGTGGTTTATGGGATCTTACCAGTTTCAACTTTCAAAGGTGTTTGATTCATTATTTTTAAATGTGAGTTTTATATATTAATTGGCGACTGAAATACATGATTGCCCCTATAGGAGTTCCTTCTAGTCTTTCATTAAGGAGAGATCATATGTTCTTAGCATTTGCTTGACTAAGCAGAAAACATGCATCACACCACACGTGGCTGCAGAAAAGTTACGAAATATGTTTCTCTTCCATTTATGACTGTCAGAACGAATGTTTTGTTTAGGTTGACATGGTCTAAGGCACAACCTTCGACATTCAAAACTTGGTCGCTGTGAAACAAGACATGCTGGGTCTTATTAAACGTTTGTCTCACAAAAATCGACTGGAGGGGAAATGCAAAGGGAGGCTGACTGTGCTAGGAAATGCACTGGAACAGAGTCCATTAAGATAGTGGATCATGGTGTTATTGCTGGAGCAAAGCCATCTTCTGAATATTTGCTTTTAAACACTGACCTGACAGGTCCAATTTCTTCAAAGTAGGACCACCTGAAACCAGGCTATTTTCACCTCTAAAAATGGCAAAACTGTAATTTGTAGAGCAATATAAAGAGTCTGAACTGGATCCAGATCGCTTTTCAAAGATGAAGTTATCCTACATAATGCTGAAATACACTGGAACTGAGTGACTTGCCAAGTTAACTAATGAACAAAATACTTCCCTTTAATAAATGGTACACTGCAAAGAGGGATTGCTACCAGGAAAAGTACAGATATGTATATTTAGGAGATTACACAGCTCATTGCTATAAAAATTATATATATATATATATATATATATATATATTATTTTTACAGCAATGAGCTGTATATATATATATAAAATACTTTTCAGTCTAACGATGATTGAGCTTCCAAATACTACTTTCTATTATTATGGAAGCAAGTGATAGACGCGGTGGTAGATAAGAATCTCTCTAAGGCCATATATACAAGGCCAATAGTGAGTAGAGTCCGAGATTCTTGGTCCTGACTCACATTGCACAGAACACGGACACCGCATCCATGTTGTGTGCGATGTACATCAGATCACACATTTGCATGTTGTATTCCCATATGAGACTCGCATGAACATGGGACATGCTGCGATCTTTCATCCCACAGCATCGCTGTAAGAGAAGAATTGTCCATGTGCATAAACCCACTACAAGCAATGGGATCTATCTGCGTATGAGTCTTGTATACCTGATAATGCACAAAACTCTTAGTGACATTTATTATTTTTGGAATTTATGATAGGAGGCCCATTTTCCCATGTCCTCTTAGTATTTATATTAAACAATGTCATTAGTGACATGAAGAAAAAATATATTCTATACGTATGTCTTAAGATTTATATAGAATTCACTAAATGTACATGCTTTTAATAGAGTAGTAGTTAGTTACTTAGGGTTCGTCCACACTGTCACATGGCCAACTGTGAATCGCACATGTTTTTACTCCAAAAGTAGGTGAAAACATAGCGTTTCAGGACTAATAGGTTACAATGGGTTAAACGTAGGCAAACAATGTATATATTTGACTGTGCTTAGCCAAGCAAATGTTTTTAGGCAGTTTTTTGTGTGGGATAGAAAAACGTAGCCTATTACGTTTTTCTGTTCCCCCCAAAAGGTTGATAAAAATGTGCACTTTTTTTGCATTGCAGCCAATGGGAAACTCATGGAAACAGATGGGTTTGCGTTTCCATACCTTTCACACAAAGCTCTCAGCACCCATGCCATGTCACAAAAAACTCCAAAAGAATTCCCTGCTGTATTTCATTATATTGAAGAATACATAAAAATTGTAGAAGTTTTATATCAAAAACAGAGGAAAACAAATCAAATGTATTAAAATGTATATTGTGCATACGATTTAAAAACCTAAATGCATGCTTAATCTTTTTCGACGGCAGCCGTTAAGGGGCCTTATTCTGATGCATACGCCTTTTTACAGCACTGTGTGGGAAAGCCTGGCATGGGTCTCCTCTGCCCGGGGGTGTGGGAGATCAGCTATTGGATACCAGCCTGGCACATGCTCTAACAGCAGGGACTAAAGAAACCACCAGTCCCTGTTGTTTAACTTTTTACAGGACATGGGCAATGCGACCGCACCATGTAAAGGGCTGAGAGAGGGAGGGGCCTTCCACTGTCACCCATCGGACCCCCTGCGATGTGATCGTGGAGTCCCGATGTATTGCTATGGCACTCAGAGGCTTCAGGGTGATCTGCAGGTCTGTCAGTAACAATGGCCTATGAAGACTAGAGCTCATCCTGCTGAAAACAACCCCTTATAAAGCTCTGTTGATGGAAAAGTAAAAATATTATGGCTATTGGAATGTGGCAACACAAAAACACATCCTGAAATTTAAAAAAATGTGTTTTAAGTGCACAAAAATAGAAAAAAAATGTATACATTTATTATTACTATCGGCATCGTTCTGACCCAGAAAATAATGTCACCTCATTATTTATTCTGCATGCCGGACACCATAAAAATGAAATCCAAAAAGCAATGCTAAAAAACAATTATAAAAGTAATACAAAATATTATTTCTCCCCCAAATTATGCCATTAAAAAAATACAACCTGTCCTGCAAAAAACAAGCCCTCATATGTCTGTCGACAGAAAAACGTAAATGTTTATGGCTCTTAGAATACAGCATTGAAAGGAAACAGAAAAATTGGTCATTAAGGCGTAAAATTAGCCCGTCACTAAGGGGTTAAAATGCATGTGTTTTTTCATGTATTTTTTTTGCATCCGTGACATATATGTGACAATTCCTGTGCGGAGGGGGCCATTATTGCTTTCTTCTCCTGTATTTTCCTAACATGTATCATTGACCATGACATTTCCTACGTTTATGTATATATACAGTCATTAATATTTGCTTTAACATTAACTATTTGCTGTCTCACTATCCTCTCAGTAGAAAAGAACAGAATTCAGTAATTCAGTGCCTTATACTACAGTTTACTCAGAATTGTTTATTAGCTGGAACCCGAAAGACTGAGATGTTTTCAGAATTGCACATTTTTTTAATGTGTAGTGAAAATTCAAAATGGAAAAAGTAAGAGTTTGCCGCTTGCCTTTGGGGGATTTACGAATTCCCTATGATCAACCAACAAATGTGAAGAATAAAATGTGTTGGGCTTGTTGGCAATTTGGAGCAATTACAATTTGTGCAGCGACAAAAATACATTTTAAATTGTTTCAAATATTTTCCAGATTAATAATTTTATATGTAACTTGTAAAATAACCAACAGCAGCCAATAGACATCTCTACCCAAGGAAAACGCACCGTGTATGCCAGGCCTAGATGTGTTAAAGCCCTCCCAAGTTGTAAACTAACAAAGGGCTGCATTATGGAGAATACTTAAAATTAGTGTCTGTTAGTAAGCACTCATAATCTACTCCAAACCACTGTAGACCGTGCTATTAAGCCATTACTTCTGCAAATTAACCAATGAATTCCATCAAGCTGCAGCTTGTTCTTGATGCCCTTCAGTGGCTTATTCCTGACTGTGTGTCTATTTGTATAGAAGAAAATCCACAGCAGAGGCATTGTGCTCCTTCCGACAAGACCACAATCATTCTGGTGCCTAATCATTTCAATTACTGAGTCACTATTCTCTTGGGAGTCTCCAGGCTCAACATAATTACACCGGCGCACAAGATGCTGCATCTGCTGAATTCCCTGCTGCTTATTTATCAGCTCTTCGGTGTGTTCCTTGGACACTGTGGTCTTACTTTAAGAAACTGCGTAAGATTTCCAAAGTAATAGATTTTCATTGCAGATGGATGCTAATAGTTCACAATCAAAGTGTCACATGTCTGCTTTTTTTTAATATTCCGTTTTGGTATGAATATTGAATTTTTTTAAAATTTCAGAATTTTTTTTTTGGTATAAAATCAGTGTTTGAGATTATCATTATCGTCTCCCTAACAAAAGGAAATGTCGGAATAATACAGGTGGGCACAATTCTCAACATTATGTGAAGAGACTGTCAGCAGGCTACAGGCTGCATTTTAATGAAGCCTTCCGTCTATGAATGTGTAGTCTGTACACACGTAAAAATTTGATGCAAAATGAATGAAAATTGTGCAAAAAAAGAAACGCAGACACACATAATCGTGAAAATAGCACAAAGAATCAGTCCTATTATTCAGGACTGAGAACAAAAATGCCCATGTGAATATAAAGGAGATTTAGAGCAACATTACTTGTTGAGGCCAGTCTTCGGTTTTCTTCTCCCCACTTTTCAAAAAAAAATCATAATTTTTTTGTTATTCCGTCAACACTGGTGGTTGACACTATGGAAACAGACAAGCTAGTTGTTCTATGCTCTTTTTATATTTCCCACAGAAGTGAATGGGAGTTACAGTAACATTATGGAACAGCCAGTTTGTTTCCATAATCCCATCCACCAGTGACCGCGGTGGTTCAGAGGACCAGCATTGTGGATTAGACATATCCTGTGGATATGTTGTAAATGTACTAGATGGGAATACCCCTTTGATATTTTTAGAGATCATAGATTTTGCCATCTGAGAAACTAAGGGTAAACACAGCACAAAGGAACACAAACTATCACTATAATTGTGTCCTCTCGCCCAATCTACTTTTGGATTGAATGGCGGTAAGACACTGGGCAGAATAGATGCCAAAGTTGCCGCGAAAAGACCGAAGAGTCTCAACTGCGGGTCATATTGATTAGAATAGGAGCCATGTAAGGAGTCTTTTAGGCACCAAAAAGTTGCATAGGCAGTTGTACAACCCAACATCCTACCTGTGTTTCTCCTCGTCCAACGTAAAATCGGGCAGTTAATATAGTTAAAGTGAGACTTTAAAGCAGAGTACAGATTATATAATGTCTTAGGGTGCAATAATGCATGTTTTTTAATTAGAATTTGCTTGATGTTGAGTTTCTCACAGGCCGTGCTTGACATGATTGAAACCCACGAAGAAGAGGGGGGTTAGCACCCCAAGATCACAGGATGCATAAGCCTGATATGTGATCACTCCTTCATCAACGTAGAAGAGCCTTCCCAAAGTAGGCACAGAAGGCAAGATGCACATAAATGACAGACATGGAACGGCGGGGGCTGAATTTAAGTCAGTGTGATTCTAAGTCATGCTTTCCTTCTAAATGCTTTGCATAAAATAAGCAACGCGGTATTATGAAGATAATTAAATCAAATGTGTCCTTCCCTTATTAATAATTCATACATCTCAGTGCTATCAAACACCGTTTCGTGTATCTCAATGCTAATAAACAATACATCCTCTGCCTAAATTATTTCTTCACAGCATGTACTGTTCTAATGTGCGCCGTGCATCTTTTGTCTTTATCATACGACTATTAAGACTACCGTATATCATTAGATATTTCTTACTATAAATGCCATCCACACTTTTTTTTTTCAAGATTCCCCGCTCCTGAGGAAAATCAGTTTCTTTCTATTCCTACAGCTTATTGCTGACAGTGATATTTATTACAGGTCTATATAAAAAATGGATTTCGCTCTGCTCTGTATAGGAGGCTCTGCTAAGGCCTTCCAACATTGATCCATCCAAAAATCCTGGGCAAAATAGCCTGTTCCATTATTTCGTCTTGGAAAATACGAGAGGAAATGATGGAAGTCGGATGGCCACTATTTAATGGGACCCATCCCATAGGACGGATCAGTTCTGTGCAGGGTTTCCGTTTTTCTGACCCCGTAACAAAGCAGGAAACAGAAACCCAAAAGCAGATGTGATCAAAGTCTTACATGTAATTATTATAGTCAAGACTTTTTAGCATTTACACACTTTTAATCATTTTACAGTAATAATGAAAGTTTTTAGTCGTTAAGGTCAAAATAAGTAGCCGATCTTCGTAAAGTTCCTTCATTGGGTATAACAGTATAAGGATACCCAAGTACAATATGAGCCCCATATCACAGAACACTTGGGAAGCAGTACTTGGCTTCGTGCTGGTCACTATCATTATTACGCAAAGACCCTAAATATATAACATTTATTAGTTTGTTTTTAATTGGGTTATTCCGAAAAAAATCCGCAGTTAAAACAAGAAATACCGCACAATACGTAGAAATCTCTATTGACAAAGGATTATAACTTTGCAATCCTGCGGACCACAATGTAAAGCAAAGTCCTGTCGATCTACACTACTATTACAATGGTAAGTTAAAGGCGGTATTTTCCAATTTTTAGCCCTCCCTTATCTTGCTCTAGTTTTGTTAAGTTGCATGCCTACATGTATCTGTAGCGGATCTACTATATCAGGGTCATTTTTCTATGCTCCCTATTACTAGTGCAGCAGCATATTGTGTCTGAAGAAGTTCCCGTCTATTGGAGCACGCTCAGATCAGTGTGTTGGCTTACCCTGTGGCTGAACTGTATTTAATCACAAGGCCTAGTGTTTGAAATTCCAAGCAATTGCAAAACGTTGAACCTCCGCTACATGGTGGTTTTTGGCACAATGACATCCTCAAAAATGAGGCACAATGGATCTTTACATTAAACTGTGTTGAACCTAGAGGCTTAAATGGACAACTGTCATTTATGTGCTTCATTGACTAGCTAGATAGATTGTGACATAATACTTGTATAGTGATATGTTGGATGTCCACTATAAGATCAAAGGAGACTAATTCACCATAAGTCCATCTGTTAATGTGTGGTGCATTTAAAGCTGCTTCATATTGGTATGTAAGGTGTATTTAAATGATCTGAATGCAAACCAGAAATAATAATGAATGAATGAAAATTCCATTCTCGTATACGCATAATGTCTGGTATAAGGATTATATCTGGTACAGAATAGATTATCTAAGAAATGTAGTATACTGTATATATTAGGACAAGCTTGGATAACACTGTGGAATAGATTACGAAGTGACAATAGGTGCATAACTAAAGAATGTACAGAATGACCTAAAGGTATGGAAACATCTGAATAGATGGAAAACAGTGGTTAGGAATGTCATCTTGTGTGTGACATGTTGCTAAGGTGAAGGGGAAAAATCTGAAAGGGGCGGTGTCCAACATGGTGGCCATTTTGAAATCCACCATCCTGGAATAAAGTTGATATTTTCAAATGGGAAAGGGTGCATGTGACATACGTATCTGAGTTTTATGAGGAATACAAATCTGCACTTATATGTCATGTACCTTTATTCCTGGCAAAGTATAAAATGTTTTATAATACAAGGATGAGCCACTACAGAATATGCTATATTTGATCCCTGATGCTTCAAATGGTCAATGCTGTCCTCTTCTCCCATTCACGATGCACCGAGAGCAACACCTTAGCAGAAATGCTTGCGCATGCGTCCAGGATCCAATGTTGCATGTGCTCCACACTCTAGATTTTCTCTGCATAAACCCTGGACTTGACATGAGCCCATAGGTTGAAGTCCAAGTGAGATCCAGTGAGTACAGGGGCCACTGCACCAGGCCACAACACCCAATCCACTTCAGCAAATGCAGATCTAAAAACTCCATAATGTGGGGTGGCACCAACACTGGGAATGTGCCATCTTCATCGCACAGTTTCAGGACAACCTTGTCACTTAACAATTTCAAAAACTTGGCAGCAGTAAGATTACCATAGATGAAAAATGGGCCCATTGTCTTCGTACCCGGAATTCCCCAGTGTGGGTTTTTGTCAGACCATTCACATAGAAGTTTGCTTCATCACTGAACGGTACCACCTCTGGGAAATGTAGGTCCCACTGCAATTGTTTTAACACCCATTCTGCAAATTCAACATGGCGACTGGGATCCTCCTCATTGAGATGATGCAGCAAATGGATCTTGTACAGGAGCAATTTGTGCATAACCAGTATTCGCTTGATGGTGGTTCGACTCACCCTAGTTCTATGATGTGGGCTCTTGCAGAAGGATTGCAGGAAGACCATTGTTGTTGTTTAGTCTGTGACAGTTTTGTTTCGTCCACCTTTTGGCAGGTCCAACACAGAACCTGTTTGATGAAATTTGGCCCGCAATTTGCCAACTATGCCATGGCGGATGTGTGGTCTATTGTGGTGCTGACTGTTGAAATCCACTGCAGTGACTTGAGTACTGCACTCCCCAGAGATCAGCACAATCTCTGTCCTCTCCTTGCATGTTAATTTTGCAACCATATCTGTGCCTATAGCAAAGTGAAGATGGATAATAACTTTGGCAGGAATAAATGTATGGCATATTTTGGATTCCTCATCAAATCCTCTATAAGATACATATGTGTCATGTATTGCCCATTTGAAAATATCAACTTGGGTCATTTTTAAAGCTAATGCTATGATTTTAGTCCTCAAGTACAAGGTGAGCCAACAAAATTATAAGAAATTATAGATAATTAATTATGAGTTGTACCAGAATTAACTTTAATCACCTATCCACAGTGTTCTTGAAAATGCGGGTCCCGTGCCCCCCTCTCCTCCTCACTGTGGAATCACAACCCCTCCTGCAGAGAGGAGGAGACTGAATGCAGTGCCGGTTACCGCTCCATTTATTTTCAATGGGTTTGCTATAGTTAGCCAAGCGCTTGTACTTGGATATTTTTTTCAGCCTCATTGAAATAAATGGAGAGGTGTCATGCACGTGCAACCACTGCTGCATTCAATTTGGCATCACTACAAGAGGGTGTAGTGACCCGCACTCATGAGAAGAGAGGGACATGGGACCCCTATTATTGGGATTGATGAGGGTCTAGGAGGTAAGATGGATAGGCAATAAAAAGAAATTCTAGTACAATACCTTTAAAGAAACATAAAAGCATTTCATAGCAAAAAATACCATGTAAGAATAATAATAGACAACAAAAAAGGATGCAAACAGCTTTTGTGTGGGAACGGAATGTGAAATTGTACTATAGTGAACTCTGATTGCAAAAGTAGGCCAGTGTTCAGTAGGAGAGTGTTTGTACGGGATTTTACGAAATAAGGTTTAGGTCGATAATAAGTAGGGATGAGCGAGTATACTCGCTAAAGCACTACTCGTTCGAGTAATGTGCTTTAGACGAGTATCTCCCTGCTCGTCCTTGAAGATTCGAGGGCCGGCAGCGGGCGGGGAGCTGCGGGAGAGAGCGGGGAGGAACTGAGGGGAGATCTCTCTCTCCCTCTCCCGCCCGCTCTCCCCTGCTCCCCGCCGCAACTCACCTGTCAGCTGCGGCAGCTCCTGAATCTTCAGGGACGAGCAGGGAGATACTTGTCTAAAGCACATTACTCGAGTGAGTAGTGCCTTAGCGAGTATACTCGCTCATCCCTAATAATAAGTCATTCATATAGGCTATCACTCTTGTCCGAGCATGATTGCCTTCCAAGTATAGGGGCTTAGTGGTGGGTCCGTAGGTGACTATAGAGACCTATTCTTGATCCATAGGTTCTTTCGCAGTGGGGACATCAGTTTCGAAGTGGAAGACAGTCCCAACAAGGATTGGCTTGATGTTCTTTCCCCTAAATAAGTTTCTCCCTTTTGCTATCCATTATTGTCTCTTTGAACTTCACAGTGCTGTTGGTAAAAGCTGACCCCCAAATTGAACGCTCAAGGGCCAGGGTTTCCCAGTTCTCAATGTCTATGCCACGGTTTTTAAGGTTAGCTTTAAGTCCATCCTTAAATCTCTTTTGCTGTCCACCAACATTCCATTTTCCATTCTTGAGTTGAGAGTATAGTAATTGCTTTGGGAGACGGTAATCGGGCATTCGCACAACATGGCCAGTCCAGCGAAGTTGCTGGTGTAGGATTATTGCTTCAATGCTGGTGGTCTTTGCTTCTTCCAGAATGCTGATATTTGTCCGCCTGTCTTCCCAAGAGATTTGCAAGATTTTTCGAAAGCAACAAAAAACAGCCTTTGTGTGGGAAGAGAGTCTGAAATTGTACTATAGTGAACTCAGGTTGCAGAAGTAGGCCAGTGTTCAGTAGAAGAGTGTTTGTATGGGATTTTACAAAATAAGGTTCAGGTTGATAATAAGTAACATGTTGCTATTTAATTGTAGCATGTCTTGTTAATGTCCAATAGTAAATGAAACGCGGTTTCCATTTCACTGTGCTTTGGACACTAATTTTTTTTCTTTGTTCCAAATTGTTTGTATGCCGACTTGATCTGGAACACTTACTCTAATTACCAAATGCGATGGTGGCAGCTTAAAATGGAAAGCAATTCAGACTTAAGAGCATGTTAATATCGCGTATTATATGCAGCACATGCTATCAATTTAGTGATCACAAGCTGTTCCTCAAAAACAAAATGTGATTTGTCAGATGGGATCTGCCAGATTCACTTACAGGTGTCGCAACTTTTATTAAATGTTAACTCAAGCTGTGAGCGGCTATTAAAACTCAAATTATTCCTGTGGTGATGCCGCTCAGAATATTGCATTATCTGTTCAAGGCAAAAGAAAGTGGAAAGCAACATGACAATGAACAGGTTAAAAAAGTGCCAAGGTTTTCAATCACAGGAAGCTTGTCAAGAGGCATCAACATGATGCTCCAGAAAAGTTCTACCAGGCGGCGCTAAAAGCATCTCATCTGCAGCTTCCCAAACTTCGGAGTGACAGAGAGTTTCTTCTATCCATTGATGATCTTGTGTCCAGGTCACATTCTGCAGTTCTAGGATTCCGGCTCTCAAAAAATCATAAAATTGTTATTTTTCTGGTGACATATCTACATGAGTTGTGTTTTTCAAAGGCACTACTTAATGTACCATATAAGGCACTGTAAGTGCTTTAAAAAAATTTTAAGAAGGGGGCAAGTGGGAGAAACAAAAACGCAATTGTGCAATTTTAAAGGTTTTTGTTTTTATGGCGTTCACAGTGCAATAAAAATGACATGCTATCTTTATTCTATGGGTCAGAATGATTATAGCAATACCAAAAGTATACTTTTTTATCTAGTACCACTAAAAATATAAAATACCATTTTTTTAACCAAATAGTTTTCCCTTTTTTGGCTCCCATAACTTTTTTTTATTTTTCTGTCCATGAGGCTATGTGAGGGTTCATTTTTTGAAGAGCGACATTTAGTTTTTATTGGGTTACATAACTTTTTGATACCTTTCTATTCAAAGTTTTCTTGGAGACGAGGTTACCAATTCTGGCATTGCGTATTTTTTTCTGATGGAGTTCACCGTGCAGGATTTATTTTTTAGTTCTCTTAGGGGACTTGAACTTGCGATCATTTAACTGCTTATAAAGTATAATGCAATACTATGTTATTGCATTATACTGTATTTTACAAGCTTCCATTTAAAAATGCTACAAGCACGTCTAAATAGATAAACAATAATGAGAGTCCTGGGGCCTTCAGAGGGCCCCGAGCTGCCAGGACACCCAGTAGACACTCTTGTAATCTTATTGCGGTGGGGGGCATTTAGAACATTTAAATCCTGATTAATTGGGATATTTAAATGCCACTGTCAGAATTGGCAGCAGCATTTAAAGGATTAACAGCCATGATCAGGGTTATCTCCAATTGTGGCTGTTGCAGGCGGGTGTCAATAGTCAAAGACAGCTGATATCCTTTATGTATGAAGTGGGCAGAGCTCCCAAGCCCATTCAATACACAGCATACGCTGTGAATGTCTATATATATTCTAAATGCATGGGTCATATGTAGTTAGGAAGGAGGTATTATAGCCATATGGCTGATGGGAAGGTAACGTAAAACACTATATAATTTACACATAGAGCTGTCTTAACAATTTTGCAGGTTTTGGAGTTGAAATCTCCAATGAAAAGTCAAAGATAACAAGCAGTAGGAAGAAGTTGGCTCAGGCTCTGTTTTGATCTACAATGCTATAATATGTGAGATGAACATAGTATGTATAGATAAAAAAAGACATATGTCCATCCGGTTCATCCTATTATCTTGTAACGTTGATCCAGAAGAAATTCCTATCTGGATCCAAATCTGTCAATCAGAATAATTCCCGGATCAACAACCCTTCTGAAGTAATCAGTGACTATAACATGTAATATTGTTACACTCGAGAAAGGGAGAATTGCAGCCCAGACTCAAGTCGATAAAGGGGTTCACCCTCTATGATCCATTTTAGCACATCATTAGTCTAAAAATTGACACTACATACATTGTATGCTTTGGCAAGAATATAACCATCTATAGCAGTAACCGGTAAGCTGATATATGGCATATATGTTATGTTATTGCTCAAAGTGTAACCCCAATTAATATTATATAACTCTAATTATAATTGTACAAAAAAACAAAAGAAAAGCAAAACTAACTTCACATCCTTCACCCCCGTAACCTTGAAGAGGACAGCAAAAAAAAAAAAGACTACCAATTCAATGCTGAGTCGTTCATGCCATCTTCCTCTGCAGCGAGCCAGGACCAAATATCCTGGTGGCACATAGGAATATAAGCCACCTGTCTGTCTGCTCATGTGAAAGACATTGCCATCCCCACAAGGATGTGTTGTTTGTATCACCATCCCACTTTGCTACATATCTTGTGTAAATTCTTTTAACAATCTGCAATAAGAACACAACCGCAACTAAATGACAGTGAGAAATGAATCTACAATAGAGCACAATGTCATCAAAATAATCTGTGTTTTTTCTTCTAACAACGCCTTTGTCCTCATGATGAAAAACAAAAAATACCACAGACCACAGTGGATTGGCTTAGAATCCAATTGTATGTAAAGCAAACTTATCCACAGCGCCATTCACCAAAAGCCTTTGACAAAGAAGATCCCCTCGCCGGGCAGAAAGCAGCGCTGAATGGTTACTTTGTTACGCTTTCCTCTCATTCTTGAACTAATCTTTTTATAATGAACGTAATCCAGTTAGCTGCAAAGAATGGCTAAATGTCACAGTAATTGGATAACAGCCTGACATTCTGTAATTATTTAATTCATTATTCAAGGAGCGACTGTTTAAGTCTGTGCTCCTACTGCCTGACATCCCAGCAGACAATGCAGCAATTAGCAGCGCTGCCAGAGTGAGTATAGAGCGCCATTGTATGGGACGGGAGGATGAAAGGCTGAGCGACCTGCATTTAACTCTACACTGAGTCACCATCATATAATCTAAAGCGTGTTCTAACTTACCAGTCCTCGCGACTATTCACATCTTCATGCCAAAATAGTCACCAACTGTATAAAGGGTGCAGTCAGAAAGACTGATCCTGTGTTATATCTCAATACTGGTGCCCTATAGTGAAGTGACAGTAGGAAGGCGTGGATGTGCTACACAACGGTATGGCACATGGGCCCCTGGGGGAATCCCGAACATGGATTTCAATGTTGTGCCCTGTAAGAGATAGAGAGTAAAACCCAATTGCAAAGTTGAAGAGTAGCATGCGAGAAGCAGAAATCTGCTTTCATGCCTCTTCGTAAGTCATGTGGGGCTGCTGCCATGATTGAAGTAAGGAAAGCTTACTAGAAGTCACTCCTTCTGTTACGATAGGGGAAGATCATCCAGAAAGTTAATAACTGTCATATGCAGGAGATTCAGGTACCGATCCGCATTGAGAGTCTCTAGAATGAACCAACAAGGTGATGGCGCCAAATTCCAATCCCCATGCTTAAGCTGATATTTGTATTGCCTATGATTGGCATTCACTAAGATGGTCCCGCAATGATAACATCAGCCCTGAACTGCACTGTCAAACGGCTCCACGCATGTTTGATAGCTGGAGGCCACTTTCAGTACGCTTTGCTTACTTCAGTCAATGCTGCGGTCTGACAAGATTTAGAGAAATGCAGAAAGCGGATTTCTGCTCCTCACATGTTACTCTTAAATTTTGCAATTGGGTTTCACTCTCTATCTTACAGGGGCCACAACACAAAATTGAAAATCACATTCCTGGACCTCAGAGTCATGTGTGCCATACCATCGTGTAGCGCATCCATGCCTTCCTATTCAAGTACACTACTGTTATTTCCAAATAGTATCGTGATATGGCACTGGACCAGTCTTTTTGAATTCACCCTGTTTATTCCCTTGTCTGTAGGTTACAAGTCCATTATACAGGGCTTGAGGCCATATACAAATTGGTGTATTATATCTCTGGCAGCTCTACCTCTTTTACATTTGGATCGCTCTCTAATGATTCAGACTGTCCTAAGGAAAACTAAATTGTGTGGATAGGACTGTAGTTTCTTTCTATTCCCAGCAGTCATGTAATGAGTTATGGCTATGAAATTGCTTGGAAGCGTCTATGTAACATTAGAAAGTGCTGGGGAAGCCCACTAATAGAACTGATGTTACAAAATCAAATTCTTCTTGTGTAGCACATACTGTATTGTGTTGTTGCAGCAAGTACTGATTAGTTACCCAAGCCAAAATGATTATAAGATCAGGAAATATTTGTCAGCATTCAAGCAATATTGATTAAAAAAATGCAATACTTGGACCACCTAATCTAATAACTCGATTCCAGAAATCCATAAAATAAGAGAATTAGGAGATACTATGTGTTCATTATGTCAACAATGTCGGATGAAAGATCTAAAAAGGACTTTGTACACTTAGATACAATTTTACTATGAAGGCTTTCACCAATGCAGTTTGGCGATCTTCTCTCTGCAGTGTTATGTCATTACCCCAAAACCACAGTATAGGGGGTCCAGTAGAAGTAATATTATAAATAACAGCCTACAGATTTGAAGAACTGTACTCAAAACTGTTAACAACAGCTAGATGATCGTTAGACAGTCAAGCAAGTATTCATTACTAAGATACATATTCAGACAAACTCAGCATTTATGGCATTTATGGAGCATCACAAGTAGGCATAGGGACTCTCATAGGCAATGTAATGATCTTCTCGGAAAAAAAAGAGCAAGCAAATAAAGGCTCCTTCCATTAAGAAGAAGAATCGTCTCTCTAGTGTCACCTATTGGAAGGTAGCTTCCCTTGGAATGGCTACCACCTGACCGCTGCAGGCCATGAGAGGCCACAGTGGTCAGGTGCTGTTCTTCTTGCATCATGGCTCCCAGTATCTGACTGGTGATGGCCATTGGTTTTATTGTTCTAACAGATTTAGCTCAAGTTTTAAAAATCATCTCACTCCCGGACAACCAGTTTAATGCACATCCGAAGAGTAGGAATGCAAAGTAGTCATACAATATAGCTAAATTCCTCATGCACATAGCCCCATCACAAATATTTATGAAGGCCTATGGACTGTCTGGTACCGTCGTATGTCTCTGCTTTCATACAGAGGCAAATGGAGTTTATTTTGTTGCTTTTTTTTTTTTTTTTTCAAAAAATATTCCAAGTCCCATTGAATGCCATATCACAGGGATATTCTTTCCTTGTACTTACGAGTGGTTCTGCAGTGAGGCATTAAGTGCCTCACTGCAGCATTACGTCTGTCTGTGAATACACCCTTATGTGCACGGTTATATTATGGCTATATTTTGTACAAAGCTGTAAGAGGGTTACAATTGAGGTGACTGAGCCCTATAGTGTACCTCAGTTTGCCTCCAATGCAAATGTTCCATATACAGCGCTATTCTTTTTGTTCACAGAGAGTCTAAGAGTATTTATTGAAACTGCACCTCATGGCTGTCTATTCAGTAGGCTTGTGTTTTTTTCACAGGCTACATGAGCGGCCGGAAAAGTGAGAAATATGGACAGACAAAAGCAGAATACTCTTTTCTTAGTCTGCTTGTGTTTTAGCACTGGGCTAGTCAACTAGTCATTACTACTTGCCAACGGTTAATAGCTGCACCTTGTGGTTAGTGGGGCAAATTATAAATAATAACATCATTTTCATCTGCACATTACAACACACTAAGGCTGGCTTCACGCAACCGGATTCCTATTGTGTAATCCACGATCATCGTCCGCAGCAATTCGCACGCATTGAATGGTATGTACTTTTGCTTTTTCCTTCACTCTTGCGGTTATGAATTGCGTATTCCGCAAGCGGAAAAAAAATCATAGCATGCTCTATTTTGCTGCGGACTCCGAGCAGACGGCCTCCATGAAAGTCAATGGAGGCTGTCCAACCTGCAGCCCATATGCAGTTAACATTGGGCGGGTACCCACGTCTTCACCTAGTGACTGCGCGGGGAATGCAAATATAAAAAATAAATAAGTCTGTACTTCGCATGACCAACTGCGAGCCACCGCGGGCATTCACAGGGTCACCAGCCGGGGTCATGGCCGAAACACACTGCGGGATCCTGTATGAGGAATCCAGCTCACCTGTAGGCAGCAGGCCTAATAGGATAATGTAGATTGTGAGCCCTAATGTTGACAGGAATGAATATACGTGATGAGAATCTCTGTACAGCACTGTATAAACGTATACAATAACTAAATACAATGAGGAAGACAAAAAGGGAAGAGGAGGGGGCTGCTGAGGTGTATGAGAATAGGGGTAACATAAGAATCAATGATTGAACAATTTTTTTTATTTGAGTAAGTCAATAATCTTTTTCCTCCTTCTTCACCAAGTTCTAGGTGAGGCTGTCAACAGTCAATCAGAGGACAAAATCTATCCATTTGGTAGAACTTTCAGCAATGTAAAAATTGAGCTTTCAACACGTCTCACCAATAAATTATGTTTCAGATGATCCTGATTCTGAGACTCCGTAACACATATACTGAGCTGGATATTTCATGTAGACCTACCTATGTTGGCAACCATCTTAGTAGGAGACAAAGCCCCTGATTTTACATATGCCTCCCATAATGTTGCTGCTATATGGAGATCCACAGATGTCTCTGCGTCTGACGTGATCGGTAGTCAACAAGATTTTAGTCTTTATATACATACTTCTCTTACAGACAATAGGGATAAGTTCAACACAGTATGGACACCGGGGATCAGTAATGTTCAAACTCCCAACCTTAGTTATTACTTAAACCTTTAACCCTTGGAACTGATACTTCCCCAGATATACCATCCCTTAAATAACACAACACAAGGGTATGCCACGTCAATGATTTTAGCACATGGATGACCAAGAGTACCTTTTTGCTGATATTTCTTTATCCTTCCTTTTCACCTATATATGTTACATTTTCATATAAACCATGCAGTCTCCCACTTGTATTTGAGTATTTGACAAACATGTCCCATTTGTATGAGATCTTAGAATTTTCTGATGTCTATTTTGCTTTAAATAGGGTCATAACTTAATGTTTTATATATGTCTTTATACTTGTATCCATATATATATATATATATATATATATATATATACAATGCATTCAGAAAGTCTTCAGACCTTTCACTTTTTTACATGTTGTTATGTTTTGCTCTTGTGCAAATTAAAAAAAATCATTGTAAATTAAAAAAAAATGAAAAACCAAGATTACAGTTTTTGGCTTCAGTTCTAAGCGTTACGTTTGGAGGGAACCAGGCGCTGCTCATCACCTGCCCAATACCATCTCTACAGTGAAACATCATGGTGGTAATATCCTGCTATAGGGGTGGCTTTTAGCGTCTGGGACAGGGAGACTGGTTAGGGTTGATGGAAAGCTTAATGGAGCAAAGTATATAGATATTCTTAATGAAAACCTGATCCAGAGTGCAAGGGACCTCAGACCGGGCAGAAGGTTCACCTTCCAACAAGACAATGACCCCAAGCACAGAGCCAAGACAATATAGGAGTGGTATAGAGACAATTCTGAATGTCCTTGAATGGCCCAGTGAGAACCCTGAGTAGAACGCAGTTGAACATCTCTAAAACAGACCAAAAAACAAAAGTGCCAAATCCATGTGTGCAAACCTTGTGGCATCATACTCAAGAAGTTCAGAGGCTGTAAAAGCTGCCAAAAGAGCTTCAAGTAAGTACTAAGTACAGGGTGGGAATGCTTATGTCAATGCAAAATGTTAAGTTTTTTATTTTTAAAAAATGTACAAATATTTCTTACATTTTGTTTTCACTTTGTAATGATGGGGTATTAAGTGCAGAATGATGAGGAAAATCTGCACAAGCCCACAATATAACAAGATGTAAAAAAGTGAAAGGGTCATTGTATTTATATATTTGTTTCTACATCCCTGTGTACATATACAATATGCGCATCTTAGTCTGTTACCCCGCTGACATGTCATTTGTTAAATAGCTTTTGACATGAAAATATTTCATAGAACTCCTAGACAATGTCAGAGAACATATGGGCAATGTCTTAAACAGAGCGTTACAATACGCCCGCTTAGTTGAGTATTTGCATTTCTGTACAACTCTTGGAAGAAAGACAAGTGATATTTTAGTAAGCTGAACTGATATGTGAATATTCCACCTGTAAAAAAAGGATTCAAGTATTTATTAATTAAAGTGTTCTGTTACCTCCAAATTACAGAACACACTCATTCGAAACTGCAGCACTTGTTGTACTGAGAAAATACTTGCCAAATTACTCCTGGAGGAGAGGAGCCTCATTAATCCATTAGCAGCCAAGGTAAATCATTTATGGAAAGTTACAGGTCACACTTGCATAGTCTTTAGTAAGGGCAGCCATGCCAATGTGTTGCACTGAAATGCAGAGAACTTCAAGTTTAATGTATGGAGTCCATCATAGTTCAACTTTGTGCAGGTACTTAAGTGACACAGTAATAGCGATTTTTCTTACTAAGTAACTCCATATGTGCATAATACTGCATCTACTTGGGATGGGGCTTTACTGTGTATACAGCTGTTGTGTTCTCAGGGATACTTTTAATTTATACATTGAGCTACAATGTGTGACGTCACAAACGCATCTACTGTGCAGACTATTCGTAAAATCCAAAGACAGTCTTTGACGCTTAGTGATCTGGCTCTTAAAGAGCACCTGCACTTTCACCTTCGGAGTGCTTCTACTCCGACAACCGTTTTCATCTCCTTCCGGCAGTTGAAGATGGCCCCATATAGCACTATATAGGGCTATATCAGGCCTTCTTTAGCTTCAGGAAAGAGCTGAAAACAGCTTACGTTGAAGAGGCACTCCGAAGGTGAAAGTGCAGGTACTTTTTTAGGCGCCCATACACCCTTAACAGCAATTTTTCGTGACTCCCCATACACATAAATGCTCAGTTTGTCCAAGTCTTGATGTGTTTTCAATGAGCAGAAGCAGGTTAGCCACAACTGTACAGCTCTGGCATGGCTGATCTCCAGGGGAAACAAAAGCATATGCTGTTGAAATTCAACATGCCCAATCCTTCTTATGCCTGACAGTCAGAAGGCTCCCAAACACATCCGACAGTTGGCTGGTCCTGCCGATTTTTTTGGGAACGGCCACATTTTATCTAATGTGTATGCTTTCCTTTAGTCCTGTGAGATACAAATAAAATGTGTCTCTAAGTCAGTAGTAATGGCTGAGAACACAACAAAATGGGCACTGGGATGTGCAGCCAGCTTCAGTAGTGCACCAACGAGGACCCATTTTGACGATCCAGTCTAAAAATGGTAAAACACTCAGTATGGTACCAACTATAATAGAATTGTTGTATGATAGAAGCTAGAAAATAGATATGAATACAAACACGTGTGCCCATTCATTTGTAATAAAGCAGAGAACAAATTTTGGGCAGATGGTCTACAGATTCAGAAAGAACAAGAAATAAGCCCATCTGCCTGCCTGAGAGAAACTGGCAAATAACCTTACGTTGGGGTAATCAACAACCACATCACAGAGTAATCCAATTGTTGAGCCGTCTCTAGAGTTGTTCAGTGCTTATGCTATATGAGTGCAAATCACTAGACAGGGGATCGATCATACAATGGTCTGTCCTATTGTCTTCGGCTTCCGTATCCGTATTTTATTGCAATCCTATTTCACACAATGCTCTCAATCACTGGCCTCAGATAACTTCAACTTCAGATTTCTGTGACAATTTTTTTTTATAGTCTTTGTTGTGTCTGAGCAGGAACAGTTTTATAATGTCCTACGACATAAGAAACAGGTGCAAAGCAGAAGGAATAGAGATATTATACTGCCTGACATAAATCTGGGCTCCCTAAACAGATATTTGTAGCACCAAATAGCAGTGCATTTTTCCACTTTAGCCAAACATTTGACATTCCTCCCGCGGGACGGAGATAAGTAGAGAGCAGAGCATGTAATGCCTGGTTAGACTAGCGCAATGGTGATTTAGGACACAAAACAGATTTTCATACACTGCTTTGACATGGATATGAATTAAAGGAATCATCTGTCTTTCCTCATTGAGGGTCATCTAATGCATTTTTAAGTAGACGAAGGCTGCTTAGTTTTCAGGGATTTTTTTTTTTTATAATTGATCCAGTTTCTGGGCTGAATAACGTTGATTTTGAGTTTTAAGTGGTTTTAAAGCCATTACGTTATTAAAAAGTAGTTTACAAACAACTGTAGGTCTGGGATATCTCTTTCCTTCCAAAAACAAAGTACACAAAAGATGAGTGCTTTATAATCCTGAAACAAACAACACTATGAAGAGGCATAGCAGCCTTGAAAACTTGGGTATATCATTTTTCTGGTTAGCCAATAAAGGTATTGCATCTATTATATTTTTGTCTTTTTTAAACAAGAGTATTTAAAGGGGTTTTCCAGGGAAATACTATTAATGACCTATCATCAGGACTGAAATCAATGAGAGCTGTGCTTGCAGTTACAAGCACCGGCCACTACATGGGAGGTGAGCGCGGATACTTCCACTTCAAATACACAGAGATCGGAGAAGAACCCTCCACACCGACCTTGTTATAGTGGCCGATGCTTATAACTGCAGGCATGGCTCCCATTGATTTCAATGAGAGCAGTGCCTGCATTTGCAAGCGCCGGCCACTACACAGAGTTCGGCGCGGAGGTTTCTGCTCCGACTTCTGTGTTATTGCGGCACTGACAGTTTGCTCCCACTCAGCTGATCGGTTGTGGTCTGAGCGACGGACCCCAGCCGATCAACTACTGATGACTAGAGATGAGCGAACGTACTCGTTTCGAGTACTTACGCACCCGAGTACCGCCATTTTCGAGTACTTCAGTACTCGGGTGAAAAGATTCGGGGGACGCCGGGGGGCGGGGAGAGGCGTGGCGGTGCGGGGGGTAGCAGCGGGGAACAGGGGGGAGCCCTCTCTCTCTCCCTCTCCCCCCCACTCCCCACTGCTACCCCCCGTGCCGCCACGGCGCCCCCCGATTTTTTTCGCCTGAGTACGGAAGTACTCGGAAATCGCGGTATTCGGGCGAAAAAGGGGCGTGGCCGAGCACGTTCGCTCATCTCTACTGATGACCTATCCTGATGATAGGTTATCAATAGTATTTATGCCTGGAAAACCCCTTTAACATCATAGTGTTCATACTGACTGATGAGCAATAGCTGCTTGGACTGTAACAACTGAATTTACCTATCAAGTTGCCAAGTCCAAGCAAACTATACCTTATATTTTCAAAACCCTCTTAATTAGAACATGTAGTTTCTCTGCCACCATCCTGCCACAGCCATGTACTGGTCAGCAGTACATCAGTTGAATAGCTATATCCCTTAACATTATATGGTATATTAGGCCCAAAAAAAATATGTCCATCCCACTTAGCCTATTTCCTCCCAGGCAAAAAAACCCCAATGAGGTAGAAGCCAATTTTCCCCATTTAAGGGAAAAAATCCCTTTCCGACTCCAAATCTGGTAATCAGAATAATCTTTGATTTCTCATATGTAGAACCAAACATCTCCACCCTCAGTAGCTCATTGGTTCCATAAAAATTGATCATATTCACCAAATCGAAGAACTGTTGAGATAGGAAGCCCGTATCTATCCACCATGTTTTCAAAGTTTGAATTCCTTGTGTAACATGTAGATTTTCCTTGGAGTACACATCTAATGTTATAGTTGAATAGTTAAAATGATCCTAATGCTACTATTCCCCTGGCCTTTCCTTCCTCACCGCATACCCTTAAAATATTTTGTTATCTTAGCATCAAAGAATTCAAAATACATGTACTGTTCGGCCTCATGTCCACGAGCGGGTCGAATTCTGCATGCGGGAGCCCACAGTGGAATCAGACCCTGCCTGCAGCTGAGGACAGTGCTTACCTGTCCGGCTCTTCACTGCACCGCACGTGCGCAATAGAGATTTTGCTTTTTTAAACTCCTGCTTTCCTGTGGAATCCGCGGCCCATCCACAATTCAATTGCGGGCAGGCTGCGGATCGAACAGCTTCCATTATCTCCAATGGAAGCCGTCCATGCGGGATGCGCACTGAAATAAAGCATGCTGCGTTTTTTTTCCAAACCAAAAGGTCCGCAAATCAAATCCACATGCTTTAATTCATGAGCGGACGCCCATGCTTCCCTATGGGCCGCTTGATTTGCGGATCTTCCGCAAGGATTGACCTGCACTGATTCCGCAAATCAGATTTGCCCATAGACATCGGGCCTCAAAATGTATATTTTGTATACAGCTCAAGATCTGTCAACAACTAGATGATAGTTATACTAGCATTGTAATGGCTAAGGAATAAAAAACCCATCCCAGGTCAGCGACTGCAAATCTATATAGATATAAAGCTCCAGGCTCAGGAAGATAATGCAACGGAATTAGAAATAATAATTAGAATGCAAAGGTATCAGCTATTCTGAATGCATGAAAAACCCAGAACAAACCAACATGGAGGTCGCTTCATTGTCTCATTGTCTCGGCTTGTGCAGCTCGGCGCTCCTCTTTGCTATTATATATTTGGGGATGCACCATGCTTTCACAAAACTTACGTTTGGAATTTGTTAAATCAAGATTTTCCACTTTGTGAAACGGTCGTTGTGGAACCTCAGCAGATGATTGATGAAAATGTTATATTATACAATGTATGTTGTGTGAGATTGAGAGAGGTGGCTTCATGCCGCTTGTGTGGATGTAGATGATGTAGAAGTTTATTGTAGATGCTATGGTGATGATGAGTGTGTGGCATAGTGTGTAGTTACATAATACAAACACATGAGGGCAGAGTTGTTTTCCTAACAAACCACACAACATCAGGCTAAAAAATGTATATATTAGATACGTTTTGTTTCATTTATAACTATTGTTATTTGTAAAACTTTAACAAGGAGGGAATAAAAATGAAAGTTAAAGAAAAGCTGTCAAACCAGGCAAATGGAATATATGACTAAGGCCACTCTCAAACAAGCGATTACCACGGCAGTACAACACTCCCATTGATTTCAATAGGGCCTTGCAGACCTGCACTTGATTTTCAAGTGCGGTCCACTCTATTTTGGCGTGTTTTTGCGCTTTTTAATGCACCCCATCGCCCATCAAAATGATGGGGTGCAATAAAAACTCTGTTGAATGCAGTAACCTGCGTTTGAGAATGCTGATAGAACTTAGCAGAAAATGCCACAATCAAAATCGCAGCGTTTTACCGACGCTCTGTGTGTGATAGTGGCCTAAGACTAGGCCTACACTGCCATAAGCGTAAAACGCTGAAGGTATCCTGCAGCGTTGTACAGCGTTTTTACGGCTGTGCAGCCTGCGGTGACCTGCGTACTGCCACGTATGGTGGTGAAATAATACTGCACATGACAGCCTATCTCACACACTCCATCATGTGCAGTACACCTGTTTCTGTTTTGATTTTTCGCCGTGTCGCTTCATACCCATGTAGGCTCGTGTATTACGCAATTCCCATATGCTAATGTGATCGGAACTGCGTAAGACAATGTAATTGATTGCCTGTGAGTTACCGCGTATTACACGAGCGTACAGAGCCTGTGAGCCCGGCCTGAGAAAGCAAAAACGATATATTATTCCTTTATATAGTACGTCATGCACACAAGGGACCTCATGTACAATGCCATAAGCAGCATCCTTTGCTTTCCCAGTGCCTTTGAAAATGACTTAGAGTTTAAGAATTGTGGTGGCAGCAATGAAAAGTCTTTACAATGAGCGCCAATCTGTCATAAAGTACAGGGCATGTATACAGATGCAGCTAATTCAGTGGATGTTGTCCTACGACACCATGATGTGTGCAGAACACAAGACACGTCTTCAGGTTCACATGTTCTGTTGTATCTGCAGATTGTAAATTAAACCTGATTTTATGGAATAGAAACATTTTCTACAAATTACATCTAAACAAAGTTACTATAAAGAGTTGTCACATAAGAGGGTTGTCACCTAATCTTCAGTTTCGGACACTGACAAGTACCGGCTGCTCATACTATTGAAGGGTTTTGTCGATACAACAACATTATACAATATCAAGTTACTCTGAAAAATAATCAGAATGGTAAAAGTTCCACAGCATATCAACATATCAACAAACCATCAACACCTAAGGCAAATGGGATTTATCATGTGTTGCAGCACTAGTAATAAATATGTAACAGGTGCAGCCGCTCATAACATCCAGCACAGCCGGGACTGCCGGCATTGGGCTGAGCAGAAGGAAAGGGCTCTTTTTTCAGGAAAATACTTATTTTATCTTTTTTTTTTTAAACTATGATTGACTTATCTCCTTAGTGCGTTAATCATTGGCATAGGATCATCTTTGCGGAAACTACATTTATATATTAGCAGCAATTCCCCATTGTTATTAGAATAGCTAAGTGATACTCATTATAGCGAATGTTGTATTCACCTGTGACTCTGTAGTCACTTTTTGTTGCAATTTTGGCAACACTGTTTCAATAATACATCGGTTTAGTGGAGAAACAAAATGCTACAGGTATGATGTGTGATTAAAACTTGAGAGGAGATAAGCAAAAGCATCACCCCATATGGGGTAACAATGTATACATAGTGTAACGGGGCCATTATTGAGGTGGCTTGTTAGTGTCACAGCCGGGGATATGTAACTTTATACCTTTTTGCTGGCGAATTAAGGTCGTTAGGAGTCCCCCGGGTGAGCTCTTGCTGAGTTTTTCCCACAATGCTCCCCATCTGGGGACGGCACAGGTGAGGTTCTCCTGCGGGAGCCACTGTGAGTATTGAGGTTCTGGTCGTTAGGCTTAGAGTCTGGCAGATAGGGTGCTGGCGTGTTGTTGAGTGGCTAGACGTCCAAGAATTTAATTTGATGACTGTGATGTAATGGATTTTCTGTAGAGAATAGGGCTGGCGGAGGCCAGTTCTTAATGGAACAGCATATGTTGCAGTAAACTTCCTTTTTGCACCAAGTATCTTAAGTCCCATTTAAACAGGACAAGAGTAGTATAAACAACTGCATGAACGCTGACATCACCACCAAAGGTCATTAGTACTGGCGCAGAGGGTTTGGACAGGCAGAGAGCACCGCTGGATCGCAGGCTTCTTGCTCGACGCTTCACATTCTAAGTGGAGCGCTGAGTGGTGGGTGTTTACATCCCGCCAGAAGACAGCGATCTGGCCATGTTTTTTATGCTGACAAACAAAAACTAAACGAATAGTAAATGATTTCCTTGCATTTACACAAGACATTATCGCTCATTTTCGTTTGTTTGAACGAATTTTGGGTATTAGTGTTTCTTGACACCACCAGCAAGTGCTGGTGGAGTCAAGATTGACAGGGGGGTGACGCCTCCTGTACGTGATAGGCTGCAGGGAGGCTGGTCTGCAGGTCCTGGCAGCCCACTAATGATACAAGGGCCTTTACCACCGGCAGCACCCCCTCTGTGCTACAGCGCAGAGCGGGGTCGGCATCAGGGAGTCCAGAAGGGTGGGAGCGACAGCGTCGCTGCCACAGGTGCCTGAGGAGCGGCTGCAAGCAGTCCAGAAGGCTAGGTTGCAAACAGTAATGTAACCGGCGCTGACAGAATTCTCCTTCCCCCAGCACAGTATTTAGCGATACACTGTTCAGTGCAGACAGTGTCAGCTGGCCTGGGACATCAAAGAAAAACATCTGCACGGGGAAATGGCAGGTCCGCGGGGATGCTGCTCACAAGGGCTCTCTGCAGAGCACATCACACGCAACGGGCGCACATGGCTGGATTGTGCCCACTGCACACATAGCTGCGGACTCCGGGGACTAGCGACTGCCGCACAACGGTGAACACCGCCGATGGGAGTCCTGGGAATCCTAACGCTTGACAGCCGCACATAGCACAAAAGCAGGGACGGCAGAATCACAGCTGTGGCCTCCGTCCCGAGGCGACGTGCAAAACTCCCAAAACACCGACCACTGGACTATTACACCTGCACCCTCCGGGTACAGCGCCGTGGATATCTGCACTCCGACATTCAATTCGGCACATCACTGCACATAGTACTGTGGGGTAATAGAGCACTGAGCGGGCGTAGCCACAGCTGCTACACACTGCTTAAGGACCTTCAAGCTCCTTCACAAATGCCGCCAATCGGGAGCAGGGGGTGTGAGAGGGGCGTTCCTCCTGTCAAAATCCTAGCTTCCGGTGGTGTCAAGAACCACTAATGCCCGAATTTTGAGCGATAATCATCTTGTGTAAATGGCCCTTTAGATGGGAGATGGCAATCCTCGTGAGCCAATTACCCCCTGAGTTTTCACAATGGCTGTGAGGAATTAAAATGTATCAATGAAACTGACCTTAAATGGTTGTGCTATTGTGCAGACACATCACTATTAAGAGCTTTTAATTAAGAGACGCTGCCAGATACTGTAATCTTGCTAATGGACTCTGTGACATGCAGGTAGAGGAACCGTATAAAACTGTAAAAGCAGAGGATAACTCCGGTTCACGGTCTCAAATGGAAAAGACAAAAAGCAGCTTGCATTGATGAAAGCTTTATTGTTGCAAGCAGTAACATGTTTTAAGACACTTGGGTCTCCTTTAAACAAACTTCAGGCATAGTCACAGGCCAGTACTTCCTCCAGAAAACAGTCTAGACATAGAGCCAACCACACAACTGATCAGGTTTTATTTCCCATTTGGGAAAGCCATATACCCGCAGTGTATGGGTAGTGCCATAGTTGTGCCGAATGGCACCTCAATATGCTAATCTTTTTACGGTCATACTAGAGGGAGAGTTTGTATTTACCGGTATGATTAAACCTCTAGAATACGTTTTTTATATTGACGATCTACTCATAATATGACCAGATCTGAACATGAGCTGCCGACCTTCTACAAGAACTTCAGCAAATTCCATCCAACTCTCAGACTCACTCTCAGCCACTCACAACCATATACATAAAAAAAACAATACTATGTAAACATCAATCTACCATAAACCTACAGGCTGTCCAGCATATCTAAGGTGGAACAGCTTCCATCCACGACACCTAAAGAAGTCCATCATCTACAGTCAAGCTCTGTGATACATCCGGATCTGTTCAAAGAGTGAAGACAGAAAGCAACATCTGTCATCTCTGAGGAATACATTCTTACAACAAGGATAACATCCACTGGTTATAGATGAGCAGAGCCAGAAGGATTCCCCAGAACAGACTCTCGGAATAAAAACAGAAGGAAGCATGCAGCAGGGCGCCCCTAGTGGTCACACAGAACCACCAGATGAACATCTTAAGAAACTCATTTCTGATCCCCATCCCATACTCCACAAAAACAATAAACTTAAGAAAATATTCCCTCTCCTCTCATACAGCCACCAAATATAAGGCATCTCATTGTCAGAAGTTCCCTCTCATCACTATCAGGGTGCATTCACATGAGTAAGTTTTTCGCGTTGTGAGACGCACATAACTTGCACTGAAATAGACTCCATAGTTTGCAATAGGCCTATTTACTTGTGCGATTTTTCTAGAGTAGTCGCAGCCTGTTCTATTTTTCTGTGAGTCTGCAGAAATCTAGCCCATTGTTTTCAATGGGTGAGAAAAAGAGTTACATTGCACTCGCATGTACATTCGAGTTTCATGTGTGTGCAATGCGATTTTTAATTTCTCCTACTGAAAATACATCTTTTCATACATGAGAAAATTGCATTTTCAGTGCTGCCATTGATTTTCTTGCAAATTGCAATGCAGTGAACATCACAAATTTACAAGCGTGATATCGGAGAGTTTTTAGACACTTTCACACAATTTTTCCAACTCCTCTAAAAAGGGGTACAGCCTAAACAGCATCAAAAATTGCACCAAATTGACACTAATTGTGCAAAATTGTGGCACAATTATTGTCATAATCTAAGCCAGCTAATAGGTGATCTAAACGTAGACTACACAGTCTTAAAATTTAACAGATTTATCATTCAGTGATAAATCTGGAGCATTTTAAGATTGTGTAGTCTGCATCTGCACAGTCTAACGTCTAGACAGCATAAGTAAATAAGCCCCCATATCTCTCTTGTGTTGTTTATGTATGTGCTTTTTCAGTTATAATCTGACCATAGTCTGATAAAGAGGCCTTAAAGGAAGAGGCGTGACTTGAAACTTCTGGGCCCCAGACTATAATGCTTTATTCATAATACTGGAATACCTATATGGAGAAGAGAGGCCTTATGGGCCCCCTAAGGCTTGTGGGCACGGGTGCAACCACATCCTCTGCACCCCCTATAGTTACGCCCCTGTTTAAAGCGATTCTTAAAAAAATTCTATACTCACCTATTCCTCCCCCGTCGGTCTACTTACCTCATCTTTTCCCTGCCAATCTTCTCCTGTCTCTTGCAGTGTCTCCGGGAGAAGGGTACCTCCCCTCCAGCTGTCTGATTCTTCTGCTTCCTGTGATGAAGCGTACATTAACAGGCAGTCTCCTTCCTGCCCACCAATGTTCACTACGTCACTAGTTTACAGGCTTGCATGAGGCCGAGCTATTGCAGAGACTGTGCATGCCCACTGTCTCTGCAATAGATCAGCATTCCTACCTAGCCAGTGAACACTACGTCACAGGGACCTGACCTTCACTGACCTGCAGGAAGAAGAATGCCATCAATGCAAGCTCCATAAGAAAAAAAAGAAGATCCAACCGCTTGCGGTGAGCTGATACAGTAAGGAGTCTGCCTGGGAAGGAATAGGTGAGTATAATTTTTTTTTTTTTAATGACAAAACCACTTTAAGTAACCTTGTAAGCTTGTATATATACTTTTTCTGGCTAGCCAATAAAAGGTGTCATTTCTATTATACTTTTGTCTTTTTTACACAAGAGTATTAAACAATTATTGTTAGCCGTTAAGTCATTCACGATCCTCGGTGATCCTAAAGGCGAGCACCCTCCATGTTATTTGATTTTGCACTGCTTCTTCTTTCAGTTGGTTGATATCCATGCCAGTATCAGTTTTGACAGTATCAAGTATTTAACAATACAAGTAACTTAAAGGACAAGTAACTCAAGCCTGATGAAGGAGACTGAGGCGTCCCGGAACGCATTACTTCTAGAAACAATAAACTATGTTTAAATACAAGCTGCTATTTACTTCTAAGGAGAGCCTTAGTTTTTAACGTCCTTCACCCAGCTAACGGCTCCTGCCCACGGCAGAGCCGAATTCCACATGCAGAATCCGGTCCTGGGAGCAGCAGTGTCCGCGCATAACGGGTACTTTCAGTTTTCATCTGAAATGCGGATAGACATGCGCAGTACAGATTTTTTGTTAAACTACTGCTTTTCCCGCGTCATCGCTAGGTCATTGTGGAAGGGCCGCAGATCGGATGGCTTCCATCAACTTCAGCCGTCCATGCAGAATCTGCGGAAAAATGGAGCATTCTGCGATTTTACCTTCGCTTGCGAAAACCACAATTTGTTTCCATAAGTGTGGAGGAAGGATTGATTTCCATTGGCATGTAATGGGTACTATTTGCTGCAGATCCCTGATACGGATGCCTGCCGTGGATTACACAGCAAATATCCGGCCGTGGGCTGGAGCCCTAAGGAGCAATCAGATAATATAGCAGGAACACTGCAAAGGAGACAAATCCCCCATGGCAGCCTGCATTTTTTTGCCTTACAACACCAGGAATTTGTAACCTCACCTCATGCCCACTTTATGATAAAAATACTACTACTTTTAGAGGGTCCTATTCAATATAACTGGAATTTACTAATTCACTACCTATCCATGTGCGCAATATATTAGTACTAGTAATTACTAGGAAATTATAGTACCAGTGTCTCTGGTGGTGCAATGTGCCACATAGCTCTGCTACATGCACGTCACACACAAACAGCTCTGTTACATGCACGTCACACACACACAGCTCTGCTACATTCACATTACACACACAACTTTGCTACATACACGTCACACACACAGCTCTGCTACATGCACGTCACACACACAGCTCTGCTACATGCACGTCACACACACACAGCTCTGCCACATTCCTTTCTCATATGAGCTATACGTGATTTACAAACTTCAGCTGCTCACTGAGGAGACATATTCGCTCTGCATGAGATGTACAAACTTCAGCCAGTGACTGAGGTGAAATTGTGGCTTGTCACTGTGTCATGTAAGCTGCATTAGCTTCACAGTGGTGTTGAACCCTCTGTGGTGACATATTTGCACAACAGTGATGGTTAGTTCCAACACTGGACAATGGTTGATGATTAGATGAAGGCTGGACTGGTGTTGGCGGCATTAGCGCTTGTGATGACATGGTATCACGTTCAGGAGATGTGAAGATAGTGGTGAAGGACTATGCTTCAATGTTGTTGGTCAATATGCACTGCCAGCCATTTATGTGGACATTTGTGAGGTGTCATTTATTGGCGTCTCCATACAGGTGTCCAGCTGTCTCACAACAAACTACAAACTGCCAGACTGACTACTGCTGTATCCATAGCAACTGAGGCCAAAGGGGTTTGTGGGGGATGTAGTCCGCCCATAATCCGTCAATCAGTACACAAGGAAAAAGGACCTGTGATGAGAAAACTGTCATGTGATCAGGGGGTGGAGCTAAGAGCCAGTAACTGACATACACAGGTGCTGTCAGGCTCTGCATTTAACTCGCACGTCACACATGGAAAGACGGACAAGTGGTCGTTAGCACTTTGATATGTTCATAAACGGTTTGATAACATGATGCTTGAAAGCTTATGATAAGTCTATTTTACATATAATATACACTTCAATTTTGTTTGTTTTTTGTTACAATGACCAACTCTGGAAAACCAAATGCTGCTCCCTAATGAAAGAAAATTCTATAATCCGAAAACTAACCCTACAGGTAAACTAAGGAAGTATTGCAGCGATCCCTCCCTGCTTTAGCAGCCCTCCACACACAAAGCATTGGCAGCAGACTGATCTTTATTCTCTCTTCAAAGATAAGCTAAGGATATTTTTCACTTTGGCAGAACGTAAATATGTCAACCAACAACCTCCTGAAGAGATGTTACCAGCATTATACATAGCTCTTCAGGGCAGTAGTAAACCTTTGTATCACTACAGTGGGGGTGTTCACATCACAGTGCAGCCGGCCATCCAACTTATGCAGTTTAATTTAGAAAAGTAGTAAAGCATTGCTCAACGTACGAATAGCCTGCAATTGGTCAAACGTAGTTCAAAAGTGAATATAGTACACTATATCCAAGTATTTGTGATAGCTTGTTCAACACATACAAACAAATATGTTATGTATGTTACTATGCTTTAATTATTATCACTTTATTAGGACTTTATGCATTTTATCTACATATAAGAGTTTGATAGTTTTGTGATTGTAGAGAAGGTCATTTGCTGGACACCTATTTTACGTGTATGACTGCCCCATGAAAATATCACATAACAATTTTTACAATTATGTTCTTGTATGTATTGATATTATGTACTTGTTCTGGTGCCTTCTGGTGTTTTTACTTCCATCTCAGAACGGCCATGTAATATGTCCGGTGCCAGTGGTCACACATGCTCAATGCTTCATTACCATTGTCTGGATCCTTTTGTTCTCTTAACCCTTTCCAATCCACTGTCTGACGTCTAAAGACATTCTGATTGAAGGCTGTACAGCTCCGATGTCGGAAGACGTCCGACAGGGTATTCTTACTGTAGATTACTGGCTGCTCTGTTGTCGGGGGCCTCTCCAGCATGTCACATACCACAGTACCGGCTCTAGCCAGCAGATGGCGCCATTGTATAATGGCAGAAAGAGAAAGACTCCCAGGAAACCCTGAATCCAAAATTGGATTGCAAAGGGTTAAATGGTGATAATTGGCTTCTACCTCATTGTTTTTTTTTTTTGCCTTCCTCTGGATCAACCTTGGGAGGTAATAGGCTGAACTTACATACTATGTTACTATGTAATATCTACCCACAGCAGTATGGTTTTTAAATTGATTTAAATGTAAAAAAAATATTTTGTGAAAACTAACAAAAAAAAGTAAATACTTAATTGTGGGACACTGCCTTTAAAGGATGGGGAATAACTATCTGATCAGGGGGGTCTGACTGCTTGGACATCTACCGATCGCAACAACCAGGGTCCCGAAGGTCCTCTTAAGAATGGAGCAATGGGACAAGCATGCGTACAGCCACTCCATTCAGGTCAATGGAACTGCCAGAGATGGCTCAAAGCTTGAACTCAACTGTCTTTGCACCCCAACTGATCAGATAGTTGTCTTCTATCCTATGGATCAGCGATCCTGCATTTCACATGACAACCCATTTAAGTGCCAAACTAGTCAGGTGGACTGTCAGTGATCCCTTTATGGGATGCTACAGGCAGTCATGACAAAAGGTGGCAAACATTTAGTGGACAAGTGCATGTCTTAATATCATTTTCTCTATATACTAATAAAGATAAATGAACTTTCCTAATATGACCAACCCGACTGCGTTACTTTCCATCCATTACAGACTTTTTAATGATGACCTGGATAGTCTAGAACTGCGATTGCAGCAAAATGGCTCACAGTGGCTGGTGGTTAAGTAATGAGTACATTGGGGAATAAGAATTTCCATTGCAGTCAATTCACTGGTTTTACAAATTGACAATCAAATATAGTAAATCTGCACTGGTGCCTATACATATAAAGTATATACATTAAAAATATATGCGGTAATTAGTTCTTACGTTTTGTTTTTTTTCATTTTGGACTATGATGTAAGGAATATAACATAGCAGTGTTCTACAAAAAGTGCTGTATGTCGATAGTCACATATATTAAGCTAGGTATCAATAAAAATATAGCCACAAAACAATAAAGATAACCTGTTCGAACAACAGCACACATCTTGTCTTTTTATCCAGAGGTGAGAAAGACAATGGGAAGAATATACTTAATGATTAATACAATTAAGCAAATCTTTACAAGGAACACATAAAGGGATATCATATGCTGCCCTCTACTGGTGGAAGAACAACTCACAGATAAAACAGACATCCTGCAACAAAGAAGTACAAAGCAAACTATAATGTCCTTATTACTATAAGCCTATGCTGGCACGATGTGACCTTGAAGCAAGCAACTACATCAGTATTATGGTGATCGGTCCGTTGGTTGTATTAGAAGTCTAGATAACACAACGGGGGGCAGCAATGTGCTGCACATCATCCACACAACGACTTTATATATTCACTAGAAATAATGCATTTAGTCTTTATTATTTTAATGCAGCATCATGGTATATTCCGCTCACATTAACATAAAGCTATTGTTAGATTTGGTTTTTAGATACTAAATACTTTAAGTTGACAAAGCTTGTCCTGTCTATGAGACGCCTAATGCAATGACAGTGATAAGACTATTAGACTAAGCTACAACAGCATCTAGCCAAATGATAGTATAAAGATTCCGAGTACATTCTTAGGCCGCGGTCAGGCAAGCTATTTTTTTGGCGTGCCTTTGTGTGCAAAAAAAATGCGTCTATTAGAGCCATTGGTTTCCAATGTCCTTTTTTTAAAAGTGCGAAATACTCACACCTGCAAAAGATAGGACATGTGTGCCTATAAAGCATAAGGTTTGTGCTGTGCGTAAAGACATCGTGTGCTGTTACAGAGGTGACAGGGGATGAGCGGACTCCCAGAGGGTTCCGTTAATCCCTGCAGGGAGTCCCCTCATCACTGAACACTGTGACAGCACAGTGTTCAATGATGAGGGGTTCACAGCAGGGACGATAGAATCCCCTGCCACAGCTGTGGCAGAGGACTGTGATGCTATCCCATTGCTTTCAATAGGGCCGGCCATTGAAGGCAATGTGATGAAGGCAACCTCTGCAGTGATGATTTTGAGGGGGGCTTGAAATATAAGCCCTAACCCAAAAATCATCCCTAGCTCTTAAAGGCTAGGTCACAGCACTCAGCCAATCGGAGGCAGCGCTTTCTAGAGGCCGCCAGAATACAGATAAAGACCGACAGGGACGGGGAGCAGAGCCGGAAAGCGCTTCCAGGGGGGTTCATTTTTTATTATTTTTTTTAACAGCTAAGGATGATTTTTGGGGTAGGCATATATTTTAAACACATGCGCACAGTCTCTCTGCAATAGTGTATGAACACTCACGGCAAGACAGAGAGCATGCGAGGTCTCGGCAATAGCTCAGCACGCCCTGCTAGGCTGTGAACGTTACGTCACTAGTGATGTAACCTACACTGACCAGCAGAAAGAAGAATGCTGAGAATGGACACCCTATAACAAAAAGAGGATCCGGCTGGCTGGAGGTGAGGTGACCTGGGAGACTGGAGGAGCCAGGGGAGGAGAAGATGTGGTAAGGAGACTGCCTGGGGAGGAATAGGTAAGCATTGAGGTTTTTTTTCTAATGACAGAACCCCTTTAATACTTCTATTTTTGAAAGCATTCTTACTTTGAAGCATTTTTCCACATCTGCCTAAAACTTCTGCACAGTTTTGTACCTCTCTCCATTTCTTGCCGTTTTGTTCTCCCACTGATCTTCACGTCCTATTGCTGCGGCAATGACATCAAGATGAGGGACATGTAACGGAAGCGAGCTAGTGAATGGCTGCTACACTCACATGTCCATACTGATGACATTGCTGCCCTGCTGCAGCAGGAGTGGAGAGCAGCGGAGGATCGGGCGTGGGAGTTGCAGGGGATCGGGTGAGGGACGGTCTCTTTCATGTTTTCTGCAGTACTCTCAGCTGTTTTCAAATGTTTTTTTTGTTCAATTAACCCTTTAAAGAATGCCGGAACATTTTAGGCCCTGTACAGTACACATTTCTAATATACATATATACTTGTATTCCTATGTGGAAGCTGCAGTACATTTGTGAACTCAGTCTCCACATTCTTCTAATGAACACATTTCATTCAACGTCTCTGATGTAGATACCCAGATGAAGAATAAATGCAAATTATGTGCTGAGTTATACTCATGATGGATGTGCGTTGTAAAATGTGCTTACAACTATACAGCACATTAGTAATTATGAAGTAAATAACAAGTGCTAAGAAGAGCACAGAGAAAAAATATATAATGGGAATTTTACATGATGCCGTTATTTTTATAGCCCGGCATTGTAATCCAGTGCTACTGGCTTCTGCAGGGGATAATAAATGTCGCCATTATGTATGCATGTGTACAGGCTGTAATGTGCATTATTATCATTTATTTAGAGCCTGCCATCAACTCTGCATCACTGCGGTGGGTTTCTCCAAGCATGTTTACAGACAAGGGGTATAAGGCTTTACACGCTGGCACAGCCGTGGTCACCTGTATATAGACATAGTGGTAATGTGGAAGTCATCTGTAACCATCACTAAGGTTGGATATGGAGAAAGAATCTCTGCCGTTAGACACACTGGTGGCCACTTACTATCAATTTATCACAGCTTTTGGTGTAAATTGCTACATTTTCTTTAAAGGTGCATTAAGCTTGCGATACAGTTGTTCACTTTTTTTGCCACAATTTTTCTCCTCTTGTCTGGCAGGAGATATACGGTAGTTCACAACGCATTTGGTAAAAAGAATCTCAATTTTAGGTGCAAATCTATGATGGCTCGTATGGCAGCCAGAAAAAGAAGTTTAAGGCTGGGTTCACACGGGATGGATTTGCCGCGGAAATTCCATGTGGAATTTCTGTGCGGCAAATCCGCCCGCGGCTCCTAATCCCGGGATTAGCCAGCCACATGAACGAGATTTAGCAAAAATCTGGCCCACGGGGGCGGCCAATCCGTCGCGGCAAAGCCGGGCGGAACCGGCGATGCGGCGCGGAATTGACAGCCGCAGCATGTCAACTCTTTTTTTTGTTGCAGCCTCACTCCCCTCTATGGAGAGAGAAAGCCGCAATGGAATGCCAGAGGCTGAACCACTCTAAAGCCCGCTGCGAAATGCTGCAGGTTTTGAAGCTGCGGCTCTCCCATGGAAATCTTGCGGCTTTTCGGTGTGGCCAAGCCACAAGTTTCCTGCTGGATTTCCATGCCATGGGAACCTAGCCTAAAGAAGCAACATAACCAAATGTACCACATTTATTAGGAGACCCAATAATAAGATATATAACGTGCTGTAGTGTAGCTGCGCAGTAACAGATCCACACCCACACAAACTGGTGTAAGGCTGATGTGAAAAACAATACTCACCTAGCTGCTGCTGTCCAAGTCCCTGCCACTGCTCTCCAGGGCTCCCGGCACTTGTCATCGTTGACAGAGATCTTTTGCTAGTGACAAGGTTTGAAGACCCCGACATCAGCAAGACATTGCTCTGATTGGCTGAGCCCGCTGAGTGTCAGTGGGCTCAGCCAATCACAGCCAGCGCTAGATGCACCAATCACAGCCATTCATTGAATGGTTGTGATTGGTGCATCCAGCGCTGGCTCTGATTGATTCCTCGAGCACTGCCTGAACCAATTAGAGCAATCTCTTGCTGGAGGCAGGGTCTTTTATCCCCATCACTAGCAGAAGATGCCCTGTCGGCAATGACGAGTGCCCGGAAGCCTGCTGGGAGCTCAAAAGAACAGCGGGAGAGACCCGGACGGTGCCAGCTAGGCGAGTATTGATTTTTTTAGGTTGCGCAGCTAGTGCTTCCATTTAGCGCTGCCAAACATGTGGTACCAAGCTGTGCCACGTTTTCAGCAGCACTGAAACTGCTGCCCTTTCATTTCAAAGGGCAACGCAGGACTGAAAATGGACAAACATAGAACATGTATCGCTGTCAAAGCGCAGCGCTGAAAACGCTTGTGTGAGCAGCCCCATTGAAATGAATGGGAGAATTGTACAGTATTTAGTGCAGCGCTGAAAACATAGCAGTAAATGCTGTACAAAAACACCTGTCTGAGGAAGGCCTTAGGGGTTATTCCAACTGTGCAATCTTTCTAATTTAGTAACAACATGTTATTTCTACTACTGCTAATAAAACAACAATACAATATAAATGACTGTAGTACATAGCGCAGTAACAGATAGAATCCACTGCTCAGGGGGGTTTATGAAACGACTTGCTGTGTGAAAGGGCAAGCTGCAGTAAGGACGGACCATTACAGAAGTGTATTGCAACTGAAGGGTTAAACCCTCTTGTAAAGTGGAAGAGGGCAGCTTCATCGCCCAACATGAGAGCTCTGCTGTATCCTCAGTGTTTACATTCAGGAAAGCATCAATTTCAACTGTTTGAAGTTACCAAAATTAAGGGATTTCCTTGTAGTTCTGCACCCTCGGTTTATGGAATGCGGACTAAAAGTCTTCCTGCCTCGGTTACCATCAGACTTTCTCAGACTCCTCATATCTGTGCCGCTTCTCTGCTATATAGAGTATTGTAAGGGGATTGTTGGATAACATACATGTGAGGACGGTTTCACAAGAAGTGTTTGAAGGAAAATCTCATTTCTTGCTGCAAGGGGGGGTCCTCAGTGATTTCCAGTTTTTTTTCCTCCCAAAAACCGCTGCAGCCAGATGTTACTTCTTTACTCAACCGTGTTTGCGTGGGTATTTGTGCACGCAAGATTTGCGCCCGCAATACACAGAGAATAGAAGCCATTGATTTCAATGGGTTCTTTCTCATGAGCACATTTTGGTAAAAAAAGGCAGGGTAAAAAAAAGGTACATTTACTGAGTTTTGCTCAGCCAATGTCTCATAGAAGTCTATGGGTGCTGCGCAAATACACATATGGAAGGGTGAAACACTGCGCAAAATGTAGGGCGGAAAAACACATCTTGACTACATTGGACATCAATAGCCATAAAGGGGCTGTCCCACACGCATGTGAACTGGCCCTGCGTGCGCAAAAAGTACAGTAATATGCACAGACAGGCATGCAAGGCACTCTCTTCAAACCTCTTTCAAGCACAAATACACTGTGCTGCAGCAAGCGTTTTTGCGCGAGAGTGCATGAAAATGCAGAATTATGAAACCCATGCTTTTCAATGGTTTCTTCACATTTGCGATGTTTTCACTCAGGCGATCTTGCGTGAAAAAAAACCATTATGGCATGTCCTATCTTTCTGCATTTTGCTCTTTTTTATCGCCCTTGTTTCCCCATGGAGCCTTTATTTTATCGCATTGCAACGCACGAACTTGTGATTTTGGTGCGATGTGAAACATTTCTAACATTAGAAAGTTCTATTGTCTTTCATGCAAGAAAACTGCGTGAGAAAAACGCACGAGAAAATCACAAGCGGCAGGGGTATTTTTTGTGAGAAAAAGCGGTGATGACGCTCAGACATCTCATGAGCAAACTTGTGATATTGCCGCAATGTTATTGTGTATCGCCCGTGTGAATCTACCCGAAGGCTGATGCTGAAATATAAAAACACTACTAACTGTGCATTTTCTTGTGGTGTCTTTTTGTTCACACTTTAGTGCGTTTTTTGGGGGTTAGTGGCATTTTTTAATGGAATTTATGTCTTAATGGAATGGGAAAATACATGAAGAATGAATGTAAAAATTGCATTAATAAAACAAAAGGACGCACAAAAAATACATAAAAATCCTGGCGTTTTTACACACTCCAAAAAACGCCACAATAAAAAATTATATATCAAGGATGCCTAAAGGACCTCTCAACTATGCAGAATATCTCTGCAAGACAGACAATTCTGCAGCAAAATTCACATGAGGATAATGGGGTGGAAATCCGCAGCGGCAAATTTAAACTGTGTCCTTAGGTGAGTCTTGCAGAAATACTCCACACGTGTTAAAGGTCCCTTAAGGCTGCCTGTCCACAGGTATTTTTGGATTGCAGTTCCCGCGGCGATAATCCGGCCGCGGGGTACGCAAGGCAGCTCCCCTCACCACAAGCAGAGAATCATAGCGATTCTCCACTCACGGCTCTCCACTCACTGCATGCTGCGAATTGCCGTGATTCTCCGCAGTCAGCCTATCTGTCAGATAGGCTGACTGCAGAGATATGTCTACACGCTCCTGCTCCCGGGCGGCGGCTCCTGCGGCGGATCTCCGCAACGTAACGCCACGCCCTTGAACAGGCAGCCTAAGGGGTTTTCCAACCATAAGATTTTATATTCTATAAAATAGGTCATCAATGGGGTTTGTTCTGAAAAAAATGGACCCACCACTGATTCTGAGAACATATCCTTTTTAGTCCAGTCTGCCAAGAGAAGCGGAGCGGGCCAAACACGTAAGGGTTGACCATTAACATAAATAGGAGTTAAGAAAATGTACTGAGCTATTATAACCCCATTCAATCCCAAAAGGAACTTCACATGTGGATTGCACTTCCCCAGCGAACAAGATTACAACCAGCTTATTCTCATGATCAACTGAGATCCAACAATTGATATGGTATTGTTAGCTTATACAAAGCCATGTATGCTCCCTGAAGCTGACCGTTAGTCATCTAGTGTAACATCTATGCATTTTTCTTGCAGGTTTGGAATAGTAAACGTCCATCCCCAAATATCCCCTAGATGATGTTTATACATATGGCATTAACCACACTTGGGCTGCATCTCGAGACATAGATCCTCATGACAGCTGCTCTTTCCTGTCCAAACTGGCCAGTCAAGATAATGGGAACTTAAAATGATAACTCATTAGTATTTCAAAAAGAACCAAATTGTCCACCCGTGTAAACACTGAGAGAATATTTGTAAAGCTATTCCAAACAGTTTATACTTCCTGTCCTCAAAATCTGTCCATGGCTTCTCTTAAATGGTGTAGTCTAAACAATGGAACCATCCTGTCACAATACTTCAACTAAGTTACATATTCAACAGTCCTGCAAGGCAAAGTTAGGAAACTTTTTGTAAGGGATGAATACCATGTTACCATGATAGAGTCCTGCCTGTTTCAGAGGTTTGTCTAGATAATGTAGGACTCATCAAATAAAAAGGTATACAGTAGAACAAAGGAAGTCTTGGGGTTTGTAGACTGAGAAGTTTCACACTCATATTATGTGGTTTTTACCATAGTGACCAACTATGCAGTGTGTGTAAGAAAGTGAAAGAGGATACATTATAAATTCGCCGACAACCAAAAAACAATTAAAGGACAACGCATTAAAGAACGAAGAAAACAATATAATTATCTAATACCATTTAAAATGAGAAGAAACAACATGATTCACAACAATTAATGTGAGACTAATCACAACACTTAAGACAGCAATGTGTTTATAAATGATGGATGGCATGCAATATCTGTATATTTAATGCACAGCACTCAAATTTGGCATTCACTGTGCTGCCAGCCATTCCTAACTGTTTGTGCAGGGCACAAATATGAGACCCTCTATGAACATTACCATCAGACAGAGGGGATCCAGACAGGACATACACCTCAGATGTGAAACCGCTATCAGACAGAGGAAATAGAACTAGACTTAGGTGCCCAACCACCATCAGACAGGTGGAACAAACAAGACAAAACTTAGACATCAAATCACCATCGGACTGGTGGCACAAACACGACAAGACGTATACCAAACATAAACTAACACCAGACAAACATCTGAACAGCTTGCATGAACATTGCAGAATAACCAGCGCCCATGCTGGGACGGGACCTGAATAAATACACGCTAGTTATGGCTGATTGGCCGGCTAGGGGAAACCCCACCCTGTCGGCCAATGAGTCCACACACCACAGGAGATATTGAAGCAGGGAAGAGAAGAGGGGAACATTACACACTGATGTATTCCCAAAAGACAATTCTCAAGGGAGCTTCTGCCGTGACAGAATGCACCAAGGGATGACTCCAATGACATAGAGGGATTTACAACAGATAACTCCTCAATGACCTTCCGCAGTGATAGAAAAGAGGCATTCAACAATGCCCAAAACACAATCACGTGGACGAGGCTGACAGAGAGGCCACCCCAGTTCTACTCCTTGATTGGCTGGTACACAGCAACACTTACTTTTTGCATCTACGTACATATCATGTTGAAAATATAATAAGCTTTCCTGTAATTGACACTATGCCAGCACTTCTTCCACCTATTACTGAAATATAGGGGGAAGAAGTGCATATAGCAAACATGAACATTTCATTCTTCTGTCAATCTATGTGGTCTATTAGTTTACAGGGGTTTTAGGTTTGGACAGTTCCATTCATATAACCTTCAGTCATTGGATGTAAAAGGGTATCTTGTCACACGGCTCTATCTCTCTTCTAGCTAAAAAGTATCTCTTCATCTGAATGACCAGATCACCAGCCAAGGAGCAGCATGGGGAGACTCCTTTACAAGGTGAAATGTACAAAGAGATTGTGAAAGTATCAGGGAAGAGGAAAGTTCTGAAGTTCTCGAGCCTGTACCTGTGATATATAGTATATAAAGCATGTGTAATCCATAATGGACTTATCTCAAGTACAACTTAGACCGTGTAACATTATTCTAAATTATTGTTACCTTTTGCTGACTGTAGTTTAGTAGGGATAATGTCCTGGCTTTCTACCCGTTAATCAACATTTTGCTATCAGCTCCAGTATGTCCTCCGAGAGGCTTTTTAAGAGCCAGTTGCATCTTTTTATGGGGAACATCTGTTGAAGTGTATTACCCAGTTGGCAGCGCGCACTACATTGCCATGCAAAAGCCACCACTTAAAAGTTCAGACCCAGTTCTGCTATTTTGAAGCATGCATTGATGTTGCTATATCCCCATATAGGCGTGAAGTTTACGAGGTGCTTGTAAATGTGAATGAAGAGAAGTGGCTGTACGGGTGTTGACAAGTTTTCTGTGATATATAAAGTGTGCCTCCTAAGAGTATATATGTCCATCTCAGGTGAGGTTTCCGATTAGAGCAGAAACTTTTTCCAACTTCAATCATCTTTGTGACACATTTTTGAACATTAATTAAATAAAATAATGCAGATGAAAATAAATAGGGACAATCATCTTCTGGGTGGTAGTGCTCACGTATAACACCAACTGCTTCAACTTTCATCTGCAGAGGGTGGCAGCCCATGTGCCTGAGAGTGAATGGATTGGATGGCTTGGATTTAACTTCCCCAATTTCACTGTTTCTCCTAGAGCTCAGACGTCCTCTATAAAACATGTAGATACAACAGACGTTCTAAGTCATCCTTGTAATTGTCGCTGGAATTATCAATTAATCAAAGGGTTGCTTGACAGAGGACTATGGCCAAAATGGGTGTTGATACAATGATCTACGTTTGCAAATTATGTTAGGGCCCTTTTACACTGAATAGATTCTCGCCAGATCGAGGGAATCTGAATCATAAGCGTTAAGTGTAAATGCCGACAGCGACTGAATGACAGAAGAGAATTAATCCCTGGGACAACTATTCAGCGCTGAAGCGCCAACAATCGTCCAGTGTGGCAGGAGCCTAAAGCTAACTTTACACAGGGGAGTGTGATATGGGGCTGTGAATCCCGTCCGAATATCACGCTCGCCATCCACGTAAATTTCCCTTGGATGCAAGGCGTTTTCATGGCAGGGATCCTCCGACGCGGCTGTCACAGTAGAGGCAGAGGATCACAGGGTTTCTCCCATTGGTTTCAATAGATAGAACATGCCACAATTTGTTTTCTGAATAGCATCGCATCACGGTGTCATGCAGCAAAACCGCTCATGTGTATGACCCCATTCAAAAGAATGGACTTTATATTTGTACAAGATTTGCACGTCTTGCAACACACAAATCTGGAGCGATTTTGACTCCCATATAAAGGAGAATAGCTCTGAATAAGCCGCTGTTTTCCCCTGTAACTGGGGCTCCTATGGATGCCCCACCTACGGTGGGAAAGTGTTAAATAAAAAAAAAAAAATGAATGTCCCCCAGAGGTCTTACATGACATCATGGGGGACATAGATAGTAGAAAACATAATTACATGCATCAGTAAAACAATATTACAGAATAAAACAACAATACATACATAAGAAAGAGAATAACACAAAGCCCACGCCAACAAAGACCGTTTCTGTATGCGCCCTGTAAACCAAAACCAGACATACTATATATCAAAACGTCCAAAATAAATAGAGGAACCTGTTCCCGTACTTTATTTGAAAAAATAACTATAAATGTTAAAAAAAATTCCTTTTTTTAGCATTTTACCCCCAATAAAACTAAAAAACGTGAAAAAAAAGTCAGTGAAAAAGATATTTTAAAAATCGCCCTATATGTCACAGGAAAAAAACGCAGTAAAAATAATTTTGGTAGCGAAAGGAAACAAAATAGGGCAGTAAAACCGCCACTTGGGTAAAATCCCTAAAAAGTGTCTGGTTCTTAAGGTACAAAACAGCCTGGTCGTTAAAAAAGTAAAACAAACATATATTTAATAATTTCACCTTTATATTTAATCCTACATCTTTGTACAGAATTTAGCTTTCCACATCTGCTCTGATATTTATATAACTCTGGTTTGTTACAGGACCTGACCAACAAAAGCAACCGAAGAGCTGGATCGACACATATTGGACTCAAGTGGTGACCAACGGACCTATTGACTTTAGGGAGTCTGCTGAGTTTCTATCCTGCTGCCAGGCATTTTACCGTAAAAAAGTAGTGCAGCAAACTTCGCTATTTTACTTGGTATTTTGAACTGGTTGGGCATTGGAGGCCTCTGACACAAATGTGAACACGGCCTTAGCCTGCGATCATATATTTTATTTGTTGCTTGTAGTAGATTTGTTGCCTGATACCTACGGGCATATTCAAAGGAGAAAGTCCAATTTTCGTTCATGAAAAATTGACCGATTTTAATACTTATGCTTATCCATTTTGCATCCATTTGCATTGCTCGGGTTCACTTTGTTCACCACCATGGGACAATCTATGTGTCATCTGTTTTTTTTTTTCTCGCACGCAAAATAAGACGCAAGAAGAAACCTCAGTTTTTTCCAGCATTGCTTAGCAATTATCCTTGAAAAATGGAGTGCACATAGGTATTGTCTGTTTTTTTGTGCACCCATTGATTTAAATGGTTGTTGTCTGAGAAATCGAACCAGAATAGGACATCCTGCAGTTTATGTTACACAGACCATTGATTCCTTTAACAAACAATAAAACACGTCTGCATGGCCCCATTGACCATAAAGCGTTTGTTTGCTGTCTGTGAGCATTCTTGCAAACATGAACAGGACATATATAAAATAGGTCACACATGTAAATAGGGCCATAGGGCATATTCAAATGTTGCGGTTGAACCATGGCAAAAACTGTAAGGTTCTACAAAACCTTTATGCTTTTTGTCACAATATTGGCAAAATTGCTACATAAAATGCAATTCATCTGCAAAGTGAGAATTTACCCTTGAACCCGATTTACACATACAAATTATAGTCAGAATATAAACAACTGCTAGGGCATTGAACAGGATGTTTATGCTCATATGTTACTATCGTTGTAATGATGTACATCTCATTCTTGTAACGATTCTGACATTTAGCGATTGTTAACTAAATGTGCTTTAGGTACATTGTGATACTTAAAAGGGTTGTACCAAGATGCTCAACTCCTTTGAGACTGCAGAGCCCCAGGCGATCAACTGATCAGTCTGAATTCTGATCTCAGCTGATTCCGCCAGAGAAGGCATCACATTTCCTCTACAGCGGCCACTGGAGGTGGAGTGTAGTATTACAGGATGGCCATTCTGTAACATCAAAATGGCAAAAGGATGGAAGCCTTTGGGACGTAGAGGGAGTCCCAAGCAGGGGACCATGCTCTATGATATTCATATACCCTAGTAGGCGAAAACCTTTTAAACAAATCTTAATGTATAGAGAATATTCTGCATATGTGCTGTGCTGCTATTGACAATGGTAAAATGGACCACAGTTATGTATGACTCCAATTATTAGATTCCACCTGTACACAATACACACAATATGTCCTATAAAAAAAATATACTATTCTCTTTTTCTATGGACATTAAGTTAAAATTCATAAACCAGGAAGTTTATTTCCCATGGATTTCAATGATGTAATCAAAAAATTAGATTGTTTACATGTAGCCGATAATGCCTGATTCCATAGCCGATACAAGTGAAGTTATCATTTAACAATTTATTTTATTACTAAGAAATGGATTGTAGAGGCTTTGTCTTAGTTAATAAATAATAGCGGGGTGCGCTGTGAGACAGAACCTGGCTTTTATTACATTGTATACAAGTGGGTCAAAGATTAAAAGTCTTCTGCCTCTTTCTATTAAACATGGGATGGCTGATTTAGTCCAGAGGATGCGAAAACATGTATTAACTACACAACAGGATATGAAGTTTAATCCTGCTGCATTGTCCTCTGTCCTGTAAGTGTACTCGGGACTACGGCATCATTAAATCAATTTGTTTTCTTTTCAGATATAAAGTAAAAGATATAAAAACCCCCATAAGAAATGATGGTGATATAAGATGAAGAATGCTGTGGGAAAAGAAAGCTGTGGATGTTATATGACTTGCAGGTTGTTTCTATTACTTGTAGAGTTGAATATCTAGGAGATGAACCAGTCCTGTTTCAGTATTCAGGACATTGCCTAATATATGATGGCTCCTCTAAGAGCCAATATTCTTATAGGCGGGAACACACTATTTATCAACAAATTCTCTCCTGTAGTCCATAACGACCAATCAGATTACAGCTCTCATTCTCCAAAAACAGCTTTTTGAAAGCAAAAGAAGCAATCTGATTGGTGGCTGTGGGCACATGCTCCGTTTTTCTTTTTTGTGCACAAGCTTTCACAAATCTTCTCTCATGTTTCAATACCAAAACTATTATATTTGCCAAGAGCAACAACCCTGACTGAATCCCCTTAAAAAAAACTTTTATTAATCATATATAAAATTTCACCTCAAAGAAAGACGTCTTTAATAACTGACAAGGTCATCGCCGGAATCTTGAATAATCTTGGATACAGATTTAGCCTCTTTAAAATAGAAATTTGTGGCGTGCTACACTGTTAATGTAGCGTATCTAAGAAATTTGTGTAGCACAACATTAAGGCCGCCTGCACACGAGCGGAAATCCCGCCGCGGGATTTCCCGCGGGATTTCCGCCGCTGAAAGTTTGCATAGGAGTGCATTAAAATACGCACTCCTATGCAGACGGCCGCGGTTTGGCCGCACGAAATCTCGCGCGGCAAACAAACCGCGGCATGTCCTAATTTTCTGCGGGGCACGCACTCACCCAGCCGCCAGCTCCGGTCTGCGCATGCGCCGGCTGCGCGGCAGCCGGCACATGAAAGAGCCGGGGCCGCCAGGCGCGGGTGAGTACGCGCTCGTCCCTGCAGGCTCTCGGGTCGGATCGCGCGGCGAGAATTCTCGCTGCCGGATCCGACCCGCTCGTCTGCAGGCGGCCTATCTGCCCCAGACCACAGCCAATATACTCCTATGAGGATCCGCAGTTGTCCCCAGACGGATGGATTTGTATCGCGTTTTTTCACGCGCGTGAAAAGATCTGCGACCTGTTCTAATTTGGGTCGGATTCTGCGCGTGAAGCCTCCAATACAAGTGAATGGGTGCGTTTTTTCACGCAGTACATCCGCAGTGCAGCTGCAGATGGAGTCACTGGTTGCTATGACTACAGGAAGTAGGCATGGTAGGAGGCGTCCCAACACACAGCACAGAGCTTCACAGGCAAATTTATAGAGGGAGATAGGTAGTATTTCTTGCCAATGCAGGATCTAAGAATGCAAAATCTGTAGTAATGAATTCGGCCGCCTGCAGACGAGCGGGTCGGATCCGGCGGCGAGAATTCTCGCCGCGGGACCCGACCCGAGAGCCTGCAGAGACGAGCGCGTACTCACCCGCGCCCGGCGCCCCCGGCTCTTTCATGTGCCGGCTGCCGCGCAGCCGGCGCATGCGCAGACCGTAGCTGGCGGCCGGGTGAGTGCGAGCCCCGCACAAAAATAGGACATGCCGCGGTTTGTTTGCCGCGCGAGATTTCGTGCGGCCAAACCGCGGCCGTCTGCATAGGAGTGCGTATTGTAATGCACTCCTATGCAGACTTTCAGCAGCGGAAATCCCGAGGGAAATACCGCCGCGGGATTTCCGCCCGTGTGCAGGCGGCCTTCCTCTTGTGAATTTTCTTGCAGTGACTGAAATAAAGTCACGCTGGAGAAGCGCCTGAAAAAAGTTACATGGATCAACCATGCCCACAAAGACATCTGCTCACCGGGTGAAAGCATGTTGCCAGAATAATTTAACGGTGCTCACACAAGCAAGAGGGACAAAACGGAGTCTAGGTGTTGGTTTTTAAGCTGTTTTCCAAGGAATGGGCAGTTCTCTAGGGGTTGGGTTTACAATAAGGGGTGTCTGCTGGTTTTTCTGCGCGTTTTTTTCCGCAACACATCCGCGTATATCCGCGCGTGATTTTTCACGCATCCGCACCTATCCGCAAGCACATTTAGGTACCATACGCGTGTGAAAATCCGCTAGCGGAATCCGGAACGCTCGTGTGCAGGCGGCCTAAGGCCTCATGTCAACGGGGAAAAACAGGCCCGCTCCGGATTCTCCATGGAGAATCTGCAGCGGGTCCCTCCTGCCCCGCGGACATGAGGGCTGAAAATAAGAATAAATGAGAATAAACTCACCTCCCATCCGCTCCGTTTCTTCTCTTCGCCGCGGCGTCATCTTCTCTGCGTCGCGGCCGGATCTTCTTTCTTCGGCTCGGCGGATGTGCATGATGACGTCGGTGACGTGCCCCGCGCATGCGCCGGGCCGAAGCAAAATGATCCGGCCGCGACTGAGAGAAGATGGCGCCGCGGAGAAGAGAAGAACCGGAGCGTGTGAGTAAAATCAGATTTTAGGTCTCCCGCGGATCCGGACGGCTTCCATAGGCTTCAATAGAAGCCCGCGGGAGCCGTCCCCGCGGGAGACCCGCATGAAAATGGAGCATGGTCCAGATTTTTTCATGCTCCATTTTTTTTTAAATCACTTTTATTGACGATCCACGGGTATTTATCTACCCGCAGGTGGTCAATGCATCCCTATGGGGTGCGGATCCGCGGGCAGGAGAAGAGTTAAAATCCGCTGCGGATTTTAATTCTTATTTTGCCCGTGGACATGAGGCCTCAGTGTATGGCAATGGCTACGCAAAGTGTGGAACTCTACAAGATAAATAAACAGGTGTAGTGTGCCAAACATTACTTTGGCGCAAGCTATATCTGTACCAAGTGTAACACATTACGCACATATTGGGGAGCCCAATTTGATATCTATGGTTTGAGGGCAGTTGGTCCAAGATTTCTTGTCCTTTCATAAGTTTGTACAAGGAAAAACTCGTCCGATCAGACAGTTCGTCCAATCTCAATTTTTCCTATATATCACTATATCCAAAAGTAATTCTGACCCACTAACCCGTTTGTGCCTTAATGACCAGGCCACATTTTAGAAATCTGTGTCAATTTAACAGAATAACTGCAAATTTTGACATTGTTCTTCACATATTGTACTTTATTTAGGTGGTATAATTTGTATGACAACTCCGCTGCGGAATCCCCCTCTCTAAATGCTATGGCATTGATTGGGAGGGGATTCTGCCACTGTCTTCCTTGCCTCTACTTCCGCACCACAGTATGGCATAAAGTATCAATAGTGAAATGTCAAATGTCTTACTGGACGAGGAAAGCAATTGAATGAAATGTTCTGAAACCATATGTGTAGCACGGCCGTTGCATTCACTGTGAATGGCTGCGAAATAACACAGTCGTGTCAAAAGATTTGGGGTTTGTCACATCTGTAGGCCATCAATGTTTGATCGGTGGAGGCCTTTCGTTTTCTACATAGTCACACTGGGTCGTCTGTATAAGCGACTGTTCCTTGTGCAGCAGTTGTCTCATTCATTATGTGCATTTGCAAACTAAATGAAGCTAAAATCTCTGAACGGAAGAATCACAAAACATGTTACTGTGGTAACTGCTATGATGCACTTCCCAAACCATCTCTAACTGGTCTGCAAGTTGAATTACAAAGACTCCAGCCGCCCAGACAGCGGCCAGAAGGATGCCATCTGAATTAGATATCATCAATGTGCAGCCTTCGGGTCTGACCCTCTACTGCCAAACATGTAAATTACACCAATGAAGCCAGAGATCTCACCTCTAGGTCAGCAACCAGCAAGCAGGTATTTCCTAATTACCTGGGAGAGAAGTCAATCAATATTTGTCTTTGCTTGAATAAACTATATTGAAATGCCGTGTAGCGAATCATAGTTTTTTCCTCTTGGGAAAAACTAGATTTAATAAAGTGATCTAAGCTGAACATGACATGTTTATGAAATGCAATAGACGATGAAATAGGCTTCGTCCAGCAGTACATGTACAGACAATATAAGACTCATATTGTTGGATGGGACTCTTGGAAAAGTTCACATATACCCCAGTCGCATGCAAGTGTGTGCCAATACAGCTGTACATGCCTGCCATTGACTAAAACATATACAGCATGCTACACAGTATAAATAAAAGGTGTCTCAAAACTGTGGAAACACCCATATAGGATTAAAACGGTTTGGCAGAAGGTGATCTATGATCCAATTTTGCATACAAGAAACACCTAAATAACAGCCATCTTGAATGCTGCCATCCTGGATTCAATTCTAAATTTTCTAAAGGGAAGGCAGGTGTGTGATATATCAAACTAGCACAGAATTTAATCAAAAAACAATGATGTGCTTCATTTTAATATAACCTCTATAACTTTATCCATTCTCAAATTAACACAGTGATTTTTCTTCATTACAGGCAAAGTGAATGATGGGGTTATCTCAAGCAGAACATGCTGAGATCGTCCTTATGTCAGGTGAACGAAGCACACATGTTGTTGCTACAGATTTCAATCAATACCATGCAAGCAACCTCCCATTACCCACAGTGCAGGTGCCAAACTTATTTTCAAATTCTTAGAAACGTGTTCTCATTAATAAACCAAAATCTAGACGACCAAAAACCGTTACTGAAGAGGCATCAGCACCAGCTGTTTTGGCCTCCTTGAAGAAGATCCCATAATGTAGCACTTGTCTGTTTCAAGAATGTGGGGTTAGCCGTGCCTCCATACAGTAAATGCACAACTGGCATCCTTGCAAATTGCAGACACTGCAACACCTGAAGGACGACGATCTCAACACGTTCTGCTTGAAATAATGCCGTCATTCACATTGCCTGTAGTGAAGAAAATTCACTGTACTAACATGAGAATGAAGAAAGTTATGTTAAAATAAAGCATAACATTGTTTTTTGGGGGAAATTCTCTGCCAGTCTAATATAGTGCACTCCCACCTTCCCAATGAAAAAAATTTGAATTGAATCCAAGATTCAAAATGGCTGTCATTTTGGTGACATGGCTTAACATATTTCCCTCTACTCCCTCTGCTTGTACGTAAAACTTGATCACCATCTGCCCAACCATTTTCATTCTAAGTTGGGGTTTTCACACTTCTGAGACATCCTGTATTTCTTTTGCATGCAGCTGTATTAAATAATACAGAGAATGACACTATTTAATACAACTGAGGTGGAGGTATACCAAATAGCTTCTGTGACCACATCTACTACCATGCAAACAGCTCTCATACAAGCATGCTGGCAGTGTACACATGCCAACAACAAAACATAACGTATTGTGTAAGACGCTATGGGCATCTATGGGTCCTGAGGATGGGAAGGACTTTTCTATAGCAACAAATTGCCTGCAGTAAACATGAATTTTTGAAGGTTCTGGCGTTGTTCTACACTATATGGCGAAAGTGACATAAAATTACACCAAAAAAAAAAAAATGAAGTCAGCATAATTCAGTAGTTTTGACAGGTCTCAGCTGGCCAACATTCAAGCTTTTTATTGATATAAAATTCCCTTCCTTCTGCAAATAAACATCGTCACACCTAGTAGAACTTCCTCTAAGCATTATGCACAGTGACAAATTGAGCAGCTGCAGATTTTGTTTGAGGTTTTTAAATCCCTCAGCTCTTTGAGGCCATGTACAGATGTAGCCACATTTCGGATTATTCCTCTTGTAGATCTCCTGACTGCTTGGGTACCAAGCCAAAAAAATAATAAAATAAAATCAGCATTAGTGGAAGGAAATGAAATAAGCTGGACAGATGCAAATATCTGGTGCGCATGGTCTTCGAAGGGCCACCACTAGACTCAGAGTCAGCAGTTTGTCCCCTCTTTCTTGGAAATCCCTACTACTTTAGATCCCGTACACGGTTTGCATGGGTCCTTAGGCACTAGCAGTCTTCTGCTTTACAGAGATGATTAGTCAGGGAGGAAAAGTTCCTCCCAATACTGAACAATTCGGAGAAATTTAAATGTCCAAAAGTTGCAGAAATTGTAGCGGCTCGTCACCAGCAGCAATTCTAAATAGTGGGTGATTATTCTAGTGACTACATACAGGCATGAGCATCAGGCATGATTACCAACTGGCTGTGGCATGTAGTGGCAGGCAATTACATACAAAAACACAGTGAGGTAGATGGATATGAGGAAATACATTAAAATATGGTGTGCAGGTAATGACATACTTATGATGCCCTTGGACCACTTTCTTAAAAAAAAAAGGGAGGGTTGTAAAAGTACACAGAGCTGCAACTTTGTACAGAGTAGGTGATTCTAAGAATTTTTACAATAGGTTTTATTAGCCTATTCTGTACATTTTTCTTCAAACCCCTCTTCTGCTATGCAGCTAGGTCAAGTCATTGCTAGGGAAATCCATATTCACCTAACCGCATAACAGAAGAGGGTGCTCCAGCTGTTTCTGCACTGTTCTCTCTAGTGCAGCTACAGACACAGCTGTTCCCATTACACACTATTAATTAAGCCTGCTTTATACATTTTATTGAGTTTTATAAAAATAATAATTCCCTATATGCGCCAACTCTGTCCCCAGCGCTGTTATTTCTCTTCTGCCCTGCTTTTCTTCTCTTGGCGGCATGTTGTGTATGGAGAAGCCGTTCTACACTGCAGATGGCTTCTCCCCTTCACAGCGCCTACTCCCCACACTGGACCCAATACACTAACAGGGCTCTCAGTACTATATATCATAGCCAGATGCACTGATACCCTGACAGTGCATCAGATCTGGGGGGAGTGGGCACTTTAAAAGGGATGAAGAAAATATATAAAGCATGCTTTGCTAATAAAGTGTTCAATGGAAACAGCTATGTCTGCAGCTGCACTATAGAGAACACTTTAGGCACAGCTGAAGCTCCTTCTTCTGCTATGCAGTTAGGTGAATACGGATTCCCCTAGCAACGTCTTCACCTAGCTGCATAGCAGCAGAGGGGTTTTGAAGGAAAAATGTACATAATAGGCTGATAAAACGTATTACAAAAATGCTTAGAGTCACCTAAGAGTGTTAAGGCAGCAGTATGCAATCCTAAGCTCTTGCTCACGACCTGAAGGTTGTGGGTTCAATCCCCGCTTGGTTCAGGTAGCCGACTGAAGGTTGACTCAGCCCTCCATCCTTCCAAGAGTGGTGAAATAAGTACCCAACTTGCTGGGGGGTAATAAATAAATTACTTGAAAGCGCTGCGGAGTAAGTTGGCGCTATAGAAATAACAAGTCCCTTTCCCTATTCTGTACATTTACAAATAAATAAATAAGTTACACTTCAACAAAATTTTCCAACACTTTTCCAAGCAGAAAGGTATTGGAAAACAATGACAGATACAAAATGGCACTTTTAAAGCCTATGGCAGATTCATCAACGGGGCATGTGTCATGTTGTTGAATCTGGGACCCACTGCACTGGAGGAGAGACTGGTGCATCACTCCAGTGCATACAAAATAAGGGAGAAAAACTAAAGTTGCAGGAATGTAAAAGCGTCGTCAGACAGCCACAGCCGCACATAAAGATGAGAGAATTTGTTTAGACTATAGAGAATATTTGAGAATTATTTTCAAAGCCAGCAGGAAAAATACTTGTTAAAAGCCTAATTGGGTGTATAGTTCATGCAAAGCCTGAAATGGAAATATGTTAGTAGAATCCACACATTCATTAAGATAATTCTGCTGCTTTGATAAACAGCTGCAGATTTTACAGGCATCCTGCTCTGCACTGGAGAAATGACGACCTTCTCGAAGGAAAAACCTAAAATGTGCTTTGGAAGATGTAAAGGCAAAAAGGGTAGTAATATAAGTAACGTCATTACCGTTTCCAGGAATAACACTATTTGATGCAAATTAGGCTCTCACATAATTATAACCATATAAACTTTTATTCGGTTGCATTACCTGCTCTCCTGTGATTAAAATAATACTATCTGTAAATTCCGTATAACTGCGGTTCTTTTGTTCTAGGTGAAGGCTTTAATTTTGTCCTTACATCGAGTATGTTATTGAATATTCTAAGCATTCATTGTAATAGACTTTAAGACTGGGAACAGTTATTTAATGCAATAACTGTAATGCGGTGTGATTTTCTGAGATGCAGAACAAGCTACACACCCCGAGAGACAGTTTTATGTAGCATGGTGTTCCGACTGGAAATTAAAAGCGTTTTCCAACTGCATAATAAAAAAAAAAAAAAAAACACTACTTAAAGGGGTTGTCTGACTTATTGAAATATGATCATAACAAGCTCCCCATGTGTAAAAATAACAAACAAGCTTATACTCACCTCTCCCAGCTCCCTGCTGTGTCCAACACCACCGCTCTGGGTCTCCCCTGTGATGTAATGTTTACAGGCTGCAGCAGCCTGTATATGGGATGTCACAGCCTGCTGTAGCCAATCACATAGCTCAGGACTTGATTGCTGATTTCTGTCATTGGCTGCAGCAGTCTGTGATGTCCAGTATACATGCTTCTGCAGCCTGTAAATATTACATCAAAGAATGCCACTTGCTGTTAATATGCAGAATATCATCTCATCATTACTTCGCACAATATCATACCAAATTTGCATGGGGCCCCTCCACACTCCTTGCACACAAAGACCCTTCATATCTGTGCATACACAGAAACCAGCTCACAAAGCTTTGTGTATACTACCCTGTTTAGATAAAGGGGTTGTCCAGGTTATATAATGGCCATCTGAACGGGTCCCCCGAGGTGTAATATAACAAAGGAGCTGATACTCACCGCTCCCTGCTCATCCCACACCGCTAGCTCTAGTCTCCCTACTGACGTCATTCATACAGGCTGCAGTTAGCATGAGCCGTCTCCAAATTTGCTGCTGCAACCAATGACAATGTTCAGTGTCTATTGCTGAGCACTGTTATTGGCTACAGCAGCAAGTTTATGGGACCTCGTAGGCAGCCTGTAAACAAACACAGCGGAGACCGGAGATGCAGAAGGGGGAGCTCCTTTATTATTTAGCACCATGGGGAACCCGTTCAGGTGGCCTTTATATATCTCCGACAACCCCTTTAAAGATGGCTGAACCACAGTACAGAACAAACACTTAACTGTTAGTGCACTTCTATTTTCTCATAGATTGTAAGCTCTTGCACACTTGGGAGTTTCAATCCTCTTGCTTGAATTTCCAATTACTTTGTTACTCTGTAATGTCTGCTTTTGCTTCTGACATGTATTCTCTGAATTCGCTGTTGAATATAAAGACTTTTATTATAACTTCATTGACATATATTAGATATTTTGGAGTCACAAGACGTGCACTTGTTTCAGCTGCATTATTTGCATTCCATCACTTTCACCAGTAGGTGGCAGTTGGTTTAACAAATTGAAAAGCCGGTAAAGATATCACTGATCTGTCATGTGAGGAATTGTTTTCACTGCATATAATGATTATTCATATAATTGATTTATTTAACGTTATCTGGTCTGCCAGCAGCCTTAATGACAGCGGGTGGTAAACATCAGTGTAATGGCTTGTTAACACCGAGACAGTTTCTCCTCAACCCTTTGAGGACCAAGGGACTTATTTGGCCAATATTTTTAAACTGGCCACAAATTTGATGGAATCCTTTACGATCATAAAAGGGTTCATGACAGCAATACAACTTTTTACAGCAATCATTAAAGGGAACCTATCATGTCCCCACATCACCATAAACTATGGTTAGTTAGATGCTGTTAGGGAACTAGACAGGGAGCCAGTAAAAGTATTTTTTATGCAAATAAGGGAGCTGGAACAATACCTGTGCATCGCCACCTATTGGAAGGCAACATTCCTGCAAGTCAATGTTAAACACTTCATACAAGCCTTGTAACAATGACTGGGAATTTAAATCAAAGCCAGAATCCATACACAGACAGCTGTTTCAGAGAGTTTGCCCCTTATACAGTTGTCTGTGTATGTATTCTGGTTTGCTTTCAATTCCCAGTCATTGTTACAAGGCTTGTATAAAGAGTCTAACATTAACTTGCAGGAATGCTGCCTTCTAATAGGCGGCTCTGCAGAGGTATTGTTCCATCTCCCTTATTTGCATATTACCCAGAGGAGCATGGATGGCCTTTTAAGTCTCCTCACTCACCATCTAGGTGCTCTCCCTAAGGAGAAAAGATAGCGTTCCTGACCCAAGTATTTTTTATACTCACCCATTACTGCGATCCAGCGTGTGTCCTTATAAAGTTGACACAAAACACAAAAATCTGACTCTTTTCAGAGCCCCATGTGCACACTCTCCCATAGACATGTATAGTGGAACACGCATGAGGGAATCTCAAAAGAGTCAGATTTTTGTGCCTCACGTCAACTCCAGAAGGGCACACTGCTCTATTGCAGGAGCGATGAGTATAAAAAATACTTCAACTCGCTTCTTGTCACGTCCCCTACCAGCATCATAACTTAGTTAACGGTGTTGTGGGGACATGACAGGTTCCCTTCAAGTGGTCTGATTCTAGAGCACCTTGTTTATATAGTGGTATAGTATAATGACTATGGATGTCTAGATATCAGAGTCAATAAGACACCCGTGAGAGAAGGTAGGAACACTGTTACACCAGTTCTGCCTTCTGAAATTTTACGTACATAATCTTGGTAACCATGCGATCGCTGGAATACTGATCATGTGACCAAGCTCACACGTCTTGAGTTAATTATCATGGGTCTAAATAAATGCATCATAGCCCTGAATATGACTGTTGTCTAAGACTGTCAAGCTATAGGGAAAATGTAGTGTACAAATAAAAGTCCAGAATTAATTTAAAGGGGTTGTCCCACGCCGAAACAGGTTTTTTTTTTTTCAACAGCCCCCCCGTTCGGCGCGCGAGACAAACCCGATGCAGGGACTTAAAAAAAAAACGCACAGCGCTTACCTGAATCCCCGCGCTCCGGTGACTTCTTACTTACCTGGTGAAGATGGCCGCCGGGATCTTCTCCCTCGGTGGACCGCAGGGCTTCTGTGCGGTCCATTGCCAATTCCAGCCTCCTGATTGGCTGGAATCGGCACGTGACGGGGCGGAGCTACACGGAGCCGCTCTCCGGCACGAGCGGCCCCATTCAGAAAAGAAGAAGACCGGACTGCGCAAGCGCGTCTAATCCGGCGATTAGACGCTGAAAATTAGACGGCACCATGGAGACGAGGACGCTAGCAACGTAACAGGTAAGTGAATAATTTCTGATAACTTCTGTATGGCTCATAATTAATGCACAATGTACATTACAAAGTGCATTAATATGGCCATACAGAAGTGTATAACCCCACTTGCTTTCGCGGGACAACCCCTTTAAGTCTTCCAAAGTTCTCCTCTGTAACTTTTGTTTGGGTGGGAGGAGTCATAAGCATTAAAGGGGTTGTCTCGCGAAAGCAAGTGGGGTTATACACTTCTGTATGGCCATATTAATGCACTTTGTAATATACATCGTGCATTAAATATGAGCCATACAGAAGTTATTCACTTACCTGCTCCGTTGCTGGCATCCCCGTCTCCATGGCTCCGTCTAATTTCGCTGGCTTCTTGATTTTTTAGACGCGCTTGCGCTGTGCGGTCTTCTGCCTGGTGAATGGGGCCGCTCGTGCCGGAGAGCTGCTCACCGCGTCGTCATCGTAGCTCCGCCCCGTCACGTGTGCCGATTCCAGCCAATCAGGAGGCTGGAATCGGCAATGGAACGCAAGGAAGGAGAAGAAAATCCATGGTGCACCATGGGAGAAGACCGGTGGTCCACCGTGGGAGAAGACCAGCGGCGCCATCTTTAAAAGAAGAATAGAAGAAGCTGCAGAACGCTGATGCAGGTAAGTGCAATGTGCTTTTTAAAAACTAACCTATGCTTTCTTTTTAACAGGGCAGAATGCGGGGGTAAGTGAAAAAAAAAATTTTCGCTTTCGCCGCGAGACAACCCCTTTAAGTAAAAGTTAAAAAGTAAAAATAACATAAAGAAATAACTTATAACTCAATGCAGCGAATATGTACAATGTGAACGTCAGAAGTCATGTGTAGTGGGTTTACAAGCTTAGAAGTGGTCTTTGATAGGAAATACCATAAAAAAATACAGCTTCATAAAAAGATCTTCTTAACTGAGAAAAAAATAGATAAAAAACACAGACAATAAAAGCATACTAAGGTGCCCACATTGCATAAGAGTCTCAAAGCAAAGGAGCTTCTTGAACACAACACAGTGGGTGGTAGAACATAGTTCAAATATATAAAGCTACCTTGACCAATAGAAAGCAGACCTTGGAACAACACGTTCTAAACCCAAGAACAGGTGCGTTAAAAGCCTACATAAGGTAGTGAAGTGAGGTACAAGTGCACATGGGACCGCGAATTGTGATAATCAATAAATATATAGTAATCACTTTTCATTCTGCTAGGGTAACGTGTTCCCAATCAGTGAATCCAATATGCTTCCCTATTAAGCCCACATTGCCTCCAGTACTTTCGTCTTGAAGATCTCTTAACTCTCTCGATACTAGCAAATTTAAAGGAACCCGTTGCACCTGCATGCATTTACCAACAGATGGTCTTCATTAGTTAGTTAAATGGCTATTTTGAAATACATACAGATAACTAACTGGGGAAGAAAGAAACAAGACATATGGTCAAGATGCATAGAGATGGGAAGAGATTCATTGAAGGGGTTTTCCCACAACTTAAAATTCCTACACAACCACTTTGTCCTTTTTGGTTGCAACTGACTAGGACATGTGACTGCTGCAGCCAATCACTGGCTATAGAAGGTCACTGCTGGGCTAGTAATATCTGGCCCAATAGGCTGCAGCAGTGACATGTGCTGGTCAGCAGCAGCCAGGAAGGACAGAGTGATTGTCAAGAAATTTTAAGTTGTGGGTAAACCCCTTTAAGAACGGTATTTCATACTCCGGTCATACTATTATCCTTGCCGGCAAAGAATGTGCCTAATATATGAACAGGCGCCTGGCTCTTAATATATTAGGCGTGTCTCGGCTTCTCTGTTCTCCCAAGATCTATGCCAGCTAAGAATTGGTGTTTTTTACTGGTATAATTTAAGCCAGTTTCTTACATAAATTACACATAAATGTTTTAGATCGGGGAACACGCCCCTGCTTAGGGAAAGTGGCGTATCTATTAAAGTCACACTTTTTTTCTGCAAATGCGGCTTAATTTTGAGTCTTTTTGTACCAACAAAGTGATGATAAATCTCTCTCACACATTTCACTTTTCCATTGTGCCATTATGTACTAAAAGGTGCTCTAACTTATTATGTCGCTTCAGGGGATAGCTTCGGTCTGCTTTCATAGCTACACAGATGAACTTTAGGGATGAGAGTGAAATTTTCTCTCAACAAAAATTAACAAAACACCAATGAATCACAGTTTTATTCTCAGGGGTCAGAAACGCTCTTTTCTCCTTAGGGAGAGCAACTATATACTATAAATAAGTGAGGAGACTCAAATGGCCACGCACGCTCCTCTGGGTAATATGCAAATAAGGGAGATGGAATAAATCCTCCACAGTGCCACCTACTGAAAGGCAGCATTCCTTCGAGTCAAAGTGGGACTTTTTATACAAGTCTTGCTACAATGACTGGGAATCAAAAGCAAAGCCAGACCCCATGTACATACAGCTGTTTCCGGGTTATTGCCCATCATCAGTGTACAGTAGGAGTCTGGCTTTTGCTAGTGAGAGGCCTGGGACAGGGGTCAGAAACGCTCTTTTCTCCTTAGGGAGAGCAACTATATACTATAAATAAGTGAGGAGACTCAAATGGCCACGCACGCTCCTCTGGGTAATATGCAAATAAGGGAGATGGAATAAATCCTCCACAGTGCCACCTACTGAAAGGCAGCATTCCTTCGAGTCAAAGTGGGACTTTTTATACAAGTCTTGCTACAATGACTGGGAATCAAAAGCAAAGCCAGACCCCATGTACATACAGCTGTTTCCGGGTTATTGCCCATCATCAGTGTACAGTAGGAGTCTGGCTTTTGCTAGTGAGAGGCCTGGGACAGGGGTCAGAAACGCTCTTTTCTCCTTAGGGAGAGCAACTATATACTATAAATAAGTGAGGAGACTCAAATGGCCACGCACGCTCCTCTGGGTAATATGCAAATAAGGGAGATGGAATAAATCCTCCACAGTGCCACCTACTGAAAGGCAGCATTCCTTCGAGTCAAAGTGGGACTTTTTATACAAGTCTTGCTACAATGACTGGGAATCAAAAGCAAAGCCAGACCCCATGTACATACAGCTGTTTCCGGGTTATTGCCCATCATCAGTGTACAGTAGGAGTCTGGCTTTTGCTAGTGAGAGGCCTGGGACAGGGGTCAGAAACGCTCTTTTCTCCTTAGGGAGAGCAACTATATACTATAAATAAGTGAGGAGACTCAAATGGCCACGCACGCTCCTCTGGGTAATATGCAAATAAGGGAGATGGAATAAATCCTCCACAGTGCCACCTACTGAAAGGCAGCATTCCTTCGAGTCAAAGTGGGACTTTTTATACAAGTCTTGCTACAATGACTGGGAATCAAAAGCAAAGCCAGACCCCATGTACATACAGCTGTTTCCGGGTTATTGCCCATCATCAGTGTACAGTAGGAGTCTGGCTTTTGCTAGTGAGAGGCCTGGGACAGGGGTCAGAAACGCTCTTTTCTCCTTAGGGAGAGCAACTATATACTATAAATAAGTGAGGAGACTCAAATGGCCACGCACGCTCCTCTGGGTAATATGCAAATAAGGGAGATGGAATAAATCCTCCACAGTGCCACCTACTGAAAGGCAGCATTCCTTCGAGTCAAAGTGGGACTTTTTATACAAGTCTTGCTACAATGACTGGGAATCAAAAGCAAAGCCAGACCCCATGTACATACAGCTGTTTCCGGGTTATTGCCCATCATCAGTGTACAGTAGGAGTCTGGCTTTTGCTAGTGAGAGGCCTGGGACAGGGGTCAGAAACGCTCTTTTCTCCTTAGGGAGAGCAACTATATACTATAAATAAGTGAGGAGACTCAAATGGCCACGCACGCTCCTCTGGGTAATATGCAAATAAGGGAGATGGAATAAATCCTCCACAGTGCCACCTACTGAAAGGCAGCATTCCTTCGAGTCAAAGTGGGACTTTTTATACAAGTCTTGCTACAATGACTGGGAATCAAAAGCAAAGCCAGACCCCATGTACATACAGCTGTTTCCGGGTTATTGCCCATCATCAGTGTACAGTAGGAGTCTGGCTTTTGCTAGTGAGAGGCCTGGGACAGGGGTCAGAAACGCTCTTTTCTCCTTAGGGAGAGCAACTATATACTATAAATAAGTGAGGAGACTCAAATGGCCACGCACGCTCCTCTGGGTAATATGCAAATAAGGGAGATGGAATAAATCCTCCACAGTGCCACCTACTGAAAGGCAGCATTCCTTCGAGTCAAAGTGGGACTTTTTATACAAGTCTTGCTACAATGACTGGGAATCAAAAGCAAAGCCAGAATTTTTTTAGTTTTATTCTCGGAACGTCTATAGGGTCTTCCAGGATCAAGAGGTTACATGCATCACATTCCATTTACAGGACATGAAGTTAAAATGATTTGCAAGCTTTCTGGATTCTGGGTAGTAGCCTCATGCTCTGCTGTTGAAAGCACAATACCTAATTTAGCAGAGAGGACCTTTTTACACAATACAGTACACCATAACAGGATGCCAAAACTCCTCACCTCATTTCCCAACACCTTTACAATACACATCGGCCAACATAAACTTTCACAGCAATAATAATAGAAGCACCTCATAGTATCAACCACTTCATAAATTACATTGTGTTACATGGAATCTTTCAGATCATGGAACTAATTTACTTTAATACAATATATTTCTACTTTGTCTATTCTGTGTGTCTGGCTAAGTAGATGGAGAAACAGACAATACAAATTAAAGTGCACCGCCGAACAATAGAGTATTCACAAAGAACATAAAGAAAATCACAGAGACCAAATATGAAAGCATTCCAATGTAGAGATATAGCAAAGTTTAACTTGACTGCAAAAACTTTATGCTATATGCAGAGTCGTAACCTGAAGCTCCTGGGTCCCAATGCAAAACCTGTAACAGGGCCCCCACCTATAATGCTATATGGAGAAGAGAGGCTTTATGGGCCCCCTAAGGCTCCTGGGCCCGGGTACAACCGCATCCCCTATAGTTACGCCCTGGCTATATGTTATCTTAAAGGGGTGGTCTCGCGAAACAAAGTGGGGTTATACACTTCCGTATGGCCATATTAATGCACTTTGTAATATACAGCGTGCATTAAATATGAGCCATACAGAAGTTATTCACTTACCTGCTCCGTTGCTAGCGTCCTCGTCTCCATGGTTCCGTCTAAATTCGCCGGCAGCTTGCTTTTTTAGACGCGCTTGCGCAGTCCGGTCTTCTCCATTCAGCACGAGCCGCTTCAGTGTGCTCCCCGCTACAGCTCTTCTGCGCATGCGCAGATGAGCTGTCACTGCTCGGGAGCGCGCTGGAGCGGCCATTCTGTACCTTCCTCTGTTAGAGGAAGGTGCAGAGCTGCCGAGCTGCCGGAGAAGCCGCCCAGCTGTCCTGCCGTCCAGGTAAGTGATGGGCCGGGGGGGCTGTCGCTGCGCCGGGGGGGGGGCTGCCGCTGCGATGGGGGGGCTGTCGCTAGGCCGGGGGGGGGGCTGCCGCTGCGATGGGGGGGCTGTCGCTAGGCCGGGGGGGGCTGCCGCTGCGATGGGGGGGCTGTCGCTAGGCCGGGGGGGGCTGCCGCTGCGATGGGGGGGCTGTCGCTAGGCCGGGGGGGGCTGCCGCTGCGATGGGGGGGCTGCCGCTAGGCCGGGGGGGGCTGCCGCTGCGATGGGGGGGCTGCTGCTAGGCCGGGGGTGATGTTCACTGACAGGTGAAGGCCCCGGAGCCCAGCGCTGGGCTCCGTGGCCTTCACCTGGGCTGAGGGTCTAGCGCTGGGGAGCCGGGAGCGTAGCGCTGGGGAGCCGGGGGCTAGCGCCGGTTACCTGCTGCCTGGCGGTGCGGAGCGTCTGGTCGGCGGCTGCGAGGCGTCTGGTCGGCGGCTGCGGGGCGTCCGGTTGCCATGGAGACACAGCTGGCAGCGTCTCGGGAGCGCGCACGTCGGGCTGCAGCGAGCGACGGGGAAAGAGCCGGCGGCCATCTTGGGGAAACTTTTATAAGTTACTGAAACGCTGGAACGGTAAGTACGAACCAGCTAGAAAAGTAATTTACAGGGGTAATTAGTAATGTATGTTTAATTAGGGGGACTGGGCAAAAAAAAAAAAATCACTGCTTCCTCGAGACATCTCCTTTAAGTCATTGCAAAGTTATTGTTATCATAACACAACAACAGGCCATTGAAAAGCAATCAAAAGGGGAAATAAACTGTGGCCCAGAAAGTTATCATAGCTAGTCCATGGCATTATAACTTTGAATTAGTTATAATCCCGTGAACTAGTGGGCCTCATATAGTTGTTAAATAAGTTCTACTAACTGAGCTGAATATGAAAGGAGAGAAATGGGTTCCCCAAAAATATCTTCAAACTCAAAAAGTTTCTTGTTTTGACATCACTAGAGGGCCATTCAGTAATGTAAAACACCCAAGAAAAGTATCGCGTGAACAAATGACTGACCATACAAATCCCATTCTGGAATTAGTCAGATGAAGAGTGACATCTTCAGTCCATACATCAGAGAAGAATCTACTGACCTAGGTAATAGAGGTCAATAAGCCGTAGCAGGGGGGAGGCACATATTACTTACAATCCTCTACATTTTTAATTCACGTCTAATGTTTGTGTTTCTAATGAATTTGACACGCCTGAATTATTACCCAAATCTCTTCAGATAAAAGATAGAGCTTAGCTAGGTTCATGACCTTACTTGTGGCGGCCATCAGTGTAATAGCAACTGAACCTTGACTTGAAATGTATTGCCTATTTTTTTTTTTTTACTAATTAAAACCAGATACTGAAACATATTCTGTTTTTCTAATCTTTTCTTATTTTCTGATCGTAGATTTATTCTCTTGTCCGTACATGACTAGGGAGGCGGCCATCTTGCCTTTGCTGCAGATAAAAGCATTTAGAGATGTGCCTCATGGGCCATTCACACAATGGACAGGAACTGATCCATTGATTTCTATGAGAGGCTTTTCTAGGCATGTTCTCTGACCTGTGCAGAGGTCATTGTGCAGGAAGAAGAGTAGATAAGATGTGATTATCACCTATTGTGATTGGGCGAGTCCTGTGTTATCTATCTATAAGTGTCACCTTTCATTGTAGTCCTGCCTGTAATGATGATGAGATGACTGCTGAGAGGTTTTCTCTACAGAACAGGAAGTGTCAGACTATCATTCGGCCCGTGGTTAGTATGACAAATGCAGGATTTTATCATTTCTTTTTTAACTATAGATCCTGACATTGAAAATCATAGAAAAAAAAAAATCACAAATTTCTTAAAGAATATTTAACATAAAAACCTGATTTATAAAATAGGCAATTTTCAGATGACCCATTCACTTTAAGCACTTTTAAATTCAGGGAATGTACAAATTCTCACGTTTGCAATTTGTGAAATTAAAAGCATAAAAGAAAACGATTACCTGACTGCAAGATCTCTCCTGATATCACTAAATCAAATTATAGGCATAGGCAAAACAATCATCAAATTAAATGTTTAATACATCAATTTAAATAGAATAAGTCTTAATATAAGACCCCAATGGGGATATCATTGTTTCATTAGTTTCTCATAAATAACACCAGGGCAACATCAGTCATGTGATAATAAAAATCTACTATACTGTACACCAACTAATCATACGATGATGAGCTGTGTCACAAGTCGTTACGTGAGAATGAAGACAGTAGGGTAGTGTTACTAATTTTGTGGTCAAGTGTGCTGTATCATATGAAAACAAAGTCGTCCACTGTCCCTGTGTGGTCATGGAACCAAGACCGGACATAGGCCGGCTTGGCAAGAATGGTAGTGGAGACAGCATGTGGCGGAGAATGGGTGTAATGAAGGTTGTCCCATGGGAGCAATCTGGTTCCATCCCTCCCCACAGTAGGGAACATGCGGTGGTTAATGGACGTACCAGAACAGACCATATCTCACACGATTCATATTGTTGTAGAGAATATTGCGACAAATATGCGTAAATAATGTTACATTGACTTGTAAGTAAACTGTAGTATGGGCTTATGTATACAAGCTTATTATGGCCTTGTACAACTGAGTATTGTACATCTAAGTAGCATTCACACAGCACCCACTCCATGGGGCCGTACTGGATCTCCATATGCCTTCAATTTAAAGCGGTTGTACCACAATAGACTTTTTCACCTATTCATAAGATAGCTGATAAAGTCTGATTGTGGGGTTTCCTACCCCTGAGACACCAGCCAATTCCGAAAAGCCCCCTGTCCCTCCCTCCTCTTCACTGCACTTCCCACAGTGAGGAGCACATTGAATGGAGCCACAGACTTGCATGTATGGCGCCACTGTATCCATTTTCAATGGAACTGTCGGAGATAGGCAAGAACTTGAGCTCAGAAATTTTCATCACCCTAGTGAAACAAAAGGATCAGCACCCTACATGTGCGACCATTGCTTCATTCAATCTCACATGACTGTGAGGGTGCAATAATCCTGCAGTGTATGGATAGGGGGACATAATACCTCAGTTTTGGGATTGGTGGGGGTCTCAGTGATGAGATCCCCCTGATCAGACTTTTATCATCCATGCCATGTATAGGTGATAAAAGTCTATTGGGGTACAACCCCTTTAATACAGTGGCATGCATTGGTAGAACCTGAACAAAACTGAGGCACACTCTATTTGATACCCTATTGCAAAGACATTCACCCATAGACATAATGCTATGTGATGTAGAGCTGCACAGGGGCACCGTATGGTGGTGTACTGAGTGCCTACTGCTCCGTACTATGGTGCGATTTGGTAATTTGTTTCACTTTAAGACGTTTATTTTTCTTTCCGACCGCATGGGTAGAAAACGAGGACTGTTATCACCATTCCTGTGATCTACTATATAAACTGCTGGTTTATAAAAGTAATGATAGAAGACCTTTATATACTGGAGGCACTTAAACACCACAACTTGGGGAACACTAACGACCTTTAAAACTACGGTAAAGCAATATTCTGTTAATGCCACAAACGGTAAAATATTCCGAGATTAAATTTAAATCTGATCGACACTAAATGAAACAAAAAACCCAGCGGTTTAATGTGCGTGTACAGCCATAGCCTTTCCCTTATGGGTTTTGGCCGTCTTGACTTTGCACAGGCTATTCTTACAGGAAACCTATAAAAGCAATCCCTTCACCAGTGCTTGTCATTTCAGTACCTGCGACTCTTTCAATGAAGGAGAAGCAATGGAAAGGTTATGCCTAGTGTCTTGGTAAGTAGCCAAGTGAATAGCTTTGTCTGGCTCTAGGCCTGTAGTCTGTGATTTTTCTGTCAAATCAATCAAGCAAGCTATAAAGATATACGCGTCAAGCAAAAAACCGTCAGGGAATTCTGTTGCATGCTATTGCCAGATACAACAGAAATATATATAACATTACTTATTAGATTTATTTCCCAGGAAGATATAAAAGAATAATTTGGATCATTACTGATAGAGACCGGGGGAAAACATCAGGAACACTTTTAATAGAACAGATTGCATAATTGCATCCTTCAGTGGTGTTTAAATTTCCATTAACCATCCGATTGTGGAAAAGATTACTACTTCATGTATAACACCATGGAGGATTCCCGTACTGAAAAGCAACAAGGTAATAACACAAGCCTAAAGATACAATTACAGCAATACTTTAAGGTTACCCGGAGCATCATCTGCTCCATACAGGTATGACAAGCATCACTACAGCTAGTAGTCCCAATTATCACAATTTAGGCATTCAGTCACAGTCTAACATCATCATATCAGGCTGCATGTGAAGATAATTACACCGCAGTAATATAACCTTGAATGGAAGGAGTTTTATGAATTTTTGTTTTATTTAATAAAAATAAATCTTGTTATTTGTATAGCGCCAACTTATTCCACAGCGCTTTCAAGTAATTTATTTATCACCCACCACTAAGCTGGGTACTCATTTTACTGACCTCAGAAGGATGGAAGGCTGAGTTGACTTTGAGCTGGCTACCTGAACCATGCAGGGATTGAACTCCCAACCTTCAGGTCATGAGTGAGAGTTTAGGATTGCATTTCTGCTGCCCATGGTAAAAAACAATAAAAATCCTCTACTTCCAATGTTGCATCTCCATTCTCCCCGCCGGTGTTGGGTTTACAGGCTGCAGTTAGGCTACATTTACACGGGCGAATTTCATGTGCAAGTTTCATTTGATAGTAATATGGAAGGAACACGAATGTGAAAACTAACACATTCATTTCAATGTGTTTATTTGCTGATGGTTGAAGACAGAAAAATTTGCAGCATGTCCTTTTTTTGAGCGATTCTGTTCAGAAATCGCCCACTAGTTTCCATGGGGAGAAAATAAAAAAATCGCATCACTTTTTCTATTTTTACTATTTACAGAAGATGCAATTTTCGTGTGCATGAATAATGCCCGTGTAAATCATGTGTGCAATGATGCACTGTGTTCTTCTTTCAAAATATATAGCAGGAAAAAATCACTGCCTTACAAGTGCGATATCAGACTTGCCCATGTAAATACAGGCTTAGGCCTCATTCACACGAGCGTATATATGTCTTGAAAAATCTTGATCATGTGAAGTGTTGGATTGTAATGCATTCTTTCACATGAATGATTTTCGGACGAGAAAAAAAAAATTGAGCCGTCAAAATGAGAAATCCCGCTGTGTGAAAAGATAGGTCTTGACTAGAGATGAGCGAACGTACTCGTCCGAGCTTGATACTCGTTCGAGTATTAGCGTGTTCGAGATGCTCGTTACTAGAGGCGAGTACCACGCGATGTTCGAGTTACTTTCACTTTCATCTCTGAGACGTTAGCGCGCTTTTCTGGCCAATAGAAAGACAGGGAAGGCATTACAACTTCCCCCTGCGACGTTCAAGCCCTATACCACCCCCCTGCAGTGAGTGGCTGGCGAGATCAGGTGTCACCAGAGTATAAAAATCGGCCCCTCCCGCGGCTCGCCACAGATGCATTCTGACAGAGATCAGGGAAAGTGCTGCTGGTGCCGGAGCTGCTATAGGGAGAGCGTTAGGAGTTATTTTAGGCTTCAAGAACCCCAACGGTCCTTCTTAGGGCCACATCTGACCGTGTGCAGTACTGTTGAGGCTGCTTTTAGCAGTGTTGCACAATTTTTTTTTTGTATATCGGCCGTGCAGAGCATTGCGTCCGCAGTCTGCAGTCATTGTACAGAGTATAGGGCCAGTACTGGTGAGGCAGGGAAAGAGATATTCAGGCTATATAGGCAGTGGGCTTTTTCCAAAAAATTGATCGCCGTCATCCCGCCAGAGGGAAACAGTATACATAATATTATACGCTGCGTACAGTATCTATCTGCTGGGGGTAGTAGTCCTAATTAATACGCAGCTAAGCGTTGCAGCAGGCTTGCGCAAAATTGTTTCCTGGATCTGCTGTGTCTGTTACATGATAGCCGTCATCCCGCCAGAGGGAAACAGTATACATAATATTATACGCTGCCTACAGTATCTATCTGCTGGGGGTAGCAGTCCTAATTAATACGCAGCTAAGCGTTACAGCAGGCTTGCGCAAAATTGTTTCCTGGATCTGCTGTCTCTGTTACATGATCGCCGTCATCCCGCCAGAGGGAAAGAGTATACATAATATTATACGCTGCCTACAGTATCTATCTGCTGGGGGTAGTAGTCGTAATTAATACGCAGCTAAGCGTTACAGCAGGCTTGCGCAAAATTGTTTCCTGGATCTGCTGTCTCTGTTACATGATCGCCGTCATCCCGCCAGAGGGTAACAGTATACATAATATTATACACTGCCTAAAGTATCTGTCTGCTGTATCAGCTCAGCATTTAAAAAAAATAGAAGCAAAATACTTAAGGCCTACTACTGGCCTTTGGCCACTTGACTGCTTCTGCGCTGTGAATTCCACTAGCTCAGTCATACGCACCTACGTCTCACTACAGGCGTGCGCAAAATTGTTTCCTGGGAGCCACCACCACCAGCATGCGCAGACATATGATGGCCAAGCACCCCACAAGGTGGGACGAAGGCCGTTCACCACCTCCGGTTTGCACCGCTGCCTCTCCCCCTGTGCCCCAACCTGCCACTGAGATCCAACCCCCCTCTCAGGACACAGGCACTACCGTCTCCTGGCCTGCACCCACACCCTCACCTCCGCTGTGCTCGGCCCCATCCACCAATGTCTCTCAGCGCACCGTCCAGCCGTCGCTAGCGCAAGTGTTGGAGCGCAAGCGCAAGTATGCCGCCACGCACCCGCACGCTCAAGCGTTAAACGTGCACATAGCCAAATTTATCAGCCTGGAGATGCTGCCGTATAGGGTTGTGGAAACGGAGGCTTTCAAAGGTATGATGGCAGCGTTGGCCCCGCGCTACTCAGTTCCCAGTCGCCACTACTTTTCCCGATGTGCCGTCCCAGCCCTGCACGACCATGTCTCCTGCAACATTGTACGCGCCCTCACCAACGCGGTTACTGCCAAGGTCCACTTAACAACGGACACGTGGACAAGCACAGGCGGGCAGGGCCACTACATCTCCCTGACGGCACATTGGGTGAATTTAGTGCAGGCTGGGACAGAGTCAGAGCCTGGGACCACTCACGTCCTACCCACCCCCAGAATTGCGTGCCCCAGCTCGGTGGTGGTATCTGCGGCGGTGTATGCTTCCTCCACTAAACCACCCTCCTCCTCCTCCTCCTACGCAACCTCTGTCTCGCAATCAAGATGTGTCAGCAGCAGCACGTCGCCAGCAGTCAGTGTCACGCGGCGTGGCAGCACAGCGGTAGGCAAGCGTCAGCAGGCCGTGCTGAAACTACTCAGCTTAGGAGAGAAGAGGCACACGGCCCACGAACTGCTGCAGGGTCTGACAGAGCAGACCGACCGCTGGCTTGCGCCGCTGAGCCTCCAACCGGGCATGGTCGTGTGTGACAACGGCTGTAACCTGGTGGCGGCTCTGCAGCTCGGCAGCCTCACGCCCATGCCATGCCTGGCCCACGTCTTTAATTTGGTGGTTCAGCGCTTTCTGAAAAGCTACCCACGCTTGTCAGACCTGCTCGGAAAGGTGCGCCGGCTCTGCGCACATTTCCGCAAGTCCCACACGGACGCTGCCACCCTGAGCACCCTGCAACATCGGTTTCATCTGCCAGTGCACCGACTGCTGTGCGACGTGCCCACACGGTGGAACTCTACGCTCCACATGTTGGCCAGGCTCTATGAGCAGCGTAGAGCTATAGTGGAATACCAACTCCAACATGGGCGGCGCAGTGGGAGTCAGCCTCCTCAATTCTTTACAGAAGAGTGGGCCTGGTTGGCAGACATCTGCCAGGTCCTTCGAAACTTTGAGGAGTCTACCCAGATGGTGAGCGGCGATGCTGCAATCATTAGCGTCACCATTCCTCTGCTATGCCTCTTGAGAAGTTCCCTGCAAAGCATAAAGGCAGACGCTTTGCGCTCGGAAACAGAAGCGGGGGAAGACATTATGTCGCTGGATAGTCAGAGCACCCTCCTGTCTATATCTCAGCGCGCGTTGAGGAGGAGGAGGAGGAGGATGAGGAGGAGGGGGAAGAGACAGCTTGGCCCAATGCTGAGGGTACCCATGCTGCTTGCCTGTCATCCTTTCAGCGTGTATGGCCTGAGGAGGAGGAGGATCCTGAAAGTGATCTTCCTAGTGAGGACAGCCATGTGTTGCATACAGGTACCCTGGCACACATGGCTGACTTCATGTTAGGATGCCTTTCTCGTGACCCTCGCGTTACACGCATTCTGGCCACTACGGATTACTGGGTGTACACACTGCTCGACCCACGGTATAAGGAGAACCTTTCCACTCTCATACCCGAAGAGGAAAGGGGTTCGAGAGTGATGCTATATCACAGGACCCTGGCGGACAAACTGATGGTAAAATTCCCATCCGACAGCGCTAGTGGCCGAAGGCGCAGTTCCGAGGGCCAGGTAGCAGGGGAGGCGCGGAGATCAGGCAGCATGTACAGCACAGGCAGGGGAACACTCTCTAAGGCCTTTGACAGCTTTCTGGCTCCCCAGCAAGACTGTGTCACCGCTCCATAGTCAAGGCTGAGTCGGCGGGAGCACTGTAAAAGGATGATGAGGGAGTACGTAGCCGATCGCACGACCGTCCTCCGTGACGCCTCTGCCCCCTACAACTACTGGGTGTCGAAGCTGGACACGTGGCCTGAACTCGCGCTGTATGCCCTGGAGGTGCTTGCTTGTCCTGCGGCTAGTGTCTTGTCAGAGAGGGTGTTTAGTGCGGCTGGGGGAATCATCACAGATAAGCGTACCCGCCTGTCAACCGACAGTGCCAACAGGCTTACACTCATCAAGATGAACAAAGCCTGGATTTCCCCAGACTTCTCTTCTCCACCAGCGGACAGCAGCGATACCTAAACAATACGTAGGCTGCACCCGTGGATGGAAGCATTGTTCTCTATCACCATCAAAAACGTGGACCTTTTAGCTTCATCAATCTGTGTATAATATTCATCCTCCTCCTCCTGCTCCTCCTCCTGAAACCTGACGTAATCACGCCGAACGGGCAATTTTTCTGAGGCCCACAAGGCTCAGTCATATAATTTTTGTAAACAATTTTTATACGTTTCAATGCTCATTAAAGCGTTGAAACTTTCACCTCCACCAATTTTTATTTTAACTGGGCTGCCTCCAGGCCTAGTTACCAATTACGCCACATTAACCAAAACGATTAATGGGTTTCACCTGCCCTCTTGGTTGGGCATGGGCAATTTTTCTGAGGTACATTAGTACTGTTGGTACACCAATTTTTTGGGGCCCTCGCCTACAGTGTAATCCAATTAATTTTTTGCCCACCTGCATTAAAGCTGACGTTACATCAGCTGTGCTGGGCACTGCAATGGGATATATTTATGTACCGCCGGTGGGTTCCTGGCACCCACCCATGCTGTCGGTCCACATGGAGTTCTAACTGCATGTGTCCACTTCTAAAGAACCCCAGTCTGACTGGGGCATGCAGTGTGGGCCGAAGCCCACCTGCATTAAACATGACATTACCTCAGCTGTGATGGGCAATGCAATGGGATATATTTATGTACCGCCGGTGGGTTCCAGGGAGCCACCCATGCTGTGGGTGCACACGGAATTCCCATTGCGGAGTTGTACCTGCCTGTAACTATTTATAAAAAAAACGCGGTCTGACTGGGGCATGCAGACACCTTGACAGAATGAATAGTGTGTGGCACATAGGTTCCCCATTGCTATGCCCACGTGTGCAGCTCCTGATGGCGGTGGCACAGGATTATATTTCTTATTGCTTCTGTACAGCATTGTGGGCTATCGCCCCGCCCCTTTTAAAGAGGGTCGCTGCCTAGCCCTGCCAACCCTCTGCAGTGTGTGCCTGCGGTTCCTCCTCATGGCAGACGCACTTATAAATAGACATGAGGGTGGTGTGGCATGAGGGCAGCTGAAGGCTGCGCAGGGACACTTTGGTGTGCGCTGTGGACACTGCGTCGTGCGTGGGGGGGGGGGGGGGGGGGGTTGGCAGCATGTAACCCAGGAGAAGTGGCAGCAGAGTGTCATGCAGGCAGTGATTGTGCTTAGTTGGTGGTAGTGTGGTGCTTAGCTAAGGTATGCATTGCTAATGAGGGCTTTTCAGAAGTAAAAGTTGTTGGGAGGGGGGGGCCACTCTTGCCACTATTGTGGCTTAATAGTGGGACCTGGGAACTTAAAGGGGTTGTCCCGCGCCGAAACGGTTTTTTTTTTTTCAACAGCCCCCCCGTTCGGCGCGAGACAAACCCGATGCACTGGTTAAAAAAGAAAACCGGACAGTGCTTACCTGAATCCCCGCGCTCCGGTGACTTCTTACTTACCTGGTGAAGATGGCCGCCGGGATCTTTTCCCTCGGTGGACCGCAGGGCTTCTGTGCGGTCCATTGCCGATTCCAGCCTCCTGATTGGCTGGAATCGGCACGTGACGGGGCGGAGCTACACGGAGCCACTCTCCGGCACGAGCGGCCCCATTCAGAAAAGAAGACGACCGGACTGCGCAAGCGCGTTTAATCCGGCGATTAGACGCTGAAAATTAGACGGCACCATGGAGACGAGGACGCCAGCAACGGAACAGGTAAGTGAATAATTTCTGATAACTTCTGTATGGCTCATAATTAATGCACAATGTACATTACAAAGTGCATTAATATGGCCATACAGAAGTGTATACCCCCACTTTGTTTCGCGGGACAACCCCTTTAAGATGCAGCCCAACATGTAGCCCCTCGCCTGCCCTATCTGTTGCTGTGTCGTTCCCATCACTTTCTTGAATTGCCCAGATTTTCACAAATGGAAACCTTAGCGAGCATCGGCGATATACAAAAATGCTCGAGTCGCCCATTGACTTCAATGGGGTTCGTTATACGAAACGAACCCTCGAGCATCGCCATAATTTCGTCCCGAGTAACGAGCACCCGAGCATTTTGGTGCTCGCTCATCTCTAGTCTTGACCTATCTTTTGACGAAAATCATAGGAATCTCCCATAGACCTCTATGGGAGCTAAAAAAAAAAAAGGTAGGGGGAGTTTACCTGCGTCCGATGCTTGGAAAAGAAGACAGCTGCCATTGCTTACGGGATTCATAAATCCCACCTCCAGGAAGCGATGCCTCTGATTGGCCGAGCAGCACTCAAGAACCAATCAATGCAGCGCTCGATGAACCAATTACAGTCACAGCAGTAGCCAAGGACTGTAAGAAATGGGTCGGAGCTCCGGAGGGACCTAAGAAGTCTAATAAGACATCCCCCGGAAATAACACCTAGTGACTCTTTAGAGGCAAAAATTAAAATAAGACAGGGTTTTATTTTGGGGGAAACACGGTATGCAAATGAAAAGATGGAACAATACCTCTACAGCTCCACCTATTAGAACACAGGATTCCTGCAAGTAGTCACAGGAGTTGTTTTTATTTTAAATAATTCCAATTGAAAACGTGTTCTGTTTTGCATTATTTAACATACTAGATTAATAGGTCGGACATCGCCTTTATATGCATTCATCAATGACTGTAAAAGAACATTTGTCAGTAAAATATATTAGAGTTGTATATGTAACACTTAAAATATTATTTCCAGTTCAGCTAGACATCTCTTCGGGCTTAATTGCAGGATGAAATTCCAGCGCTCGGCATACTGTGGAATAAATCCTCAAGAAGAGTCACTTGATTGTTTACTTATGATTAACTTGACCTTGCTAAGAGGGCAACAGGGACCGTAATGTAATAAAATCTTTAGCTGCCCTGAGGCCGTATTAACTTGGAGCCAGCACTAAATATGCTGATTTTATTAAGAAGCTCATTAAAAATTAAAATGTTTTTAAGAGCAAGATTGGCATATAGTAAGCCCATTACACCACGCTCTTTTACTTATTGCACTAATAGGTGAGGCCCCATTTAATAATGTGTTAGAAAGGGACTTGTTTGTTTCCAATGATAATAATTTTTCTTATGTTTAATTTCTAATATTAACTATGTTTCTCATATATATCAGACATAAACACATCCTTGTATACAGCTGCCTACAAATCCACAGCACACATATAGTGCACAGACTATTCCCAAGTTGGCCACAAGTTTTACGATAAATCCCAAATGTAAAATGCATTGCCTGTTCACATTACTCCAGCCATATACTGATCCAAATTCTGTATAACAAAGAACTGACTGGCAGCTAGGCAATGATCCGATACTCTTCCATAGCCCTGTATCTAAATCCAATCTAACACAGTAACATGTTGCTAACCGCCCTCCATTTTTGGACACAAAACCTTTCAAGTTCCCCTTCCGAACTATGCCTCTAGAGAAGAAGGCCACCAAACATTAGACCAGGTGAATGAATTAACATTCCAAATCTTTTCAGGTGAACATTTGGGAAATCATAAACTATTTATTAATCATTTCTGCCAGTTTTCTGGTGTAAAAAAGTCAAATTATGGTACCTACACATTTGCACAGTAAGTTGCGATTTCTTGGTCTTTTCAAAAGTGACAAGGAAAAGTGGGCGAGTTTTAGTGGGAGAAGCCAAATCGACCCCTGTTCACAGCAGGTATAGATTTCATTTTCTAATACAAGGACAGTCCAAGATGTGCCAAATGGATTATGTGCTTCCTAATAAATTTGTTGCATCTTACTCCGCTTCTCAGCTGTGACTAACAGCTGACAACCTGACCTGCTCCTGCTTTATTGCAGCAGAGGCTTTAATCACGCACCATATTTCTGCTCTTGGGTGGGATTAAAGCCCAGGACCAAACGCCGCAAATTTACAGCGCTTGGTCCTTAGGGAGTTAAATGTGTCATATATATTACAGTCACTCCTGAATCATAAATCAGACATTTCTTTAGATTATTTAGTCTAAGTTTATGCAACTTACTAAATAACTTAAAACAAAAATTGTACCTAAATTTGGCTACATTTTTGACAGTGTTGCATTTAGGCCACACACCCTTTTCATGAAGCCATGGCCATTTGCCGGACAAATTATTAAAAAAGTGTCCAAAAGTGTCTAAAAGCACACAATAAATGTGGCACAAACCACGTAAGACACTTTTTAGGCGCATTATTGGCCAGACAACTGTTAAATTGTCAATAGTAAATCTGCCTCATTGTTTTGGACCTCATACTTTAACGGATTCTCCAGGCATTTTTTTATGACATTTTCTCAGGACAGGTCACTGGTAAAAGATTGTCAGAATGCAATACCTGACACGCCCGCCATTCAGCTGTTTCCAAGGACCACTGTATGCAAGAACTAGCACAGCTCTGTACACGGTGCAGTGGCCCAGAATGGTAGTACTGGCTTAGTCCAATTTAATGAGGATAGGTCATCAGTAAAAGAAAGCCTGGAAAACCCCTTTAATAAACCTCCCCCTAGAAGCACAGATACCAAAAGTAAGAAAAGAACAAATTTAAGTCAAATTGCATTATGTGCAGTTGCATTTTCAAGTCTGATTTGTTTTCTATCATCTCACATACTGTGTTTCCCTGAAAATTAGACCCTATCTTATATTACTTTTTTCCCCAAAAGAGGCACAGGGCCTTATTTTCGGGGGTGTCTTATACTCACCTAACAGGCGCCGTTCGGGTCCCTCCCGATGGGCTGCTGCAGGCTTCCATGTGGTCCTCCATGCTGACTGAGCATCTCTTGCTGGTGACGGGGCATGAATACTCTGCCTCCAGCAAGTAATTGCTCTGATTGGCTCAGGAGCACCGCCTCAGCCAATCAAAGCCGGCGCTCGATGAACCAATCACAGCCATTCAATGATGTAATTCAATGAATGGCTGTGATTGGTTCATCAAGCACTGGAGCCCATTCCTGCCTGACGGCTCTACTGATATGTTAAGCTGTATGTGCTCATACGAATAAAGTGTAAAAAGGAGGGAATTGGTGAGCGTTGTGTTGTTTTTCATCTCGTTGAATATGACTACAAGCTACGACTTTCTCATCATGTGTTCTAATGTGGAGAGAGTTCAGAGTCCGATTCTGAGATTGAGATGTTAGAATTTGGGTGTCGTGAAAAATCTCAGTGAAGGTAGACCGGCGGCTGAAATGGGATCCACGTCAACCTTCACTTTATGGAACGCCAGCTTCCAACCAAGTCAATTCATGTTTCATATGGGTCATGATGAAACAAAATGCTGCATTTCTATAAAAATACGAATAAAGTGTAAAGCGAAAGAATTTCATGAGTGCCGTGATAATTTGTTTCCCATCTGGTTGGATATGCTTGGAATGGACATTATTCTCAACACTGAACATCACTTCATTTAACTGTATCAGGACTTGTACAATTATCCCACTGATAGTATCGGAGAGGTGCAGTGCCGCTATGTGTCATCTGCTATCTGATTTACATAGTTTGTAGTCAGATTTCGAGCATCTGTATTCATTGAACATTTCTAACATATGCCATATTGCAGCCAAGGCGAATCTCATGTAAACTATAGTGAGTTCAGGTAGCGCAGTAGGCTGTCCATTGTATTGGCACAGGATTTTTAGAAACTGTAATGCTTACATGGGGAAGCAGAATATATTTGTACCAAGAACCGTATGCCCCAGCATGGTTCTCTTGGCTTCAGTTATCGCCATAACAGAGACAGTAAATTTATGCTAAAAGTAGAAGAGCTCTATGCAGTCATGCTGGACATATTTTTACACAGTCTACGTCCTTTCTAAGGCATGCACTGAACCAGAGCACCTCACGGCTTGTATAGCATTATGATTTAAACATCTGAAAAGCACGTTTTTTCATCAGTCTTAAATGGTGACCTACTGAAACATCAGTAATTAGCTCTTGGACACACTCGATGCACTTTATAGACTGCCAAGCTAGTATTTAATGTACTGCTGCTGCTGGGATTTTAGGTTGGTGACTGTGCTGATGTTGCCAACACTCGACGCAAGAAAGAAAAATGATTACGTTTACTCACATTTGATGGGTATTTTAACTATAGCTGTAATTTTAACCATCCAAATAAGAACTGATCTCAGGCTATAGGCACAAACATAGCTATATTTCGCCAATCGATCTTGTCAATAACCATTGGGTTCAAATGTATGTTATCGCTTCAGAACAACAGATGATTATAGACAGAAAGCTCAAGCCATAGGACTTTCCTGGAGTATAACATTTGAAGGGAGGTACTTGCATGCCCCTACAAGATGCTTTAAATGACCACATTATTTTACACTTTTACCTTCGGGCCATACAATGAAGGAGTGCTTCTTTGCCAAAGTTTGCCGCACTCCTGATATATACGCCATTTAACCTCTGTCACTAGGGAAGTCTGCTTAGTCTTCACTTCTAATATCGATATATAGGGGGTAGTCAGAAAGACTGATCCATCGCTATATCTCAATACTAGAGTCCTATATTGAAATAACAATAGTGTACTTGAATAGGAAGACATGGATGTGCTGCACGATAGTATGGCGTACAGGTCCCCGGAGGCCCCGGAACATGGATTTTAATTTTGTGTTGTGGCCTTTATAAGAGATAGAGAGTAAAACCCAATTGCGAAGTTAAAGAGTAACATATGAGAAGTAGAAAGCCACTCACTGTGTCTCTGTAAGTGCTGTGGGACCGCTGCTAAGACTGAAGTAAGGAAACATATGTTCTAGTAGTACAGCCCATGCAAAAGTGTACTCGAAAGAGGCCCAGTGTGGATTCTTACCTAATTCTCCTGCAGACAATGGTGGATGACGTCCTTGATGATCTGTCCCTATTGTAGCAGAAGGAGGCCACTTCGAATATGCTTCAATCTTGGCAGTGGTTCCACAAGATTTAGAAAGGCGCGAAAACAGATTTATGCTTCTCACATGCTATTCTTCAACTTTGCAGTTGGGTTTTACTCTCTCCCTCTTACAGGGGCCACAGCACAAAATTAAAATCTATGCCCTATATAGATAGGCTATACTATCAGAACTTATGTTTCCTTAGGTCAGTCAAAGCTGCGGTCCCGCGGCACTTAACGTGAGTTACATGTAACGATTATCACTAAAAATAAATAAATAGAATTAAAAACCACTGGATCGGTTGAATTCATTCAGTGTAAAGATAGCCAACAGTGTTATTGCAGCTTATCACTCATCATTCATTTCATGCAAGCATGAAAATCATCGTTGGCTCGTAGGCTTATTGTTTGGTTGTCGTTCTCATTCACTAAGGCTGCTTTTAAACTAAACGATTTAACGTTCACACAAGTGAATGATGTCAGCGTTGTCACTTGTACAGCCTGTTTATACAGGCAGATAAATCGTTGGCTTGTTAAGTGAATGAGAGCGACTGAACAATCGGTATTTAATCCAAGGGATACGTGAACGAGCCAACGATGATTTTCATGCTTGCATGAAATGAATCATAAATGATAAGTGAACAAATTATCGTTCATCATTCGATCGTTGGCTGTGTTCACACTGAACAATTATCGTTCAAATTCGAACAATACAGCGATTTTTTGAATAATAATGTTTCCCTTGTAAATGCACCTTAAGAGAAACGTTGTAATCAGATTTCTGCTTGAAACATGCTGCTCTTCAACTTTGCTTTTGGGTTTTACTCTCCATCTCTTACAGGGGACATAAAACAAAATTGAAATTTATGTTCCGGGGCCCATAGTGGCCCATACACCATACTATTGAGTAGAGCATCTATGTCTTCCCATTCAAGTATGCTATTGTTATTTCAGGTTCTGTTGTATTATGACGCCACCGGAACATCACCAGAGGCAACCACTGACAACAACTCCGCTCCCTTGGCTGCACTGCCTTCAGCAGCTGTCAGGAGCATGGGGAATGGAGTAGCCATCAGTGGCCGCATCCCCCCCCCCATGCTCCAGGGCCACCGATGCAGACTGTTCATAGGCAGATGGAGCTCAGAATAGGGATGGGCAGGAGTTGCAGGCGTTAGCGCAGAAGGGAGGCCGTCGGCGGGAAGCGGGGGCCGTGGGATGGAGGGTTATGGTTAGGGGTCGTTTCACAGTTAGGTTTACATTATTAGTACCCCTAACCCTAACCCTCCATCCCATGGCAAAAGTTCTTCCATGCTGCTGTCGGCCCTCTGAGCTCTGCTGGGTCGCCACCCAATCGGAAGCTAGGGGTGTGCCAGGGATATTCCCCCATTTCAGCCCTGTCAAAGATCTAGCTTCCGGTGGTGTAAAAGTACCATTATTTCAATATAGAAAACTAGTACTGAGATATAGCGCTGGATCAATTTTTTTGACTACGCCCTATATAAATACTGTAAGGTAGCAATGGTAGACCAGATTTCCATCGCAACCAGAGGGATGTTCCCTATATAGACTCTCACAGCCTACTGTTAAAGGGCATGAGAACAACCTGAATAGAGGACTGGAGCCCCTTCTCTCTGCAAACCTTCTATAAGCTGGGATAAGTATTAATGACATTCGTCAATGTTGGAGAACAATTAGTGCACGCAATCAATCAATGCTTACCCAAACATTTCCCATCATTCTTCTAGGCACAGATCTTCCGTTATTCTCTATAAGATGGATTGTACCTCCAGAACTAGCAAGTGACCGCAGTCACCTAGGAGCTGTATGAAACATTTCAGTTCATACAAAAATGGCATTAAATAAAAGTAGTTGTGTGCTGAAAATCCAAGGCGGCAAACATAACAGCCTGTAGGGATTTCCAAAACACGGTACACAGATCACACATCAACCAGGAAACACATTTTTAACTATACCCACTGGCAATAGTATAACATTTCTAAAGTGAACGTTTATTTTACAAAGAGTACCTGACAGAGATTGATACAAGCAAATGAAAGTGCAATTAACAATATACGGCCAACATGCAGAAAACATCAGGTAGTTTATTAAGAAATAAATGCCATATATCTTAAAACAGCTTTTTACCCAGGGCTATTACTGTTTATAAATCACTTCCATGAGCAATAGGATGTGCGCAGACTACTATAAATGCTGAAACATTTCCTAGGTTTGTAATATTGTATTAAGAATAAACGGCACTTTAAAGCTTACCAGTTATTTCATTAAGTAGTGAAATAAATACAGGCGCTTATAGCTCTTATGCCTCCAATTTTTCACTAACCTAATTTGGGGCACATGCCTTACTTCTATTTATGAAAAGTGCCCCAGAGCTGCTGCCCTCGTCTAACCCATCCAGTCTTGTTCATTGTGTGTTGACCATGCCCGAGCAGTCTTCCAGTATTGTACTATTAGCACTTCCTTTCCCTGCGCTGGTTCCACCATGAGAGTGCTGCCCTGATCTGAGACTCCACATGGACTGCTTCATGAAATGGGTTACCATGAGCGAGCTGCTCACCATGGGCAATACCAGGTATCAGCTGGACTAGTGTAAAACTTGCCATCGTGGAGCAGTGAAAATGTTTTCTCTGAAGTCTCGAATAAAGTTTCACTATATGGAGGTCGGGTGGACAAATCGGGGTTTGGCCTATGTCCTGAGAATGCTATCTACCGGAATGCATAGTGCCTACTGTAAAATTTGGTGGAAAAGGAAGATGGTATGGGACGATTCATAAGGGTTTCGACATATTTCCTATGGTGGATAATGTTAATGCCACAGCATACAGAGATATTTTACACAACTGTATGCTTCCAACTTTGTGGGAAAGGTTTGTAGAAGGCCCTTTTGTAGTGTCAGACTGGGATGCCTAGGGCCTACCAGTGAAACACCCTATATATAGCTACAAAGAAATATTACCTGTTCATGTTTAGGATTCATGCGCACATATACATACATTGTACCCCCAAAATACAGCGAGGAAGATGTACTATGCTACTGAAAATGTGCCTTAGTTCTGGCTCAACATACACCAAAAAAACTGGTGTACATATCTTGCACCACATTTACTACGTGTTTAAGACACTTTTTACACCTCAATAGATTGTTTCTAGAAAAGGCGACAGAACGTAGCAAAACAGGACATACCTTAGAGATCAGGGGGTATGACTTAAAATGTGCCAAACTGCACTAAAATTTTGGCTCAAAATATTGGCATAAAATACTGTAAGCCAACCAAGTGGTGGCATAAAGAAAAGACTATAACCTGACTAGTAAGATGCACCAAATTGATCATACAACATAAGCTACTGTGATAAATCTTTTGCACATTCTGCTTGGTATAGTTTTAAGATGTTCAAGACAGTATTTATAGCTTTGCCCCGGTGTGTCCTGCCATCGGCAATCACATGGTCATTGTCACAGTGCCCATGCAATCACCATCCAGTAAGAATATGTCAAGGTACGCTAACTACCTAAGGCCCTAGATGCACTTTTGTACCAATGTGCGTGAAGCCTTATACTGAGTGCTTTCATACATTTTCAAATGCGAGATACTTAAAACCCTGTGAACCCCACCACCCTACTCCCTAACAACAGTCCCCAAAGAAATAACTAGATCAAACAATACAGCCACAGAATACATGGATTTTACTATTTAACCTAACATATCTCTCTTCTTTGTATCCATAAGATATGCCATACATGCCCAACTTCCAACTCACAGTCACCTTAAACACCACAGACATCAATGCAGAGGTGGTTGCACTTGCTTGTGGCAATATACATTGAAATGCCTGGCAGCACTTGACTCTTAAAGAAACTCTCATATGTTTCAATTGAGGGTTAACACACAAGAATGTCCGCCTCTCCATTGATGTATATGTAGAATGCTAGAAATTGGCGAACAGGGATCGGAGACATCCATTCTTCACACAGGTGAGGGTCACAGAGAGGGTATTTCTAGCATATCCTATGGTCAGGAATACTTTTTCAACCCCCTAACCACTTAGGCTTTCATGCATGCCCCATGCTGGGAAGAGCAGGCACTTGGTTGCCTAATGACAGCCGTGATCCTGCTCTAACAGCCAAAATCTTAGAAACTAGTGACACTAACTGCCTATCTAATCATTAGAAAATCATTGAGCGTTATTATTTAGTTAGGAATTGTTATTTAATATATCAAATTTATAAACCATTCTGCAAAACTTTTCTGTATACCTGTAATCTACATTAAATAAATTATCCTTATCTATTATTTTGTCACCACAAAGTTACAAAAATGAGTAAGAGAATAAAGACTGTACCGTACAGCAATGCATGTAGCTGGGGACCACCGGACCTGTCTGTCCCTTAAACTACACAGAGACATCTTGCCTTCATATTCAAGCACTATTATGTGTTCAGCACGAGTGTTTAGTATGACGTGAGGCCTCATAAATCATGCAGAAAGATGGCAGATTTAGGCTGGCTGATGTTGTCAAATGCACTCATTTACACAATCTATCATGTACATGGGATGTAGAACATAGCACAGCCATTTACATAGTAACCAACGAGCACTTACACTGTTAACAATGAATTCTAATTGCTTAAAGATGTTTTCTGGTGAACATGCAAGCCTTTGAAATCCTGGGAACTAGTATAGTATATTTACTCACAACTAGACACTTGAGAGAAAGAATCTGGCAGAGCCCCTAGTAGGCGAGCCTATTGTGGAAATTAATGGTGCACCAATGTATTCAATTAGGAAAAGGTGGCAGGATGGTTGAGTAAAAGGAGCTGCTGGCCTAGTGCGCTGGTGGACAAATGGTTAGGTTAGCGTTAGATAGTCAAAAAAGCTAGGACTCTGCTGCAACCTGTTGGAAAGAACCAACTCAGAAGAAGAATAGTCAGTGGTGTAAAATTCACACAAAGATGCTTCATTTAAAACCAGGTTACACGTTTCGAGGTTCCCAGACCTCTTCATCAGACTTTACTGTTCTAAGCTGCTATGATCCTTAACACTGGCCACTCATGGTCTGCTTTGCATCTGTCTCTGCATTACCGGACCAGGGATTTTGAATATGGAATTATTTGTTCACCCAGTTTCTGACGAAGAGGTCTGCAAACCTCCAAATGTATTACCTGCTGGTTTTAAATAATGCATCTTTATAAAATTACATCACTGACTATTCTTCTTCCGAGGTGATACTCATCAACAGGTTGTGTCATTGTCCTAGCTCTTTTGACTACCTTCCTTCACAACTAGACATGACACTATAACTAATCCAACTCATTTATGCCTTTTTATCAAAAGTTATCCTAATTTTACCAGGAGAAGACCAGTAAACATACCAACCAATATGCAGGTTTCATTTGTAAAAACCCTTTAATTTACAGTCTGCACCCAATTTTGTATCATACAGAGCCACAAGAATTTTCCCTGTGATGCCCGATACAGACCGTATTTACACAGCCAATGAACTGGTGTGAGTTCTATCCTCCCCAATACAGACAGGACTCACACGGCAAATGAGCTCATTCATTTGAATAGATTCTTTTACATGAGCGCTTTTTCAATCACGCCGACGATCCAAGATTAAAAATTGCTGCATTGGGCATGTGCTGTGCGGTGTGGGTGTCCATGTGTTGTGTTATGCAAGTTGTACTTGAGAATTTTGGGGATAACTTGCATTAGCCCGTGCAAGTACAGCCTCAGACAGTGGTATTTTCTTCAGTATTTTGCATCAGTATTTGTAAGTCAAAATTAGGACTATTTCCAAAACACATAAGGGTTACAAATCTTTCCATTATATGTTTTGTCTCTGTAGGCTCCACTCCTAGTTTTGGCTTACAAAAAGCAAAACCCTGACCAAAATCCTGCCATCTGCATGAGGCCTGACACATTTTCTACTGTTACAGAGTTGATTTTGTATGTTTTTCTGTCTCTCACTCTATATACATTATAATCTATGTTTATATAACGACATGCCTTGGAGAGCATCTCTATGCATTCGAGCAACCAAGATTCTTAACCAAATCCCGGGATTTATTATTATTAGTCATTTACATTATTATTTATAGAGATTCTTTGCGGATAAGGGTAAATACTCGGATACAAAATCAAGACACCCAAACTATCTAATTTATAAGCTCATAGAAACATTTTAAGAGATATGTTGCCAAGAAGCATGAGATATTTTCCAGAGCCAGCAGCTTTGCTATAGGAATAGTGTGACGAATAAGAGTTAAGAAGTCTTGTTGAAATGTGTCCAGCAGACGATGAAGCCATGCTAGACTCTGGTCAGCTGTTTCTCCGAGACCACCCTGACATTCCTGCAATCGTTGGGTTTCCTTGATGCGTGTGTGTATTTATTATGCTTCTGGTGCATTATTTATCCACACATATATAAGAATATTTGTACGTATGAATGTATATATGAATAGATATAGAGATGTATGTATTTCTATGTATGTTTGTGCTACGTTGGCTGTTTTTCTAATCACTAACACATCTACTATTGGCAACCTCAAGGTATTTATTATACAGTGCCTGGCAATGAAACCATCCAAACCCATTCCTAATGCTTTGATATCAAAAGAAAAACATGCTCTTGTGTAACACGCACTGTAGTTATCAGGATAACATCTCCTGCGTAGTATCAACATACAATCTGGGTGGTTGGAGTCTCCTCCAGTTTATCCATCCACATTCTAGGAGATAAAATGCTATTGGAAATAATGTTGCCTACATTTTAGACTTGGCATGATAAGAATATATCAATCCCAAGTCAAATAGTCAAAACACCGAGTCTTCATTTCTGTGCTTACATATACTTGAAGAAATAATGGCTTCTTATTTTACTGAAATTATTTGCTGCTATGGCAACTACGGATGACTACAATGTGTTTATATCCTTCAGGGTTATAATTGCTCTTTATATTTCTTACAATATGTATCTACAACAACAACTGAAAAGTATCTTAAAGGGACTCTCTGGATTTTTTTTTTTATTTAAAGGAGTTTTGTAAAAAAAGAAAAAAAATTCTATACTCATCCATTTCTTTCCCGTCAGTCTCCTTACCACATCTTCTCTTCACTGAGCTTCTGTAGTGCTCCAGGTCACTTTACCACACGCTGGCCGGCTTGTTATGAAGCTGGCATTCCTCACATTCCTTCCGGCCAGGTCAGTGAAGGTCACATCCCTGTGCTGTAGTGTTCACTGCCTAGGAAGGAATTCTAATCTACTTCAGAGAAAACGTGCATGAGCAGTCTCTGAAGTAGATCGCCCCTCTCCCTGCTGGCCTGTGAGCTGTGACATAATGTACATTGGCTGGCAGGAAGAAGACTGCCAGCCAATGTACGTAACCTCACAGGAACCTGAAGAATCAGCCAGCTGGAGGTGAGGTGACCCCCCTGGACTGCAGGAGACAGGAGAAGATTGGGGAGGTGAAGATCTGGTAAGTAGACTGATGGGGGAGGAATAGGTAAGTATAGAATTTTTTTTTTATGACAGAACCCCTTCAAGTTCTTAGACATGAGCATTGTATGTGTGCACATCCTGTAACACTTTGCAACATATTGAATATAATTCGATAACTGGTCACCAGGAGTAGAACAGGGAGATTAGGAAAGAGTTGGTTGTTGAAGAGTTGTTAAAAGGGAATATACCACTTATATATTTTTTTATTAATTAAAACCAGATAGAAAAACATATTATATATTTCTAATCTGTTTTCATTTTCGTATTGTATAATTTTTATTCTGTTGCTTATACATGACCATCTTACCTGAGCTGCACTTAACAGCATTTAGAATATATGCTTTACAGCAGCTTCATAGGCCATTCATACAATGAACAGGATAGGACACTAGAAATGATCTGTGACAGGTACAGAGGACATTTTGCAGGGAGGGGAGTAGATAGTCACATCTGATTACCTATTGTGAATGGTGGATCCTGTGTTATCTACATATAGGTGTTACCTCTCAGTGTAATCCTGCCTGTGATGTTAGTGAGATGACTGCTGCAAGGTTTTCTCTATAGAACAGGAAATGTCAGACTACTGTGCTCAGTGTGAAAAATACAGGACTTTCGGATTTTTTTTTAAAGTATAGAATGTGACCGAAATAACAAAAAAATTACCAAAACGTCTTAAAAAAAGATCAACACAAAAAATGTGATTTATATAATAGGTCATTTTCGGATGACCTTCCCTTTAAAGCTTGAGGGCCAAATTACAGAACGGACATACCATTGCATGAGCAGCTTTATTGTCATGACCAGGTTTAACAATTCCTCCTAATCATAAAATACAGACCTAAGTGCAGGTTTGGGGTAAGAAAAAATGTGTATACAAATTTAAATTAGAGTCATCATGCTACAAAAAGTCTGTGTGTGGCTGCAGCCTGAGGGTACGGCCGCATGGCGAGGAAATTCTGGTATGCATTTCTTTCTTTCAAATTTCAACACCGGCCCCATTGAAAGCAAAGAAAGAACTCCGCGATCTTCTATGACAGCAGCAGCAGGGGATTCCTTTATCCCAGTAGTGGCTGAAGGGATTTCCCCACCGTGTCTGAAGGCATTCCCTGAGGGGATGAAGGAATCCCCTGCCACGGCTGTCACAGAGGATTGTGGAGTTCTCCTATTGTTTTCAATGGGCAATATCGCAGCCAGATAGAACATGCCATGCGTGAAAACATTGCTCATGTGTATGAACCCATGCAAATGAATGGGTTCATATTTGCGCAAGGATTGTGCGTCTCGCAACCCACAAATCTTGCACGATTTGATCGTCCGTGTGAAACCAGTCTAAATGTTGCAGGTTTTCTGCACACAATTCTGCAACCGATGATCTGCAGCATTTACGCCCCTTGTGAACATTCCCTATGGGTAGTTTTTTATACAAATGTTAGCAGGTGCCACTAACGCACGCAATTTAGAGTAATCGCCAGGCTGAAGTCTCCCTAAATGTCAAAGTGGAATAAAGTGTTAAATACTCAATAGAATGCCCGCCCATCAGCCCTGGTAGATAGACTTTGCTCAGACTTTTGCGGTACGACCGCTCCCATTTCAACTGTTGAATGGCAAACACACATCAGCTTCCGCAATAACTGTTGCCTATCGTGCATGTAAATTACAGGTTACAGATTACAGATTTTACCCTGTGTAATTTCCCTTAATGTTTTTGTCAGCAGATGCATAAAAGCCTCATTAAAATTGTCCATGTACAAGTCATCCGTTCTTTTTCTACGTATTACCAGCCGTTGCTACATATTTTTTATAAAGAAGTTCACGCACATAATATGCTGACTAGCATAAACTTCTATTTTTCTACACATATTGCATCTAAACAGAGGTCTCCATGTAAATATATGCTGACATGTATTTGCATATGTACTAATTTTAAACATATTGGTCTTCATTTTGGAGCTTGTTGTCAACATTCTATAAAGACAGAAACTTGGAGAAAGCAAAGAAAGTGAAAATTAATGTATAGCACATTTCATTTTTGTGGTTTCATACATGTGGTCCCCTCGGAGTGAGCATAAACACATCAACACATATGCAATAGTTATCCCTCGGTGGAACAAATGAATATATTAGTTTAAATTAACCCCGCATTTTCGGACACTTTCTCAGCAGATAGATTTATTTTTCGTAGCTGCAAAATCTAAAAAACAGGGACGCCTTTACCGAATGCACATAAAACCGCAATGCAAGAAACACAGCAGCTGGGTACTTTTCCAATAAGTTTTTTTAAATAATAGAATACAGGACAAAAACACCAAAAAATGATATACCTGGAGAATACTTTGATCCTGGCGGATAAAAAAGAACACTACTGGGGTTCAAAGAACATATAAAAAACATTTCGGTAAATAGGAAATGATACGATCTATTTCCAGAGAACATGGCCACTTCATTTCTACAAAAACAAGCCCAAAAAGCTGCAAAATGTTCGCAGCAGTACTATGTGATCAAGTGGCGAATTCAGGGAGCACCATAGTTCAGGATAACAGTAATATTTTGGGTTATGACTAGAACTTTCTGATCAGCCTTACAAAGCGCCATAACACAAGGTAACAGCAACACTTCGGGTTACGGCTGTAAGCCCTTTGTCAAGCTGATGTGATGCACTGAGTAGCTTCTCGGCATTGTCACAAGGTCATAAAGTCACACAATGCCAAGAGGCATTGAAAGCAAAGGGAGTGCTGCTTTCTATTAAAGCTCCAGCTCATCTTTACGGCCAGGACTGAACATCCAGGTTTGAGTAGCCGGAAGTGTAATAGGATTTCAATGGGAATGAAGCTGGCTATTACACTAGCAATGGCAACATCCGGCCCACTGCACTGACAGCAGGCTGAACGGTCAACTCATTGGTGGGAATCCCAAGCAGCGGGCCACCGTCAATCATCCAGAGGATAGGTCATCAATAGTCATCAAAAGTCCCAGAATACCCCCTTAAAAATGGAATGCTGCCTTTCAATGGAAGAATCTGTATAATCCAACCAGGTGGTGCGAAAGGTTCTTTAGGACATGCACAATCTATATACCACAAAACAATAAAGCAAGAAATATTATAAACCAATATTATTTTTGCAGTATGCAGTCTGGTTTTACATGTAATGGGAACCCAGGGTGTCAGTGCCAGTGCCAGTATGGTTCACTTTTGAAGCGAATGGCTATCTGTCAAGATGAATCGAATGTGGCAGCATTAATGGGTTGTATGGTGAACTACATGTATTGTTGAGCCTGGCTCCCTTTGTATGCCTTATCTATGTGCAAGTATAATACTAAGCAACCCCTCCCCTCAATATACGGTAGTTGTTGATATACTGGTTGTTCATCAGTATATTGCACCAGTGCAATGCTCCTCCGTATAGCAATTTGTCTGTCTGCATGCTGAAGAATATGGTGCTTGTATCTGCCCTTGTACTTTGTATCAGTATACTAGTAAGTATTCTGCAATTTTTTTTCAATTGATGTATCCATTTCCTGTGGTTTATATATCACTAGCATATGCCTATACTTCCTGATTAGTGGTGGCCAACTGCTGGGACCTTATGACGATTGCAGAGATTTCCTCTACACCACTGCATTTGCATCCCCCCATGGGGAATCAAGATGCAAATGCACTTGACCTCTTCAGATCATAAGGTAATAGCATACTGTAACTGAGTGATATGTCAAAACATTAGGGAAAATAAAATGGGTAAACAAAATTATGGATCTCATGACAAGACTTTCGCCCAATGCAGAAAACCAGATTCAGCCTTCAGTTTTAAAATGAAAGTAGGTAGAAGTGCCCGTAAGTTCAGAAAACAAGCTAGTGGAGCCTCTGAATGGATCACCTGAAGGAGCAGAAAGATTAAGGCATTCAGGCCTTTCAACTGCCCAAAGTTAGTTAGATGTTGCCTTGCAAGTGCAGCACTGCAAGCATACTTTTATTAGGGAGCCTTAGGACATCCCCAAACAGAAAACTGCCCGAGAGGTGAAAATGTGTGGCAAGTGATATAATAGATATGACAATGAAACTGGTGAATGGCGCAACCATCTGATTGATTTGTGATAGAAAAAAATCACAAAGGATTAATTCCTCCTCTTCTGTTTTTAATTAATGTAAAGGACTAGTGATAAACACGTTTCGAGGTTCGCCATGGTTAGCACAGATATTAGGACCTAACACTTTAGAACATTCGCCTTTTGAGTGAGATTTTCAGAAAATATGGGATAAATCGTTGATAAGATATGGGCTTTCCAGTGACAGGGAACCTTAGACTCCCTAAAGTCCCATTTACACCAGCCGATGATCGCGAAAAGATCGCTCAAACGACAGTTTGAGTGACAGCTTTGAGCGATCATTTTGCATAAACTATTAAGTAGCTACTCAGCTACTTAAAGGGGTTGTCCCGCGAAAGCAAGTGGGGTTATACACTTCTGTATGGCCATATTAATGCACTTTGTAATGTACATTGTGCATTAATTATGAGCCATACAGAAGTTATCAGAAATTATTCACTTACCTGTTCCGTTGCTAGCGTCCTCGTCTCCATGGTGCCGTCTAATTTTCAGCGTCTAATCGCCGGATTAGACGCGCTTGCGCAGTCCGGTCTTCTTCTTTTCTCAATGGGGCCGCTCGTGCCGGAGAGCGGCTCCGTGTAGCTCCGCCCCGTCACATGCCAATTCCAGCCAATCAGGAGGCTGGAATCGGCAATGGACCGCACAGAAGCCCTGCGGTCCACCGAGGGAGAAGATCCCGGCGGCCATCTTCACCGGGTAAGTAAGAAGTCACCGGAGCGCGGGGAGTCAGGTAAGCGCTGTGCGTTTTTTTTTTAAAGTCCCTGCATCGGGTTTGTCTTGTGCCGAACGGGGGGGCTGTTGAAAAAAAACAAAAACGTTTCGGCGCGGGACAACCCCTTTAAGAGCAATTATGTATGCAAATGAAGCCTTCCAGAATGCAGTCAATAGCCCGAGGCTATTATCTGCGTTCAGATCCTTTGTTCTCCAGCGGGAAACAATGCTTTCAGCACTTCCCGTGGAGAACTGCTGATAAGGCTGACAGACGATTTTTAGGTTGGACTGAATTTAACGATCAGCTAGCAGTGCCAGAAAAGTGCACGCTGGGCGGACATTTAGAGGCAACGATTATCACTAAAACTATTGCCTTTTAGCGATTTTTTAGCAATCATCGGCTGGTGTAAATGGGCCTTTATTCTGTATCCCAGATTTTCCTCCAGCTTCCTGGGTTGGTTAAAAATAGAAGATATTAGAGTGTACCAGATTCTAAGAGATGATGGGGTCCCATCATACGAGGGACTAAGGATGGCACAGCAATGAAAAATCACTATCATGGTTCTCATACATGCAATTAGTGCATTTCCTGAAATCTAATTACACAAATTTCAAGACTTACACCATTTGAAACACTATTTACTAAGGGTTCGCCCTCACCTAGATGCCCGTTGAAAATTTACCAAGAATTTATGGGGAATATCTTTTAATTAGGAACCCACCTTTATGAAGAAGTGGGAACATGACCTAGGATGTTCAAATGTACCCGAGGAATGGGAGAGGGCCTTCTTACTGACCCACAAACTATCCATGGCCCATAGAGCACAAGAAAAGAATTATAAAATAATGACAAAATGGTATAGGTGTCCAGCTACGTTGCATCACATCTTCCCCGCGGATTATGCTACCTGGTTCAGTGTCTGCTGCCAAAAAAGACCTGATGCATTTCTTTCTAACAGCCGTACGCTCAGTTATACCTAGATATTGGAAAAAGATCCCAACAACAGTGGAGTGGATACAGGAGGTTAATGAGCTGATGGCTATGGAAGAGTTGGTGGTGGAGGAGAGGGATGGTCAGGAGAATTTATAGGCATTTGGAGTCCCTGGATGCATTTCCAGAAATCTCTGGAATGTGAAAGATTGATTGGAACCCCGCAGACTGCAGTCTAGGATCAGTTTTTCTTTCAACAGGTCAATAGAGAATTGGCAACTCTTCATGGGGATAAGCACATATTGTCTCTTCGATATATCGATGAACTACGTACTCTCCCAATTATGGTAGCCGTACTAAAAGCTATGATTATCAGCAAAGCTCAGAAATAGGGCTCAGATAAGTGCAACTTTTGGTTCGTTTGATAGACAGTGATATTGATTGCGGGTTATTAGCATAATCAGGAATTTATCACTGTCGTTACTAACTTAATTACCTGATTGTGTTCAGTTGTAATAAGTGGTTTGTTTAAAAAGATTGATATTTGTAATGACGATGATTAAAAATGTTTATCTTCGGTTTTGTAAAAACCAGAATGTTTCAATACAAATTGATTCAGCAAAAAAGAAGAGTGGGAATTAATCCCTTGTGATTCCTTCTATCACAAATCATTCGGATGATTGCGTAGATCTCGAGTCACTGTTTTGTTTCACTGCCAGTCTTCTAAATGCTGGCCTCCAGCAGAGAGGCCAACTGGATGGGCAGCACCTCCGTATGATATTTCCTGAATCCATAGGCACTATATAGGCCGCAGGATAGCCCTACCACATTTTTTTCCTATCTTCTCATTATAGATATAACACACATGCCTGCATGCCTACACTAAATAGGCTGTGAGTATGCCCTATTATATTTTCTTTATTAGTGATTTTCTCTGCTTTTTCACATAAGCTTGTAAACTTGTATGTTAAACATCTTCCAACATATGAGCATAATATATACAGTAAATCTAAGTGGAAATAGACAAAAAGACAAAGCAAAGTCGTTCACCCTTTACTAACTTCCCATTCAAGCCCCTAAGGTCAATTCTCCAAAGTTTGTTTTAAGGCTATGTGCAGGGACTATATAACCCCTTCCTGAACAGGGTCTCCACTTAATAGCAGAACATTTTCCTGTCAGTTCTCCAAGAAACACAAACATAAAATTAAGTAACATGAAGCAGTGTAAAAAGCACAAATTTAGAAAATGGCTTGTGAAACAGATCCAATGTAAAATACCATTACTATTATTAAGATAAGGTACGACTCAGATGGAAACCTAATCATGTGAGAATGAATTCCACGTTGCATTGGTGAATTGTACTATTTATTTTCAATTCAAAACTAATTTTAAATGTCTTTTAGAGTAATGTTTAACATAATAAGAGCCGGGATGACGGTCCTCCTTGTTTTCTGCTCCCTATGCACTAAGGCCAGGTAAGGCATTCGCTAAATAGAAATGATGGATTTATGGATATAATGTATATTGCTGAAATGAGATAAAAAAATCAAACAAGACATAAAGCAGCGACCCTTCAACATTTACTGAATCTATAAAAGTCCTTGTCTTCTGGCATTAGATCAAACCCTCGGAGTTATTACTGTACATAGATAACTGGAGCATTCCTGTCTTGTATACAATGGGATCCTTCCTATTTCTATGTATGTGTAGACAATAAAAATTCCTTATTGCTAATGCACAAAGGGTTCGACATCAGGCACAAACAATTGTTTTATCGGTAAATGTAGCCTATCCAACATTTACTCTACATTTGGTGCTACAATTAAACTTTTCTTACAAATAGTGCCTATATGTAATAATTGTTTCAATCATAATGGCCACTAAATGCTCTGAACCATTTTCTACACCATAAATCATTCATTATTAGCCAGTCTTCCTAATCCCTTAAGTGTATGTTCTCATGTCAACATTAAATCTGCCGTATTTTTTGTGGCATAAATCCGAGTCTTAGATTTCTGCCACGGATGTGAAGGTCAATAGCAAACATGGCTTGGAAGTGGCTAGACAAAAGGAGGTGGCTTCCATTTGTCACCCATTGCCCACCACTAGGGCTCCAACAGATTGCTATGAAATTTAGGATCTTAACAATTTTACGTACACCTTTTACATCTACAAAGGGGTTTTCCCAAGATCACATTGGCTGCTTAATGTGTTCTACTGTATACCTAAAGTCATTAATCATTGCATATACACTTTTTTTTAAATGCACCAGTCCTGACTTCTCACCCCCTAAACATTCCATTCCCACTCACTGTTTCCCTTTGGTTTCTCCTGGAGACATCCTGTAGTAGTTCTTCCCTCTAGCCTGCTCAGACTGCCTTCACTTCCATCTAATTGCTCCAAGCTGAGCTCCAATACCAGACACAGCCCACGAACAAAGGTGGCGCTGTGTTTGGAAGAAAACAGCCAAGTTTTTCTAACCATAGACAACCTCTTTATTAGGATAATGCTGACAGTAAAATACATTGTAATATAGAAATATTGCAGTGTATTATAGAAAAAACAATCAGGACATGGTGAAGTCCTGCACCATAAATCATTCATTATTAGCCAGTCTTCCTAATCCCTTAAGTGTATGTTCTCATGTCAACATTAAATCTGCCGAATTTTTTGTGGCATAAATCCGAGTCTTAGATTTCTGCCACGGATGTGAAGGTCAATAGCAAACATACAAAAGGAGGTGGCTTCCATTTGTCACCCCATTGTCCACCACTGGGGCTCCAACAGATTGCTATGAAATTTAGGATATTAACAATGATCTGCAATTTTAAGTACACCTTTTACATCTACAAAGGGGTTTTCCCAAGATCATATTGGCTGCTTAATGTGTTCTACTGTATACCTAAAGTCATTAATCATTGCATATACACTTTTTTTAAATGCACCAGTCCTGACTTCTCACCCCCTAAACATTCCATTCCCACTCACTGTTTCCCTTTGGTTTCTCCTGGAGACGTCCTGCAGTAGTTCTTCCCTCTAGCCTGCTCAGACTGCCTTCACTTTCATGCAATTGCTCCGGGCTGAGCTCCAATACCAGACACAGCCCACGAAAAAAGGTGGCACTGTGTTTGGAAGAAAACAGCCAAGTTTTTCTAACCATGGACAGCCTCTTTATTAGGTTTAATGCTGACTGTAAAATACATTGTAATATGGAAATATTGCAGTGTATTATAGAAATAACAATCAGGACATGGTGAAGTCCTGTTACAGGACTAAATAAAAGGACAAAAAGCTTAATAAAATATTAAAATATATTTTTAAAAAATTAAAGATCATACCACTGTTTTCTCACGAATTATGCCAAAAAATCTTAAGAGTAAAAAAGTTACTATATCCATTGTATCTGTAAAAATGCAAACTATTAAACTATCATAGAATGCATTCCACACAAACATAAAACACAATGGCAGTATTTCTGTTTTTTGATCACCATCTAGCCCCCCCCAAAAATGGAGTAAAACATAAGTACCTGAAATTGGTACCAGCTTGCTATATAAAACTAAGCTCTCACCAGCTCCATTTGTGAAAAAATAAAAAAGTTATGGCTCTCAGAATAAGGGCAACTAAAAGTATATTTTGTAAAAGTAGTAAAACGCAAAATATATATATAAATTTGGCACAAAATAAATGTACAGACTGGCAGAGTAAAGATAGCATGCTATAAACAGCTGTCTACGCATGGCATTCTGACTTGGTTTCCTATTCCCAATCATTGCTTTACAGACCTGTTAAAAAGTTGTACATTGATTTGCAGGAATGCTGCCATCCAATAGGTGGTGCTGCAGAGGTATTGTTCCATCTTCCTTATTTGCATTTTTTAATATTGTACAGTGAAGGTTGTAAAAAAAACAACTAAAAATCCCCCCAAATTGCACAAAGTTCTTCCGTTCCATCCATTTTTTTATGTTTGGCAAAACAATATGTGGCATGTTAAATTGTATGAGAAAACAAGCCCTCATACAGCAATGTTGACTTAAACATTTTTTAAAAAGTCATGGCTCTTGATAGGCGGGGATAAAAAAATTAATAAATCAATACCAAAAATATCTGCAACGGGAATGGGCTGATATAAGCTATTTTCATTTCCGGTGATTTCTTGTCAAGATTTTGCCTTGCAGACTCCATGGTGTATTTATCTGAGCAGGGTTATGGCACATACATACAGCTGGGGTCTGAGCAACGCACCTCTGCTAACCTCAGCTGTCCGCATAGAGATAAGCTCTCGCTCCGTTAACAGCTGGATTTCATTTCTAGCTGTTGGTTTGAGGTTCAGACTACACCTATGTGCAGAGGAGCTGCTCTACTAAGTAAGAACTGGAATACTTTTATAGAAGTATTCAAAGCAAGGAAGTTACTATTACTTTCTATAAGTCACCTCTACTTTGTAAGTTAGGAGAGAATTATAAGGCCGAATGTCCCCGGATGGATTATCACTGCGGAAATCGCGGTCACACACCCGCCGTGAATTCCGCAGCAATGTCCGTTCATAGGCAGAAAAACACACAGACAGCTTCCACTGCAGTCAATGCGATACTTACGCAGTGAGCACAGCGGAAGTACTGCAAGAATCCGCGTCTTGCTCAGTGCCGCTGCGTCATGCCCTGCACTACACATGCGGACGAAATATTCGTGGTGGATTCAGAGGGTCTCTGGGGGTGCTGGGTCAGAATCCGACCTGGCTGTGGGCAGGAGGCCTTATGCACAGGGATGAATAAATGATAACTGGAGTTGCTAAAAAATACTGTGTAAGGCCCCCTGCATACAGGCGGAAATTCCTCGGCAGATGGACGCAATTTATCCGCTTGAAAATACACGCAAAAAACAAATTGCGGCATGTCCTATTTCTGGGCAGGTCTCGCAGAGGCCCACACAGAAATGTTACTCCTGGTGCCCCGACTCCGCTCTGCGCCGATTGGGCGGCAGCCAGCACATCACAGAGCCGCAGCCGCGGGAGAAGGTGAGAGCCGCACTGGTCCCTGCAGAGGCGCAGGTCGGGTCCCGCTGTGAGAATTCTCGCAGCAGGATCCGACCTGGCCGTCTGCACGTGGTATAACAATTGCATTTGTACTTTTTTTTCGTTTGATTGAAGGACACCCAGGTGAGCTGACTTCCTGCAAACACTCCGCTGTAGGACAGCATTTGACAGCTGCAGCAAAACTCGTGGCCAGGAATAATAGAAAGTGGCAGCAGCAGTGAGCAGCAACCAGATAGGAGTGTATGAAGAATGTGACATACCTGAGACCATACGGTTGTAGTAAAGTATGCATTAGGGTGCCTTCACACAGAGAACAGAACCCATTGACATCAGGGAGTTCATAAACATTTCCTGTTTCTGCGCGTGCATTTCTTTCGCATGCAAAAAAATCGGACCTGCTCTATTTTCCTGTGCTATTGCACAGCAAAGGTCCCCTCAGAAGTCTATGGGTGGTGTGTAAATGCACGCTTAAACAGCAAATCCACAATGAAGAGAACACATCTGGACCTCATTAGGCTAAATAGCCTTTCAAATCAGGGTGGAGGTGTGTTGCACGATCATAAACCTTGTCATAGCGCAAATACGTTGTGCTGAAGTGTGCTTATTTGAGGGAGCCCTTAATATCACTTCTATTTCCCTACAGCTTTTTCTTAAGGGCTCCATCACATGGGCACATGTGTTTTTGCACGCGCCTTAGCGCAACGTTTTGTGCCACCAAAGAAGCCTTTTTGCTTGCGTACTGTTTTTGTACTGTACTTTTCATGCGTCCAAGTGATGTGCAACTGCGCACGCAAAAAAAACATGCAACCCCCGATCCATCCCTGATATGACTAATTAGCCTAATGAGTTCCAGATGTGCTGGGTTTTCTTCACACGCACAAAATGTGTGCATAAAATACGAAAATGTGCACAAATCCATTGAAATGGGTTAAATCCATTGCGTATTGTGCACACAAACACAAGTGCAAATACGCCCATTTGAAGGGGGATTTTAGGGGTCTTCGTATACAAGGTGGAGTACATATGGAGTAGACTACTCCGTCTCCAAGACAGGTAACAGATTCTACTGCAGAAACATGCAAGGGAACTCCCAAGGATATGTTCACACAGGGCGGATTTGTCGCTGATTTTGTGCAGATTTTCAGGGCAGAAAATCTGCTGCATTTCTGTATGTAAAATGTGCTTTTATTACGGATTTAGTAGCAGATTATCTCATTTTCGCATTGAAAATCCACAAATCCGCGTCTACTGTTGCGCCTTAGGAGATTTATGCTTCTCAATTGAAATCTATTGGCTGGAATCTGCAGCCAATCCGGTGTTATAATTGACATGCTACAAATTTAAATTCTGCACTGACCATCAATTTCCGCAGCGGATTTTTAACGCAGTATGTGGACAAGATTTTGCTGCCACTAGAAATGCTGTGGCAGATCCTCCCCGTGTGAACACGCCCTTATATTGAAGGGGTGAAATCTGCGACAGATCTGCACTACAATCCGCAGCAATGTCTTCACACATCACATAAATGCTGTGGGCTTTCCGCAATGGCAAAGCAGCAGCAGATCCACAGTGGCCAAATCTGCAACAAAGGCCGCCTGCGCACGAACAGCAGGTGTCCGCCCTGCGGATGCGAAGCAAATAGCGTCATAGCATGCTATGGGAAATCGATTCTTCCTGCACCCTCACGGAAATTATTGCAGTTTTCGCGAGCAGAGGAAAAATCGCATCATGCTCATGAAAACAATGGGAAACACTCTGCGATCCTCCGCCGTGACCGTCCGCTGTGTCGGAGGATCGCTACTTCCCCTGAAGTGATTTGAGATGTATTTCCCTCGCATTACATCAAAAACTGCCACCCTAAGCACCCTGAAGAATGCTGCCATGGTTGGCTGAAAATAGAAGTATATGGTATGAAATGCTGAATTCTACCAATCATTTGCCACTTTGCACATGACACTGTATACTGTATATACATAATAATATATAGACTATGTTGGCGCTAAAGTTTTTTAAAAATATTTTGAAGATTGGTATGATTATTCTAATGAGATAATACGGATGGTTATGGGAAGAGGAGGCACAGATGTTACCACTCAGGATTATCAGAAGAAATCTTCACATGCTTAAGAAAGGCAATGGAAGAGCAAAACGCGGGAGCTAGACTGATGTCAGGGGATGAAAGTGGAATCCGGAAATATGAGCCGACAGAGAAAGTATAGGATTAAGATGCTAAAGAACAGGAAATGTAAAGTAGAGATGACACAAGATAAATGAGCCGATAGGTTACGGAAACAAGAGATGGAACTTTTTACAACGTTGCAAGAGGTTATTTGCTGCAGAGATGAAGGATATTTATCCAATAACTGAGAAATGGCGTTCCTTACATGACTTATATATGTGGCTAATCCGTTCACTAAATGATGCCTTTCACGCCTTCTCTATGCTTGTTTGGTGAATGCAACGGAAGAGAACAGATTTACTAATTTCATCTAATATTTAGTGTAAATTTAGACCAGATAGTCTGAAGATGCGCATCTTGCTAGACATACAGTTATTTCTGTCCACCTTTACAAAACCTATTGGTTAGATTACTTAGCACCACATTTGGCGCACGCTCTCACATAGCCATGCCCCTTTTCTGATCAGCCACATCCTATTTTTATAGCGAGGCACAAATACTGTCTAAGGCCTCCTGTCCACAGGCGATATGTCGTTGCGTTATCTGCAGCGATAATCCGACCGCGGATAACGCAGTGCATGCTTTCCATAGACTTAACTATGGAAAGCACAGCCCGATGTCCACAAGTGGAGAATCATAGTGATTCTCCACTCGCGAGATTGAAATTGCAGCATGCTGTGATTTGCCGCGATTCTGCGCAGTGAGCCTATCATCGTGGAGATCTGTCAGTTCTCCCGCCTGCTCCCCCACGGCGGAATATTGCTAGCGATATTCTATCACAGCTGTGGACAGGGGGCCCTAATCACTAAATGAGGTGCATTGCATGTACAAAAGATTACTGATGCAAGTGTGTCATAAATCCAGCACTGTTAGTTCAGTAAATCTTCCCCAAATCTAACAAGACTCAAAATCTGTTAAAAAAACAAAAAAACAAAAACAGTAGAGAGCAGCAAGAAAAAAGCATTTTTTTTACCCTGGAGGAGCTATCCATACATTCTATAGACATAGGTTTCCATCACAATTACAGCTGATTACTAGGGTTCCAGTACTGGCCAAAAGAGTTTGTTCCCCATTTTAATAGATTATTTGGATTATGTTTTACTCCCTAGTGAATCCTATCACGTTGTACAGTTATGTATGGATACAGACAAAACTTCACTATAACTACACATAAGCCACCGACTACTGTGTATGACGTGCTGAAAATAAAACCAGGTACACAAATGTCACATGTAATGTCCATATAATGCACAACCCACCCAGCCGCAACCACACTCCCACCCCATACAGCCTGTGCCAGATCTGCTTTCCATCAACTGACGCATAGAAAGCAAAGAATATATCCGGGCCTCTCAATGAGTTGCAAAATTCAGCCATTACCTGAGAAATTGTACGGCTGGGTTCACACAGGACTGAACTGCTACGGAATTTCCGTGCCGGATCCTCCACACAGAGATTCCACATGCCTTTTTTAAATCTGAGACTAAGTAGCAAAGTGGACGAGATTTGCAAAAATCTCACTCACATGCTGCCAACAGTCCACAAGATTTCCGTTCTGTGTGAACCCAGCATTAGGACTTATTCACACGAGCGTATATCAGCCGCCGGTTTAACGGCTGGCCGATATACACTACCATCTGATGCACTGGATTCCAATGCATCAGATCACACAGGTGTATTCCCGCGGGGTAAAAGTGCCCGGCTGGCTAATATAGCGCCTGGCGCTTTTATGCCAGGCAGGAAAGATAGCCCTGGAACTATCTTCCCATCTGGAATACGTTGGCTGCTGCATAGACTCCTATGGGAACCTATGGCAGCAGCCGGAGAAGGGAGGTAGAAGGGAGTTTAGCAGCGTGACTGCTAAACTCCGTCCTCCTCCTCTCCTCCCCTTTGGCTGTTTGCAATGGGAGGGGGTGGGACGGATGGCAAAGCTAAGCTCTGCCCCATCCCGCCCCCTTCCATTGCAAACAGCCGGAGGAGAGGAAAGAGAAGCAAGTCGGCGAGGTAAGGCATTGCGTCCTCGGCCTATATGCGCCGGGCTCAGGCCGTCTGAACGGGCGCACAAACGTTAGATTTGTACGGTGCCGTAAAAACGCCTACGGATGTGTAAATAAGCCCTTAAAGTAATTAAATAATTGTCTAGATAGGATACCTTTCAATGGGTAACAAAAAAGAAATGATGTTCAGCAGCAAGCTTTCAAGACTAATTAGGTTTCTACATCGATTCAAAACACTACTAAAAGTTACTCAAGAGGCCAGTAACTTTTATAGTGAAGAAATCCACCCAGAATAATGAACGTGTCGCTGATTTTAAAATCCACATGATGTTCATTGTCATTTTTAAATAAAAAAAACCTTCACCGCTCGCACATCCACATCAGAAATCTGAGTTTCAGTCTTGAATTTCTGTTAAAAAAATTCCAGGTGGGAGAACATAACAGGTACTTGCATCGGATACAAGCTCTAATGTATCCACACCATAGCGGAGTGCTCTCGGTCCTCAGAATAAATGAGCATGGCTTTTACAAATGTCTAGTTCCTTTTCTAACAATACCTCAAAGCCTGAACAGAACCTCACCCCTTTGATGCTATAATTCAGCCATGTTAATTATGTTTAAGATAGAAACCTAGAATTTCATGCTCAATAACAAGCACTTAGCCCACCTAGTCAGGTCAGGGCTTCCAGCTAAAGGCTCCGTTATAATATAAGAATTCTCTTCACATCAACTCAAAACATTTCCTAATTCCCTGGTGGAATTAACCTTTGCCACATTGGTTGATTTAATCTTTACATCAATATCTGTATAGGCTGGACACCACCATGCTTATTGCCATGTGAAAACAAATATTTGCAGTGTTAAATACACAGGGTCCATTCTGGACAAGCAATTTGTCACTTAAAAACTCGTGGCTTGTAATAAAATAACAGTAAGCGGGCAATTACTTTTTCCCAGCGCCATAAATCAAATGCTGTTCAGCCTGCTTACAATGCCAGACAAAAAGCTTCAAATCCATGAAGTATAAAGGACAAACATTTATATAACAATACTAAATGTCATGAACTAATAAGAGGATGTAGTATACACATTGCATGTTTTTAGAGTACATACAAAGTTTCACACCGAAGTATCCAATGCACTGGTATTATATATCAAGGCTCCAGACGTAAATAAACAAATAAATAACAAATGACCTTACCTAGGCGCCATCGGCTCCTATACTGAAACGTTTAGGAGCCAAATAAAATGTTTAGCTGCCAAATAAAAAATACATATATATATCTACGTACATAAACTTTATATAGTTATGGATGGATATGTCATTGGAATAAGTTACTGTGTGCAGTTCCCATTCTGCATCTCCGCCTGCAGTATAATTTTATTCTGTCTCTCCCACCCACACAGTTGAAAAAGGCTGCTATTACATGACAGCGTTCCTATACTGTACTGCTAAATGCAGGTGGAAACATGCTGATTGTAAGCGGCACTTGTGCTCATCATGCTGACTGAATAGACTGGTATAGGTGCCTGCTGCAATCAGCGGTTCTCAGCCTGTTTTGAAGGGGAGAAATAGTGGTTGTAATAGCAGTTTAATGCTATGTTCACATAGGCAGAATTTGCTGTGGACTCGCTGTGCTGCAGATTAGTTGCAAACGCTGTGAACTATATTAAAATCCACATCATTTGGTGAGGAGTTTGATATGGATTTTGGTAAGGATTTCGCCCCCTCATTTGTAGAGGCGGAATCCTCACCCCAAATCCATTGCGGTATTATAATGCTATTTAAACCCCCCTTCTGTGTCCAGAACAGTATACTACTACTCAGATCCCCCCATCCTGAACATTATACTACTCAGATTCCCCTTCCCCCTCACAGAGTATACTGCTACTCAGACCCCACCTCCACAATATAATACTACTCAACGGTATAAAGCCTTTGGTCTATATATAAGCAGCACAGACATGCTAATCGGGCTCCCCTTTCCCATAACTCTAGTGGACGTTCAGCTCCCGACCACATAAATAGCGGGCATTGGACTCCCTCCAACCCCTCATAATATTACTGGATGAGGACATAACTTCAGTAGGCTCCCACTCTTCCCATCGATCACACTGAGAGCAGGGCAAGATGGCTCATAGTTTTTGTGTGGCGCAAGTAATTCCTTGTACTCCTTGCAGGCAGAGGCAGCGTGTGCCTCAGGTGGTAGGTGTTGCTAGATACAGAAGTTAATCTCCCTCTACAGAAGAGCGCAACGTGGTGATGGGACTAGTCGCATATGAAAAATCTTGATGCCATATGTAAAATTGTAGGCACACAGGTGACCATCTGCAGCCCTGTATATATCGCAGTATTTCTATCTTTTTCTTAACAAATATGTGCGTTTTCAACACTGAACCAAATTAATAGAATAATCTGTTACATATTGAATAAGAATTATATCACGCAGGAAGGTCTAGCCATGACCACTATCTTACCAAAAAGACCCAACCTTATACTATGGGTGCATACAAAATCAGCGGTGGAGCAGATACCAACAAATCAGAATACATATTGTTTGACTACTGAGTTTGACCATACGCCAACAGATAAGCTTACAATCACTACTAAGACTATTTTCAGAATGCTAGGATCTCGCTCATAACCTGAAGGTTGCAAGCTCAATCCCTGCGTGGTTCAGGTAGCTGGCTCAAAATCAACTCAGCCTTCCATCCTTCCGATATCAGTAAAATGAGTACCCAGCTTGGGGGGGGGGGGGGGTTATAAATAAATTACTTGAAAGCGCTGCTGAATAGATTAGCAGTATACAAATAACAAGATTTAGAACCCTTTAAAAAACATCAAACTCCAGGTAACACTGAATATCCTGTTTTGGGGCACTCATCTCAACTCCATCTCCTACAGGTAAACCAGTAGTATATTCTGAATTAGCTCCTACGGATCAGAATATGACAGCGTGTGGTAATGCTACTTAGTGTGGGGCTTTTGGTTCCTTTCCTCCTTACCGTGTCATCTTATATAATGATACTTGAAATGAGATATTCTGTACTAGACTTAGAGGGTGGTCCTGGTGCTTTTGCAAATGAACTTCATCTGCTTCATTAAAATATAATAATTGATTGAGGTCAGAACAAATTTGGTAGAACATTTGAAGATTTCTAAACCGGCATCATTCTGTATTACTTAATACATCAATAAGCCAGTATCTCTGGGGATGAGGCTGGATGAGTAATTGAGATGCTACACCAGCTGGGATCCAGATGAAGAATGCATTACAGAGCTTAATCACAATCATGTTGACCACTTAATATTCATCTTTCTTCCTTCCAGCATGCAGGAAATGAAATTATCAAGAAATGGGAGGAGTTGGGAGAGACAGACACAGCGATGATCAGAGCATCGAGACTTCCATGCAATTTACCAGCAGCAGGTCAGACTGTCTGACTGTTTATTTTATAAGCACTGAGTAAATATCAGTGTTTAACATCTAGTAAACATACTGCACAGCGGGAGAAATATGGCTTCCTTAAGAAACAAGGCGTCTTTCCAATCTTTACTGTAAATCACATTTTAGGCATAATATCCATTAGTACGAGTTCAAACATTGCAAAGGCACAGTCTGGAATGGTTAACGTCTGTAAACTCCGCTGACAGATCAAGCCCATGGTCTTTGTGTCTTTTTAAAAGGATATAAACAGTTATAGAATACAAAAAGCTTAAGCTTCATATCAAGACCCATCACTAATAAGATGCTCTGCAAACACAACCTTAGGTATTTTACAGAATTGTACTGGAATGGAAAAGATTGGTTATCAATGGATTAATCAATTGACTAATAGTTGATGTAAATGGTCTATAATGTCTATTTAACCTACAAAGGGGTTGTCCAGTTGTCAACTATCTTCGGGATAGGTCATGAAAAGTAGATCCGTAGGGCTCTGACACCTTGGATCCTTGCTGATCAGCTGCTCTCAAGGATGGAGACGATTTCTGCAGGCATTATAGGCTAAGTTTTCATTGCAATGAATGGGAACTTAGCCTGCAAAACCAAACTTGGCCACTGTAGGGGGAACGGAACTGTTTGCTTTCTGCAAAAATCATCTTAGTGTACGATTGCACCAGCCCACTGAATGGCAGATCAGCAGTGTTCACATGCAAAGGATCTCCCAAAATCTACTATTTCTGGCCTAACCTGAGGATAGGCCATCAATAGTTTATAACTGGACCAACTATTAAAGGGAATCTGTAATCTTTTACAGTTCTTTTCATCTATATCTTACTAAAAAGAGCAATTGAATTAATTAGTTCAATATGTGCTATTTTCCTGCACAAATGCGCACAACTATAGGGCATACTGCGTATTTTTTGTGCATGATTTCTCTAAATGGGCCTTATATGTATTTTGCCTGGTGCCACTGAATATTTTTGGCTAGTCTGAATGACTGTAGCAGCAAATATGCACTACAATATGTATGACTGCGTTGGCGTAATGGTCATTCAACAGACCATCATTTCATCAACAGCTGTTCAAGAATTAACTTATTTCTATCTACAGTAAAGTGTTATGCCATTTTAACCCTTTCCAATCCACTGTCTGACATCTAAAGACATTTTGATTGAAGGCTGTACAGCTCCGATGTTAGAAGACGTCCGACAGGGTATTCTTACTGTAGATGACTGGCCGCTCTGTTGTCGGGGGTCTCTCCAGCATGTCACACACTGCAGTACTGGCTCTGGCCAGCAGATGGCGCCATTGTATAATGGCAAAAGAAGAGAGCTCCCTAGGAAACCCTGAATCCAAAATTAGATTGCAAAGGGTTAAGTCTGGAGACTCACAACAAGATTAGGTTCATCTAACTGAACTTTTGGTGTTATAATTACTCACAAAAGTTGACAACACCAAACTGCTATCAATATGAAACTACATTGTGCTTTCACCCTACGGCTATTGTGGCTTTTCTAGTTATTATCTAAATAGTAAATTAAGAGATAAAAAGTTCTAGAAATACAGCAAATTCCTAAGTGTAAAAAAATCACCTA